>NW_026732082.1:0-324555 GCF_028476545.2 Physella acuta
TAATTTTTAAGTGCCGCACCGGGTGACACCTGACCTCGCTACGCCACTGTTGTAGGGTGTCTTTACTCGTAGGCTAGTACAATAGTATCTGCTCTTCTTACACGAACCGTTCCTAGGGTACTCTCCTCTGAACCTTCTGCTTTATCCACGATATCTTTTCATCCAACAGTGGATCTGCTCCTATCTTTTTTATCCACTGGCTCTATCCATGGGCGTGGATGTGGATGACGGGAGGAAGGTTGCTGAACTGCTGGGCATCAAAGTGTTCCTCTACGAACTTGTGGCCTACAGCGATCTGGGCGTTTACCGCAAAAACCGCAAACTCTACGAGGACTACCAGTCACAAAACTTGACTGACTACACGCTCGACCCTGGCACGGGAGACGTCTTTCTACATGGCTGGAATATGACCTTGACCCGGGGGTTCCTGTCCGTATGTATCACTGTCTCATGATCAGCGTTGAAGTAGGTTACTCATTTAATGGGAGCCTGGAGTGATAGGAAATTAACACTAGTAGGCCTAATAATAATAAAAACGTTAGTATGCCTTATTATTGCTCAAATGGTTAACTTACGACTTAACCTATGATTGGGACCTCCACAAATGACACCCAATACTGTGAAAAGGGAGATTGGACTTCTACGACCAGATGTTGGAGTAGGGCACAACCTGGACCACTCTTATTAATACTCTAAAAACTGATATTTTTTGTGATGACGGGAAGGGGATAAATCGGCTAAAAGTGCGACGTCATTTATAAACGACCCTTGTGATAAGTAACGTCGCCTCACTAATTAATTAGCCAAGCCTCCTACCTAGTTAAACCATTTCTATAGCCTGCTCTATTTAAAAAAAACGTTTGACTACAGGAAAGATCAGAGGTGATCACAACCTACGCCTTGTGTGGGTTCGCTAACTTCATCACTGCCGGCATCATCATTGGCCTCTACATCGTGCTGATGCCCCACCGTAAGAAAGTCATCTTCAAGTACATCCTGCGCTCTATGGTCGTAGGACACTGTGCCAGCTTTATGACTGCGTGTGTTGCAGGTACGTCTGTATGAGGTGTGCTTGCAGGCACGTCTGTATGACGTGTGCTTGCAGGTACGTCTGTATGACGTGTGCTTGCAGGTACGTCTGTATGACGTGTGCTTGCAGGTACGTCTGTATGTCGTGTGCTTGTAGGTACGTCTGTATGACGTGTGCTTGTAGGTACGTCTGTATGACGTGTGCTTGCAGGTACGTCTGTATGACGTGTGCTTGTAGGTACGTCTGTATGACGTGTGCTTGCAGGTACGTCTGTATGACGTGTGCTTGCAGGTACGTCTGTATGACGTGTGCTTGCAGGTACGTCTGTATGACGTGTGCTTGTAGGGTGTAGTTGCAGGTACAAGTTTTGTGTACATTTTATGTGATAATATGGATTTCTCTGCCATGTCCAGGTCTGCTACTGTAAGACCCTGCTAATTTGAGGACAATACTGAATAAGATTGAGATGAACACATACATGCAACACGTCCTGAAAAAGTTGAGGCAGCTTCAACAAGCCAATCAATGATTTGAAAAATAAAGGAATATACACATTTCACAAGGTGTTTATTTTGGTTGTTGCAAAGGTATTACGCCTAGCAATTTTTTTCTTAAACCTTAAGTGTTGTTTAGATCAACAGATACCCTAATGTGAGATTTTAGTCTTGACAATAATACAAATTAAGTGTACTGTCGCTGTACGGATTACAGATTTTTCTCAAGTTATTACATTTTTCTTACTCTAGGTGAAAGGGGGTGGGGAAGAAAAAGAATTTAGCAAGGAGTTATGTTTCTGGAGAGATCGTAACTAATTGGGCAACTGGTAGATTTTAGAGGTGGGAGTAAATTTATCGAATCAATACCAAGCAACTCCAATAAGTAAGGACTTAAGGTATTTTGGACATGTGACTCATGTAACTTCACTAAAAAGGTTCCCATATTTTGTCAAAGAAAATTAAAGTTCCTTGACAGCAAAAGGAAATGTCTAGTTATTTTAATTTTATCTAACAACTGTTATGTCTGATGAGTAAATTATTAAAACGTGATTACTTTAATCCTGTTAATTTAAAGTTAAACTTTAAAAATCAAACACAATTAACTAACCAACAATGAGTAAAAACAAATATTTAGAAGCCAGTTTATAATCTATAAATATTTTGTCCATTCAAAATTGTGTACGGGTGTGTTCATCCAGTTGCCAGGGACCGGAAAAATGTTCAAACCCCGATAAAAAAATGTTTTACGCAAATTATTTAAATTTACAACCCCCCAATGTGTTCATACCAACCACCTTATAGACGGGAATGAGGCTCAGAAAAATGTATAAAACGAGACTCTAGATATGAGCAAAATACAGCGTCTTCGGGTGAATTACATCCAGTCGCCGGGGAAAAGATTTTAAGTTAACTTTTTACAAAATTTGCTCAGACTCTTTATCCACATCATCCTGCTAGTTAGTTAAAAGAGTAAAACAATTACTAATGAAGATGACAGAACTATGTAAACCGTATAACACATTATTTATTATTCAAACAATAGAGCAACATTAGATACCAGGAATAATCTACACTGACCCTTCTCTAATAAATCAGAAAGTAATTAGTCAGCTTTACTAACTTAAAACTTACCATCAAATTATTTTTGCTTCTGTGCTTTCCTGTATCAAAATTAAGAGAATGAAATGTCTTTAGTCTCTGCTAGACTGTCAACCCCACTCTGGGCATACCTAGAGCTGCTCTCCTCTTTCCTCTTACTTCCCTCTCCACCTTTCTTTTTGTTTCTCCGAGGCACCAGTAGCTTAGGTCTGTCTGTTGCTTGGGAATATGTTTTCTGTTTAATAGATCTTGCTGGATTATTAAACTAACCCTAACCACAAGCAACCAAAACCAAAAACACAAAACAAATAAACCGGGAGTGATATCCCCTAAACTTTCTCGAATATTCTTATATAACTTGGAATATAGACATGATTTTTAATTACTTAAACTTTTAAAAATAAAATAGAATCTCATAGAAATATTATTAGTACTTTATAAATTTACATGCGTTTTTTTTTTTTTGAGAAATCGGAAATAGCGTAAATTAGTACTTCCGGTCAACGGAAATTACTCAAAATTTGACTGAAGATAGATGATTAGATCTTTCACTTACGTGTGAAATTTCATGCATCTATCTAAAATAGTACGCAACTTATAAGCTTTTGAAAAATTCAAAGTAGAAAAAGTACCACTTCCGGTTATCGGAAATTGCTCAAAAGTTGATCAGGATCTACGATTTTGATAAAATACTTATATATGAAATTTCATCAACATAACTGTAACGGTATTCAAGTTATCGTGTTTACACACAGACAGACACACAGACATACGGACAGAATTGCAAAGTCCAGTTTTTACAACTCGATAACGCATAAAACGCCAAAACGTTTATATATTTGTATTTATAATTTTTGCCTGATTAAAATAAGTCCTCTATACTCCGGATGTGATGAAGGACTGAGGAGTAAAACGGTAAAAACTGTCAAAATTTCATGTTATTTTTGTGCACGATTAGTTTGTAATTAACAGTGTGTTTAAGAAGGAACAATATTTACCACCCAAAATCCTATTTTACAGCTCTATATATAATGCAGATTCTCCTTAATAACAAATAAGTTTTTTTTTAAATGAGTTATCAAACGTCTCTATACAGTCAAAGTTTAGCCATTGTTCTAAAACTTTAAAATTAATGTGGTTAATCTACCTATGAATAAATTAATAAATTAATTAACGTCTTTAAATAAATGTGTGATTAACAGTCTGTCTGCAATCAAAAATTATTATCTACCTACATACTATTCTACAACCCCCCCCCCCCCCCCCCCATATAGAGCAGTTTCCTTACAGTACCAAATCAGACCAACAAATAAATATTCAAACATGTAAACAAACTTGAGTTTTAGTAGCATATAGATAGATAGATAGATAGATAGATAGATAGATAGATAGATAGATAGATTTGATACAGCTGTTTGATCCTGCTGTTAGATCTGCTGTTTGATCCAGCTGTTTGATCCAGCTGTTTAGTCCTGCGGTTAGATCCTGCTGTTTGATCCTGCTGTTTGATCCAGCTGTTTAATCCTGCTGTTTGATCTTGCTGTTTGATCCTGCTGTTTGATCCTACGGTTTGATCCTACTGTTTGATCCTGCTGTTTGATCCTGCTGTTTGATCCTGCTGTTTGATCCTGCTGTTTGATCCTGCTGTTTGATCCTGCTGTTTGATCCTGCTGTTTGATCCTACGGTTTGATCCTACTGTTTGATCCTGCTGTTTGATCCTGCTGTTTGATCCTGCTGTTTGATCCTGCTGTTTGATCCTACGGTTTGATCCTACTGTTTGATCCTGCTGTTTGATCCTGCTGTTTGATCCTGCTGTTTCTTCTTCTTCTTCTTCCTCTTCCTCTTCTTCTTCTTTTTCTTCTTCTTTGTTCTTTATTTTAGTGTTGAAAGGGATCCCTCTCTGACACAATGCGAATTTATCAACCATGAGCTTTTGCCGACTCGACCACGCCTTCACAATTAAGGATACGTGTGAACTGGTTATGTGCCATTACGGCCATTGACTCCGATTTCAGCCTGCTTTTCTTTTTGGATTTGCTTCCATAGCCTTTGTCCAACCAAGAACAAACTACAAGGCAGCAGTTGTTTGATTTTGAAGTTGTCTCTGCTAGAAGAGTAGCTGTCCCCAGCTAACGAGCCTTATCTGCCCGAGGGGTTCGAATTCGAGACTTTTCGGTTTACCGACTCGACCAACTCGACCACGCCAACCCCTCATAATATATAACAAGAAACCCACCCTTTTAAAAAAAAACTATGATACATAAAGATACTAAAAAAAGGACTTTTCATAATTACCATCATGGTATTGAAGGTCTGTTATTGAATATTCATAATATCCGAAGTGTAGGCATTTTCATCATATTGTAATGCAATTTTTAAAACCTATCTGTAGAGGACCATGACTTGTTTGTTAAGTAATCAGCATATACCCGGTATGAGGGTGGGGGTGACGAAAAAAACGGCCTGGTATAGTTTTTTGAAATCACCACACACAAGTCAACATCATACTTCTATCTAACTAGTCTATACTATGTACTGTCTACTACTTATATCTTACTGTTCCCTAGCTCTACATGTCCTCAGCCATCTTTATCCGCTACCTATCACAGTCTGCTAGCTCACGCTTCAATGGTCAGCTGACCGTCACACGTGACTGTTGAGCTCCTGTATTTCCATTGGTCTGTTTAACTAATTAAGCTATACTCTGTTTCGATCATCTACTTGACCTTTAACCTAAACTAGCGTCATCATACCAGGCATTGTCCACCCTAACCACAACCAACTAAAACAAAAACAAACAAAAAACGCAAATATAACACAAACACAAATACAAATACAAACGAAAACCCAAAACAACAAACACAAACCCAACAACAAACACAAAGAAAACAAACAAAAACGCAAAAAAGCAAACAAAAACAAACTCAAATACAAACGCAAACACAAACCCAACCACAAACCCAAACTCAAACAAAGAAAACGCAAACATACACGCAAAGTGCTCACAGTCTAGCCCGGGGCGCCATATAGCATCCTGTCGGCGAGTCATAGGACGCCCGGATTCGATTCCGTTATAGACTATAGCAACATTTGTTATCCATAGTCTACCGCACTGTTTAAAACAAAAGTATGCACCATAGCTCTCACAGGATAGCCTAGGACGCCAAATAGGACCCTTACGGGGCGCCGGCGGACGCGCCTGTTTCAATATTGTGAACAATTACAACACCCCAAGCTTATCAACAAACGGAAAGAAGTAAACAAAGAGGACATTTAGGAGCTGGCTTCTTAACTGTTATTGATTTTAAAAATAATTGGTAAACACTACGTTCAGTGTACAATTATTTTTTTTAAAAACTGTATTCAAAATACCTACAACATTGCCCTTTATCAATCCCCGCTAATTAGGTAATTATTTTTTCACCTTCAATATTAATTTTTTAAATCATGAATTTAGACGATGAGTACTTTATACATATAACACTATGACTACATAACAGTCTTATTTTTTTCTTATATTCCTTTGTAATCCCAGGTTACACACAAACCTACAGAATTGAACTTTATTAGATAGGAGCCAAAATCCTAACTTTACCTACTCCCTCCCCCCTTTTATTTTTTTAAATTTAATACTATGTATAACCTCACTGGAACTCTCTCATGAGGACACTTCTAACAAAATTTTGACCTCTAAAAGAAAACTCCACTGTAACCCCACACCCCTTGATAGCTACATACCTATCCACCCCTAACCGGGCGGTACTAAACTTTTTTTTTAACTCAGTCCTACGACTTAAACACACCAGTACAACTCGCCCCAGCTCAATTGTGACACGAAAAGTCACGTAACATCTCTCCTCATGTCTGGCCCATTGCACCCACCCCCTTTCAACCTATATCCCATGACCCCAGTGTAACACTATGGCAGAACGGCACGGGTCTGTGTAATTGCATTAAGTATAGACGCTGCTAGCCATGACATATAGTCCTTTTATTTGATACATCAGATGTTTGGATAAGTATCACCTTATTAAAATGCAAGGCATTTAAGATAAACATTACTACGCAGGGAAGAGGTAATCTAACATCTTTAGGTTATTATTGAACTTTGGTTGTATAGTAATCCATTTCTGCTACTGCTTTGTAATTTATGGTTTTTTTGTTGTATTCAACAGCTTATGATAATTCCCCCTTTGGGTTTTTCCTTTGGTTTTTTTATTTATCAAGTTTAAATCCATCACATATTTGCCATTTTGTAATTTTTTTTAACCTATCACTTGTATGTAAATTTTGTTACTGTAAATATGTTGTAATTTTTTTATTGGAAAATAAGAGTATTAACAAAGATTAGATAGGGACAAAAATCCTAACTTTTCCTCTCTTGCCAGGGGCACCTTTCTCTTACTCCACCAACCACGGGTGCGACACTGCATCATAGAGGTAAAGAATTCGTTTGATATTTTCATCCTCTCATTGATAAGCAATTGAATACTCAATTGTGTTGTCCTTATGCCTGACTCAAAACTTGATATTTTCTTTGTTTTGGCAAAATATGCATATCATTTTGAGTTTTTATTAATATTATTTCGCCTTTTTTTTTCTAGACAATTTTATGTTCATAGATCTAGTCAGCTTTTGAACCTCGATATGCCTCAAAACGACTACCATGGAGATGGACTGCGGGCATTTGATCTCAAAACAGAAAATCGACAAGTGGAGTATCCAGATTTAGAAGTGCGGACTTTGGTCGGCAATCAACAGACTAGTACTTATGGGCCGTCTTTCACTGGGCTTCAACATCCCATCTTGGATGGACAGTCTTTAGCCGGACATCAACAACAGATCCCAGATGGACGGTATTTAGATTTAGACGGAAATCAACAACAGATCCTATATGGACGGTCTTTAGCCGGACATCAACAAAAGACCCCAGATGAACTGTCTTTAGCCGGACATCAACAACAGATCTCAGATGAACTGTCTTTAGCCGGACATCAACAACAGATCCCAGATGGACAGTCTTTAGCCGGACATCAACAACAGATCCTAGATGGACAGTCTTTAGCAGAACATCAAAAAGTCGCTGGCTGTAATTTGGAGTCTCCGACTGAAATTCACGACATGAGTCAGAAACTTCATGAAAGTCCGAAGCCATCTAATGCCAGCTACGAATTAGTGGAGATAGAAATGTTACAGATAGCAGAAGGGGAGCAGATGGAGGACTCTAGCAGCGAGAGTGAGACGGACATTGAGACGGAAAAAACACGAACTTTGACCTTTCATGTTTACGCTGCCAGAAGCCGATGCTTCAAGCTGTGCCGAGAGAGAGGCTCGGCCCTGAAGAAGGCACGTCACGTGATTTGTCTGCTCTTGTACATCTCCTACTTTGTGTACGCTATGTACCTCCACCACAGCGACAGCACATCCACAGGACTTATTGTCCTGACAGCTATCCTGGTCCTTGCCTTGTCCTATCGTTACCTGCCTGTCGATCGTGTGACGTCAAAGATATGCAAGTTGTTTTCCAAGCACCCTGTAGCTCTAAAACGCTTCAGACGGTACTAATTATCTAGAATTTTTAGTATTTAAACACTTTAATTAAGTTAGCAATCACAACTTAGCTTTTTAACTAAAACAAAAAAGATTATATTTTTTTCAGCTTTCTTTTAATTAATACTAGACTACCCGTCATCCCTTGGATAACTGTTGGTTTCGGGGGTCATCCATAAAAAAACATTACGTCTGTCACTTATCGTCACAAAAAACCAGACCCTACATTCAAAAAGATGTTTTTTATCTTTTAAAAACACCTATTTCGGACTATCCCTTCATATACTGATGTCACAGGTGACCTAATCAACTCTACTTCACCTGCCCAGTGTCCCGCCAAGTCTCAGACAACATGATTTTATCGTTTAAATAAACGATTTCAGCCGAGCATGTCTCTGAACACACTATCCCTTCATATGCTTAGGACAAAGAAACAGGTGAACTCTACTTCACCTGCTCTGTATCCCGCCAAGTTCAGATAGGCAGCTTTATCATTCACATCTAAAAAAAAATTGAAAAATTGAAAAATAAAAATGTAACATTGGCGTATTTGTCTAGAACCCGTGCCACCAGCATGAAAGCCGATTACACTAACAACTTAGCTATTTAACTCGTGACGTCACTTATGTTTTTTTTTATAGTATAGTTTAATACTTTGAGTCTCCTTATACAACTTGATTTACGCGCATAGATCTAGATCTAAGTCTAGTAGTACTAACTTTCAAATTAAATTTTATCTTAAATTAGCCAATTACATAGCTAAACAAACAAAGATTTATATAAAATAATGAAGGTCTGAAATTATCTAGATCTAGATAGAATTATCTAGATCTAGATTCTACGACTCGTTTGCTTGAGTCTTGAGTCTATTTTTCGCGTAACTCTTGCTAGATCTAGTTTCTAGATTCTAATCATTAGACCTATTCTAGCTAGATAAATCTAGATCTAGATAGATAAATCACAAAGATTTATATCAAACATTTAAGGACTAAAAAATGTATTATGATTATAAAATGGATTGTATTTTCATCTAATTAATCTTTGGTTTGTATCTAATTAATCTTTGGTTTGACCTAGATTCTAGATCTAGATATATAAATAACTTTCTTGGCCACCTGATATTTAGATCTAGAAATAAATAGATAACTTTCTTGGACAGATTGTAGAGCTAGAGAAATTTATTGAAAAACTAAATGAAAAAGACAGTTGAAAATTTATATAACTGTTGGAACGTAATAAAAACAGCAAACGGATGTATTGTTAAAGTTATGGCCGACAGAACATTAGCTTTCAAACGCGTTAAACTTTTAAATGGGTTACAAAGTCTGTGATGGAAGCCGCCATCTTATTGTACTAAAAAATAAACAAATCATGTGACGTCACTATTCAGTCAAGGTATAGCCATTGTTTGAAAAATTTAAAATTAATGTGGTTAATCTACCAATGAATAAATCAATAAATTAATTGACGTCTTTAAATAAATGTGTGATTAACAGTCTGTCTGAAAACAAAAATTGTTCTCTACCTACATACTATTTTAAAGCTCTCCACCTAGCGCCGATTCTCTCCAGTATTCAATCAGACAAACAAAAAAAAAACAAATAAATATTCAAGCATGTAAACAAAGTTGAGTTTTAGTAGTAAGCCCTATACTAGATAAAATGACATTCAGTCTTTTTTTTTAAAAAAAACAAGACATAGAAAATTTACGAAAGCAAAATAAATACACTAGCATAAATTCCAACTAAAAATGTATAATGCCTCTTTTTCAAAAGCCCGTTTTATAAAGGAATTGGTTTCTTAAAAAGAAACACACTTGTTTGAAGATTAAAGGAAAAAACATTTGAATATTCAGATGTACAGCTTTGGCATGTGTTGTGGCGACAGTGGCTACATTGGTGACAGAAGTTGTCATGGTCCGTCCCAAAAACCTCGTCTCTCTCATCGGCATGGCCGCCATGTTGCTGACGTTTTTCATCACTTCCTCACATCCTCATAAAGTAAATACTAAGCAATATGCGTCTGTGTCTGTTTGTCTCTATGTCTGTTTATGTCGATGTCTGACTTCTAGTTTATGTGTTTATGATTGTCGGTGCGTCTGTGAACGTGTATGTATCCGTTAGTCCACCGTGTAGGAAGCTGGTTGTTGGATGTTTGGTGGTTGAATGAGTTGTTCGTATGTCGAGAGTGCTGGACACAAGGGTGATTCTAAGATTGTGCTGGCTACGTTATCCCTTCATATGCCTAGGACACAGAAACAGGTGAACTCTACTTCAGCAGCCCCGTTGGTCGTCAAGTTTAAAAAATTACTACTTTTTGTTTGTTTTGCCCAGATAATATGGCGGCCAGTGGTCACTGGTCTGTTGATGCAGTACGTGTTTGCCCTGGCTGTTCTGCGAGTCCCCGAGGTGCAGCAGATATTCCGGTGGGTGGGGGAGGTTGTCACCACTCTGGTCTCGTTCTCCAATGAAGGCGGGCAGTTTTTGTTTGGGACTGATCTCAAATCCAACGGATTCGTTTTTTATGTAAGTAACGACCCAGAGTCACTTTCAATAATATTAGGAAAGACTGATTATACTATTTATACAGAAACATAATGTAAAATGTAGGCCTACAAACTGAACATTTTGTGTACTTGCAATGTATTTCTTCTATTTAGGCCCACTAATTGGACCAACAATTTGGTACTTGTAATGTTTTTTCTTCTTTTTAGGCCTACTAATTGGAACAACAATTTTGGTAAATGCAATGTTTTTCCTCCTTAGCTGATCCCTCTCATCATTTTCATCATGGCCTTTTTATCTGTCCTTGAACAACTGGGGGTGCTTCACGTCCTGCTGAAGATACTGGGCAAGTTTCTGGCGTTCTGCACAGGCGCGTCACCCGCTGAATCACTCAATGCCTCGGCCAACATCTTCATGGGACCAGTAAGATTTAATTAATCAGTTACTCGTGTAACGGCTGAATTTTTTAGAAATTTATTACTTAGAATGTACTTAGAATGTACTATTTGAAATAAATTATTTCAACGTAAGCAGTGTTTCTACCATGCATCTCTTCGAGGAAAGGGGGACGGCGGACGACGACGTGTCCCCCCAGAAAAAAAAAGTCTGGAAGAAACACATAACTTAAGCATATTTTTTTAATCAACGTGTAAGCTGATTGTGATATTTTTTTTCAGCTGGATTCTGTTCTAGTTTTGAGGCCATATTTAAAATACCTGACACCATCAGAGATCCATTGCTTTATGTCTAGCGCCATGTCCACAGTAATGGGAAGCGCCATTGGTTTATACATCGCATTTGGGGTGAGCTGTGATTCTTTGAAAAATGTGGGTGGGTGGATTAAAAAAAATACCTACTAATTCATTATCAGTATAATAAAGATATCACTTTTAATGTAGCGTAACGCGTTGTTTAGTTGTGATGACTGTAGAAGTGGTATTGGTGGAAGATTTAGATAATATATGAAATATAAGGATAGTTCCCATGAAATAATATAAGTGAAAAAAATCATTTAAAAAGTGTTAATAACAAGTTTTTATGTGATAATGCTCTAAACAGGAGAAAATAAATTATACACTACTTTTTAAATAACTATAAGGAAAAGCATGGGTCACTTTAGTATCTATCGGATACCTTTACTAATATTTAAAAAGAGACCAAAGCTTTTCTTTATAGTTATTTGAATAGTAATAATTTATTTTTTTACTTTTAGTGCATTATTACATAAAAGCTTGTTATTAAAACTTGTTTATGAATTTTTTTCAGTACTGAAAATATTTTTAATTTACAATAGAGTTGCATGACTAAAAACCATTGCGCACCTAATGAATGTGATGACGCGTGAAGAGTTTGATGAGACAGCCAACTAATTTGTGCAAATTTTCATTAATTCATAAAATTAATTATGCAACCAATTAAGTCAAGTTTAATGTAATGTTGCATCGTCTTCATGTCTTGGCCCACGTGCTAACTTTGAACCTTATCTGTCAGTTAGAAGTGCCCTTAATTTCGCTCAGGCGTTTCGATCTAGACTGACGACTGGCGACAGAGACAGTGAGTTAAATAAAACATGTAAAAAATGAATTAAAAAAAAGTTTTAATAACAAGCTTTTATGTAATAATGCACTAAAAAGTAGAAAATAAATTATACACTATAATTTAAATAACTATGAAGAAAAGCGTGGGTTCCTAAATGTGAGTAAAGGTATCCAATAAATATTAAAGTAACATACGCTTTTCTTTATAGTTATTTAAATAGTAGTGTGTAAATTATTTTCTACTTTTTAGTGCATTATTACATAAAAGCTTGTTATTTAAACGTTTTTTATTATTATTTTTCAGTTTTAAATGTTTTAAATTTACAATAGAGTTGCATGATTAAAAACCATTGCGCACATAATAAACTTGAAGACGCGTGTATAATAGTCCGGAATAGTTTGATAAGACAGCCTACTAATATGGATACAGTTTTAATTAATTCATAAAAAAATAATTAGGCAACAAATTAAGTCAAATGAAATGTCATGTTGCATTGTCTTTATGTCTTGACCCATGTACCAACTACAAACCGTATCTGTCAGTTAGAAATTACGCTCGGGCGTTTTGAACTAGACAGACAGACAGAGACAGTGCGTTAAATAAAAGTTTGTAAAAATGGGAATAATCCCTATTAATTTATTGATTAGATGTCAGTAGATATGTGAAAGATGGATGATTCGCATACAGATATAGATTAAATATCTGAGGTTTGTAAAAATAGGGATAATCATCATTAAATTATTGATCAGATATCTGCGGATCATCTCCTGGCAGCCTCTGTGATGTCAGCTCCTGCTGCTTTATCTTTGGCCAACCTGGCAGTCCCAGAAACAAGCAGACGTAAGGCTCTAGGGGCTGGCCAGGAGCTGGTTTTTACAAGAAGGTATGGTCAGCTTGGCAACAAAGGTAATCATTAGTCCATATGTAAGCATAGGATACAAAGATAAGAGTAGATACAAAGGTAAGCGTTGGATACAAAGATAAGAGTAGATACAAAGGTAAGCGTTGGATATAAAGATAAGCGTAGATACAAAGGTAAACGTGGATACAAAGTTAAAATTGGCTACAAACGTAAGGTCTGTTCCATTGGTAAGGTCTGTTCCATTGGATACAAAGGTGAGCTTGTCTACATCGTTACGTTTGCTACATAGGTAAGTGTGGATATAATGGTAAGTGTGAAAATGAGTGGCAATACTTGATATAGTTGAGAAATAACAAAAGTTGGCGAAGATTAATCATACGATATTTCGGTAGTGTATATACGATAACTGACATACACTGTAAATTGGTGTGTACTTGATCCTTTCATGTACGATAACTGACATACACTAGGCATAGTTGTGTACTTGATACGTTCTTGTATCATAGCTGACATACACTGGATATAATTGTGTACTTGTTCCGTTCTTGTATGATAGCTGACATACACTGTAAATTGGTGTGTACTTGACCCTTTCTTGTGTCAGGTTCCGAAGTGTGATCGACGCGGCCTCTAGTGGCGCGGTCAGTGCCACTACTCTCATTGCATCTATAGTGGCCAACGCGACAGCCGTGTTCAGCTTTATGAAGATGATCAACACTACACTAAGCTGGTTGGGGCAGCTGGTGGGCATCAAGAGTCTAACACTACAAGTATGACATTGTTGTTTGTGTTGGGCGAACAAGACAATGCTAGAGCAGTTGCAAAATCTTTATGTATCGTCGTTATATAGACATATAAACACTATATATACTTATAGGCATATATATATATATATATATATATATATATATATATATATATATACGTAATATTTTTAGTTGAGTCACTGCTGAATGTGCATCATTTTTTTAATGTTAAGTAACGGGCCGATACTGTAGGGCATGGGTTCCCAATCTTTTTCGAGTAGCGACACCCTTTTATAGAAACTAAGTGACCGCGACCCTCATATACTTTTCGTTATACACGGTATCACCGCAGAATAATTCCAAGAGTTAATTTAGTGATTCATCGAAAATGCTGGCAACATCAAGGGAAGCAGAGAGTAGATTACCGGTCAGCGCAGTTTCTTCTTCTTTTAGCTCAGGGAAATAACGCCGCAATTCGTTTTCAAGATATTCAAAATGCCCACGCTGTAAGGTGTCTTTACTCGTAGGCTAATACTATACCATCTGTCCTTCTTACACGAACCGTTCCTAGGGTACTCTCCTCTGATCCTTCTGCTATATCCACGATATTTTTTCATCCAACAGTGGATCTGCTCCTACCTTTTTTATCCACTGGCTCTATCCATGGGCGTGGATGTGGATGACGGGAGACAAGTTGCTGAACTGCTGGGCATCAAAGTGTTCATCAACGAACTTGTGGCCTACAGCGAACTGGGCGTTTACCGCAAAAACCGCAAACTCTATGAGGACTACATGTCACAAAACTTGACTGACTACACGCTCGACCCCGGCACGGGAGACGTCTTTCTACATGGCTGGAATATGACCTTGACCCGGGGGTTCCTGTCCGTATGTATCACTGTCTCATGATCAGCGTTGAAGTAGGTTACTCATTTAATGGGAGCCTGGAGTGAAAGAAAATTAACACTAGTAGGCCTAATAATAATAAAGTTGGTAGGCCTTATTATTCCTCAAATAGTTAATTATAACATAATTTATACTTGAAACCTCAACAAATGACGCCTACTCCTGAGAGAGGGGAGATTTGAATTCTACGACCAGATGTAGGAGTAAGGCACAACCTGGACCACTCTAATTAATACACTTAAAAACTTATTTTATTTTGATGAAGGGAAGGGGATTAATTCGGTTAAAAGTGCGACGTAATTTATAAACGACCCTTGTGATAAGCAACGTCGCCTCACTAATTAATTAGACAAGCCTCCTACCTAGTTATACCATTTCTGTCGTACACACAGTATAAAAAACCGTTTGACTACAGGAACGATCAGAGGTGATCACAACCTACGCCTTGTGTGGGTTCGCCAACTTCATCAGTGTCGGCATCATCATGGGCTGCTACATCGTGCTGATGCCCCACCGTAAGAAAGTCATCTTCAAGTACATCCTACGCTCTATGGTCGTAGGACACTGTGCCAGCTTTATGACTGCGTGTGTTGCAGGTATGCTATGTGTAGCTACGTCTAAATAACGTGCGATTGTGAGGTGTAGTTGCAGGTACGTCTGTATGACGTGCGTTTGTGACGTGTAGCTACGTCTGTATGGCTTGCGATTGTGGGGTGTTGTGTGTGTGCATATGACTAGCAATTGAGAGAAAACAATCTTACACAAGTTTTGTGTACATTTTATGTGATAATATGGATTTCTCTGCCATGTCCAGGTCTGCTCCTGTAAGACCCTGCTAATTTGAGGACAATACTGTATCAGATTGAGATGAACGCACGCATGCAAGTGTGTGCACAAGCCCTGAACATTGAGATGGTGATATCAGGAGTAAAATATATGCACTCACCAAAATGGCCCATGCTTTACAAATCAATTCGAAGCATTGATTGGCCCAGGGAAGACATCTGATTGACCAAGGGGTAAATGTCCAACTGACGGCCATAAAAGCAGTACACCGTTCTTTTAAATGGGGAGTTCTAGTCGAGGCAGCTTAAACAAGCCAATCAATGATTTTAAAAATAAAAGGGATTTATTTATATACACATGCCACAAGGTGTTTATTTTTTGTTATTGCAAAGGTATTAAGTCTAGGACCTTTTTTCTTAAACCTAAGTAGGCCTATTGCTTAGATCAACAGATACCATAATGTCTTGATAATATACAAATTAAGTTAATGTCGTTGTATGGATGTTTGAAAATACAAACAAATGCAAATACAAGGATTTACAGTAATCAACGAATGTGTTTACAAAGATTCAAAGGAACACTACCAATATGGGTTAAGATTTATTTTTATTCAAACAAAACAACTTCAGCCGCTAGAGCAATGTTAAGTTTGTACATTCATTCAGATGTCCACATGGATTAAAAGAAAACACAAACACACAGACAAACACACAGAAAACACAATGCAAACAAACACAATGCAAACACAAACTCAACACATAAACACAAAAAGAAAAAACAAACGCAACACAAACACAAAAGAAAACACAAATACAACACAAACACAAAAGAAAACACAAATACAATGCAAAAACGAACGAAAACACAAACGCAACACACAAACACAAAAAAAAACGCAAAGAAAAACACAAATGAAAACACAAATACAATGCAAACACAAATGCAAACGCAAAAAAAAAAACACAAACGAAAAAAAAAACACAACTTCAATGCAAACATAAACGGATAGTGCTCAGTCTAGCCCGTGGCGCCAAATTGCACCCTGTCCGAGCGCATACGGAAGCGCCAGATTCAATGAATGACTATAAAAAACCAGCTTGTCCAGATACGGAAAGATAGAATAATAATTAGTAAACAGTACGTTCAGTGTATAAAATAAATAAAAGGCAGTATTTAAAATATCCGTGTTTTACCTACCATATTGCACTTTATCAATTCTTGCATTTTTTCAGTACATTAAATTTTAAAAATTTACAAAAGAGTTTCATGACTAAAAACATGGCGCGCCTAATGAACGCGAAATAGTTAATTAAAAATTATAATTAGTAGACAGTATGTTTAGTGAATAACATAAATAAAAGATAGCCTTTTATCAATCCATGCTAATTATAATATTCCAACAATAATGAACTCTTATAATAATGTCCTCTGCAGATTTGCATTCACATTTTGCTAATTATAATATTCTAACAATAATTCCCTCTTGGAGATTTTGCATTCACATTTTTTTATTAGCATGAGTTGAATGTATTTTTAAATTACCTCCTTTGGCAAAATTACAAAACAGTTTAATAAATTAGATTTTAAGACCCTCCTATTATTAAAAGGTATCCACTTTTTCTAGGAATCTAAACGAAAACAAGTTAATTAAAAAGTCTAGTGACATTTAAGCGCAATTTCCTTATGTTATCTAAAAATAGCTCTGTCGTAGCGTAAATCAAGAGCAGGGTTAGTAAAACCATTGCTCAGTTATTAAAACGTTTTTTATTTTAAAAAAATTCAGTATTTTACATGTTTTATTTACAATAGAGTTACATGACTAAAAACCATTGCGCGCCTAGCTACTGAACGTGATGACGCAGCCATTGAACGTGATGGCGCAGCTGTTGAACGTGATGACGCGTGTGGTGTGGTTGGATAAAAATGCCTACTAATTCGGTCCAAATTTTAATTAATTCAAAAAAAATTTTGTGACCGAACGAAAGGATATTTTTGAAAACTTTCTTCGGCAATATTGTTCTAAATTATGGCAGGAATCGATTGGCAAACGTTTCAAGTCGCTAAGTGGTCTGGTTGTCGAGATATGGGCCAAAAACTGCATTTTTTCGAGGTTTTTTGCTTTTCCGGGAAATCCATGAAAGAAACCCGGAATTTTTTTGGCCTATGTTCATCCTCGTAACTTGCTTAACATAATTGCTTTGAAACTAGTCCTCGATACTGCTTCGTTGGGGAGGAGATGCGACTTAAAGCTGCGGACACACATCCATTCATACATCCATACATCCAGAAATGACGGGTTAATAAACGCAATTCTCCAGAATGGAAATTGCGCTAAAAATATTTGACATTGATCCGTTTAATATGTTTTAGCAATTTGCGTGTATTTAATATTTTTTTCACGTTATACGAAAGAGTAAAACTGTAGCAACTATAAAATAAATTTAAGTGGTTATATAAACAAACCCAACTTTATATTATAAGACACTGCAATGCTAGTAAAAAAGCACGACATGTGAGGAGTTTACTTTTATGGTTCCAAAATTTATAGCAATGATGGAAGGACTGACACACTACAAGCCCGCTTATATTATAGACTAGCTGCATACCCGTGCTCCGCCACGGTGAATCTTTTATAAATGTACCAACTTGGGATGGAACAAAACTAAACACAAACACAAAAGAAAACAAAACACAACGCAAACACAAACCCAACACAAACACAACCCAAACACAACACAACCCAAACACAACACAACACAACACAAACACAACACAACACAACACAAACACAACACAACACAAACACAACACAAACACAACACAAACACAACACAAGACAAACACAAGACAAACACAAGACAAACACAAACACAACACAAATACAACACAAACACAAAACAAACACAACACAAACACAAACACAAATACAACACAAACACAACACAACACAAACACAACACAAATACAACATAAACACAACACAAACACAACACAAACACAACACAACACAACACAAACACGAACACAAACGAAAACACAAACACAACACAAATGCAAACGCGAAAATAGCATAAACAAAAACATAAAAGCAACAGGCAAACACAAAAGAAAAAATAAACACAAACACAATGCAATCACAAATGCAAACGCAAAAAAACACGAACGAAAACGCAAACACATAACATAAACACAATTTAAATGGAGGCGTAAACACGCGGTGCTCACATTCTAGCCCGGGGTACTAAATCGCACCAGGCCGTTGCGCCGGCTTAAGCGCCTGATTAAACTTAGAAAACAAAAGGCAATATTTAAAATATCCGTGTTTTACCTACCACGGCTCATTTTATCAATCCATACTAATTATAATATTTTAACAATAATGTCTTCTTACACTTCCGCAGAATTTGCATTCAAATTTTGTTATTAGCGTGAGTTGAATTTTTTTTAATTACCTCCCCTTGCAAAATGAAAAAATATTTTAATAATTTGTTATTAAAATATATCCGATTTTCAAGTAACCTAATCGTAAATATTATTTGACATTGATCCGTTTAATATGTTTTAGCAATTTGTGTTTATTTAATATTTTATTTACGTTATGCGAAATAATAAAAACGGTGCCACCTATACAACAAATTTTAGTCCTTATATAAATAAACCCTTCCTATTTTTTTTAATTATAAGACACTGCAATGCAAGTAAAAAGCACGACATGTGGTGTGTTTACTTTTATGGTTCTAAAATCTATTGACATGACGGAAGGACTGACACACTACCACTAGCGTTATATTATAGATTCCTTAATTTATTTATCGGTTATATAACAATAGGGAAAAATTCAAAATATTACGAGGATGGTGACACCCTCAATCACCGCACCGGTTGACACCCGACCTGGTGACGCCATTAGGCCTAGGCCCTATTCTGATATATATAGCAAATGTCTTGACATATACAATCATTTTTATAATATAATAGCCCATAATGGTTGCCCTAGAAAAATATTGTTTGGACATTAGCATTTACACTGGCCAAGATCCACCGAAGATTAATTTTCCTGTCAGCAACTGACAGGTTGATGCCTTCAGCACCTGGCCAACGATTTGCTACGCTGATACGTCATGTCGCCTGGCTTGCCAGATTGGAATAAAGTAAATGAACATTATAATTTCGTTAACTTTCTGTAACTGTGACGACCTGGAAACGTCCACCCTCGGGGAATCAAGCGGGTCACGTGACTTGTACGCAATTGTGTTCTAGTGAAAAACAATGGAACTTAGCCTCGTAGTAATCGCGTGTCCAGACACACTTGCGATAAATGGTGAAGCTGTTTAGCAACGAAGAAAATAACGTAAATGCTGCTGTAAGACAGGTAGGCATTACATTCTGTCTTGTTACGATTTATTCGAGATTCAACCTCCATCTTTAATTACAAACGCCAGCAATAGACATACGTTTAATCCTGCTGTTTGAGACCAACAGACACTCGTCTCGGGGTTGTGTACATATTGTATAACATAACAATGTAGCTTTTATTCTCACGATTAACCGTTAAATTAACCACCCGCCGTAATACATAACAAGAAACCCACCCTTTGAGAACAATTATGATACATGAAGAAACTAAAAAGGACTTTTCAATAATATCATGAAGGTATTGAAAGTCTCTTATTGAATCTTCATAATAACCAAATTGTAGGTATATTCATCAAATAATTCTTAATAGATGCATGCTTTCTACCATATTGTAATGCAATTTTTAAAATGAATTTTATTTATACAGGGCCAAAAAAATCCTAACTTTACCGCCGTTGCCAGGGACACCCTTCTTCTCACTCCATCCACCATGGGTACGACAATGCATCTCAGAGGTAAAAATTCATTTGATATTTTCATCGTTTCATTGATAAGCAATTGAAAACATAATTGGGGTGTCTTATGCCAGACTCAAAACTTGATAGTTTCTTTGTTTTGGGCAAAACTTGCCAATGATTTTGAGTTTTTATTAATACTTTTTCGCCTTTTCTTAAAGACAGTTTTATGTTCATGGATCTAGTCAGCTTTTGAACCTCGCTATGGCTCAAAACGACGAACATGGAGGCGGTCTGCGGGCATTTGACCTCAAAACAGAAAATCGACACGCGGAGCACCCAGATTTAGAAGTGCGGAATTTGGTCAGCAATCAACAGACTAGTGCTGATGGGCCGTCTTTCACTGGGCGTCAACATCCCATCTTGGATGGACAGTCTTTAGCCGGACATCAACAACAGATCCCAGATGGACAGTCTTCAGTCGGACATCAACAACAGATCCCAGATGAACGGTCTTTAGAGGGACATCAACAACAGATCCCAGATGAACGGTCTTTAGCCGGACATCAACAACAGATCCCAGATGAACGGTATTTAGAGGGACATCAACAACAGATCCCAGATGAACGGTCTTTAGCCGGACATCAAAAAGTCGATGTCTGTAATTTGGAGTCTCCGACTGAAATTCACGACATAAGTCAGAAACTTCAAGAAAGTCCTAAACTTTCTAAAGCCAGCCACGAATTAGTGAAGATAGAAATGTTACAGATAGCAGGAGGGGAGCAGATGGAGGACTCTAGCAGCGAGAGTGAGACGGACGTTGAAACGGAAAAAACACGAACTTTGACCTTTCAAGTTTACGCTGCAAGAAGCCGATGCTTCAAGCTGTGCCGAGAGAGAGGCTCAGCTCTAAAGAAGGCACGTCACGTGACTTGTCTGCTCTTGTACATCTCCTACTTTGTGTACGCTATGTACCTTCACCACAGTGACGGCACATCTACAGGACTTATTGTCCTGACAGCTGTCCTGGTCCTTGCCTTGTCCTATCGTTACCTGCATGTCGATCGTGTGACGTCAAAGATACGCAAGTTGTTTTCCAAGCACCCTGTAGCTCTAAAACGCTTCAAACGGTACTAATCATCTAATATTTTTAATATATCATTTTCAACTTCCTTTTACGATTAGCATTATAAAATGACATCCAGTCATTTTTTTTTTTAAATATTAAAATAACAAGAGCTAGAAAATTACCAAAGGAAAATAAATACACTAGCATAATTTCCAACTGAAAACGTCTTTTTAAAAAGCCCGTTTTATGAAGTTATTGAGTTCTTAAAACGAAACACATTTGTTTGAAGATCAAATGAACAAACATTTGAATTTCCAGAAGTACAGCTTTGGCCTGTGTTGTGGCGACAGTGGCTACATTGGTGACAGAAGTTATCATGGTCCGTCCTAAAAACCTCGTCTCTCTCACCGGCATGGCCGCCATGTTGCTGACGTTTTTCATCACATCCTCACATCCTCATAAAGTAAATACTAAGTCTGGTTGTCTTTCTGTGTCTGTTTATGTCGGTGTCTGAGATTAAGTTTATGTGTTTGTGATTGTGATTGTCAGTGCGTCTGTGTACGTGTATGTATCCGTTAGCTTACAGTGTAAGAAGCTAGTGCTTGGATATTTGATGTTTGGTGGTTGAGTGAGTTGCTGGTATGTCGAGATGGTGTGGTCTCTGGGGCTGTAAAATTCGGGAAATAAAAATGAAAGGGAGTATCGAAGGAATATTCATATCCTACCCAGATAATAATGGGACGAGGTGGTCGAATCGTATAGCGTTCGACAGCTAAACCGGGTCCCTGGCTAGAGTCATAGTATGTCCTTCAGTCCATCCAACTCTGATTGGCACCTGGGCATAGTGGTGACTATGTTATCCCTTCGAATGCCGAGGTCACAGAAACAGGTAAACTTCATCTGCCCCGTTGGTCGTCAGGTTTCGAAAATTACTACTTGTGTTTGTTTTGCCCAGATAATATGGCGACCAGTGGTCACTGGTCTGTTGATGCAGTACGTGTTTGCCTTGGCTGTTCTGCGAGTTCCCGGGGTGCACCAGATATTCCGGTGGGTGGGGGAGGTTGTCACTACTCTGGTCTCGTTCTCCAAAGAAGGCGGGCAGTTTTTGTTTGGGACTGATCTCAAATCCAACGGATTCGTTTTTCATGTAAGTAAATATCAAGAGGTTCTTTCAATAATGTTAGGAAAGGTTATACTCAAACTTAATGTAAAAGTTAAACCTACAAACTGAACAATCTGGATACTTGCAATGTATTTCTTCTTTTTAGGCCTACTAATTGGACCAAAAATGTGGGAACTTGTAATCTTTTTCCTCTTTAGCTAATCCCTCTCATCATTTTCGTCATCGCCTTTTTATCTGTCCTTGAACAACTGGGGGTGCTTCACGTCCTGCTGAAGATATTGGGCAAGTTTCTGGCGTTCTGCACAGGCGCGTCACCCGCTGAGTCACTCAATGCCTCGGCCAACATCTTCATGGGGCCAGTAAGATTTAATTAATTAGTTACTGATGTTACGGCTGATTTTTTTAAAAATTCATTACTTAGAATGTATTAGTTTAAGTAAATAATTTTAACTTAAGCATAATTTTTAAAGCAATATGTAGACTGATTGTGATATTTTTTCAGCTGGATTCTGTTCTGGTTGTGAGGCCATATTTAAAATATCTGACTTCCTCAGAGCTCCATTGCTTTATGTCTAGCGCCATGTCCACAGTAACGGGAAGCATCATTGGTTTATACATCGCGTTTGGGGTGAGCTGTGACTCTTGAAAAATTGTTTTGTGGAGGGGGGGGGGGTGGACGACTCGATTAAAACATATCTACTTATTCATTATCAGTATCATTGGGATATCAAGCTTAAAGCGTTGTTTCGTTGTGATAACTGTAGTAGTGGTATATGTGAAAGATGGATAATACCCATTCGATTAGCATATTGATTAGATATCTGCAGTTGTGTGAAAAAGGGATAATCCCTATTCAATTATTGATTAGAATATGCGAATAAGTAAAAGTAGGGATACTACCTAAAAAAATTATTAGATATCTACAGATATGTGAAAGATATGGATAATCCCCATTATATTATTGATTAGATATCTGCGGATCATCTCCTGGCAGCCTCTGTGATGTCAGCTCCAGCAGCTTTATCTTTGGCCAACCTGGCAGTCCCAGAAACCAGCATACGTAAGGCTCGGATGGGTGGCCAGGAGCTGGTTTTTACAAGAAGGTATGGTCAGCTTGGCAACAAGGGTAAGCATTACTCCATAGGTAAACGAGAATAAAAGATAAGCGTGGCTACAAAAGGTATTATTATTACAGAGATAAGATCAGCTAAGGACAAATCGCGATATAGTGGAGAAACAACGCAAAAGTTAGGTAGTGTACTTGGTGTGTACTTGTTCCGTTGTTGTATGATAGCTGACATAAAATGGATATTGGTGTGTATTTGATCCTTTCTTGCGTCAGGTACCGAAGTGTGATCGACGCGGCCTCTAGTGGCGCGGTCAGTGCCACTACTCTCGCTGCATCTATACTGGCCAACTCGACAGCCGTGGTCAGCTTTATGAAGATGATCAACTCAACACTAGGCTGGTTGGGACAGCTGGTGGGAATCAAGAATCTAACACTACAAGTAGGGCACTGTTGTTTGTGTTGGGCCCACTAGCCACTGGACAATGCTAGAACAGTTGTGAAATCGTAATATCTCGTTGTTAATGTTATATAGACACGAGATGAATGACCCGTTGCGGAAAGATACAATGGGTGCTAATTGATAGTGTTGTCTCTTTTCTCTAAGCCGAAACCGAAATCACCACCTTAACTTCAAATTAATCCAGAAACAAAAAATTACGTAGAAAACTGATTTTTATCCAGAATCGGTATTTTTATCGAATTTAACCTTGATCTACATGTAGTTACTGCACATTGATAATAAATATAGTCGTTGCCATACCCCTAAACCTTGCACCAAAACTCAAACATGACAAAAGTCGCAGTTAGAGTTTCTTTCAGGCGACTCTACGTGGAGAATGGGGAGTGGGCTCAGTCCCTCCCAACCCGAAGAACGTCTACCGTCCCAATCAACGAAATAGAATTTATATAGATATAATACACTTTTACCAGTATCCGACCCCTCCCCAGAAAATTTAAATCACCCCCCGTCCTAAAACTTCAAGTATATATATATATATATATATATATATATATATATATATATATATATATATATATATATATATATATATATATATATATATATATATATATATATATAAATGTGTGTGTCTGTGTGTGTAATATATATATATATATATATATATATATATATATATATATATATATATATATATATATATATATATATATATATATATATATATATATATCACTGTTCCATATGCAGTCATTTGTTACTTTCTCGTATAGAGAAAGTCTTGTAATCGTGCAAAAAAGAAAATCGAGAATTTTACAAATCTCGACGTTTTACACCTCACTGATACGGAAAAACATAATTTTGCTATCTTGTCCAGAGTTTCTTCCAGGCATCTCTTCGGGGGGGCGAAGCCCCCCCCCCCCCCCCCGAAAATTTTTTACCGCCCCCCCCCCGAACGAAATGAAATTTATATAATTTATATAGAAAATATATACTTTTAACAGTGTCCGCCCCCCCGAAGAAAGTTTACCGCCCCCCCGAAGATTTCAAGTGCCCCCCCGGAGAAAAAAGTCTGGAAGAAACACTGATCTTGTCCGTATGTCTGTGTGTCTGTGTGTCTGTCTGACTGTGTGTAAACACGATAACCTGAGTACCGTTACAGCTAGGTTGATGAAATTTCATATATATATATATATATATATATATATATATATATATATATATATATATATATATATATATATATATTATCAAAATCGTAGATCCTGATCAACTTTTGAGCGATTTCCGATAACCGGAAGTGGTACTTTTTCTACTTTGAATTTTTCAAAAGCCTATAACTTGAGTACTATTTCAGATAGATAAATGAAATTTCACATATAAGTAAAAGATTTAATTCTCTACCTTCTGTCAAATTTTGAGTAATTTCCGTTTACCGGAAGTACTAATTTACGCTATTTTCGATTTTTCAAAAAACGCATGTAAATTTATAAATTACTAATAATATTGCGCACTATTATGCACATTTTGTTTTGGCGTTCGCTTGGTGCGCAATTCTTTTTTCTACGAGATTCTATTCTATTTTTAAAAGTTTAAGAAATTAAAAATCATGTCTATATTTCAAGTTATATAAGAATATTCGAGAAAGTTTCGGGGAGATCACTCCCGGTTTATTTAATTAATTAACGAGCCGATACTGTATGGTGTCTTTACTCGTAGGCTCAGTGACGTAGGCAGGGGGGGGGGTGTAAATCGAAAGTTTTAGCGGGGTGCAAATCGAAATTTGAGGGGGGGGGGGTTGCAAATCGAAAGTTTGTCCCCGGGTAAAAATTGGAACCCCCCCCCCCCCCCCCCCCCCCCCCTTGAGACGATCCTGGCTACGCTACTGCGTAGGCTAGAATAGTATATCATCTGTCCTTCTTACTCGAACCGTTCCTAGGGTACTCTCTTCTGATCTTTCTGCTATTATCTACGATATATTTTCATCCAACAGTGGATCTGCTCCTTCCTTTTTTATCCACTGGCTCTATCCATGGGCGTGGATGTGGATGACGGGAGACAGGTAGCTGAACTGCTGGGCATCAAAGTGTTCCTCAACGAACTTGTGGCCTACAGCGAGCTGGGCGTTTACCGCAAAAACCGCAAACTCTATGAGGACTACCAGTCACAAAACTTGACTGTCTACACGCTCGACCCCGGCACGGGAGACGTCTTTCTACATGGCTGGAATATGACCTTGACCCGGGGGTTCCTGTCCGTACGTATTACCATGGTCAGCGGTGAAGTCGAATACGGAGTTCGGGGTGAAGAAAAATTAACACTAGTCTACGTAATATTCAAATTTAAGTTTGCCTAATTGTTCCTCCAATCGTTAATTAATGACAAAACTTGTAAATTAAGATCTCCATAACTGACGACTAACTAGGAGTTGCAGTAGGGGGGTTAGAACAATTGTGACGCCACACAAAATGAAATCTAATTTAACAGTAGGCTTATTCAACTTAAGCTGTTATTTCGCATTTTAAAGGATTCTTTTCTTTAAAAACTGTTATAACTAACCTTGATAAATATAAGGACCTAAGTGGACCACAATAATGAATACTATAGAAACTGCTATTTTTGTGATGGAATTAAATAATCGACAAAACGCACGACGTCACTTATAAACTACATCTGTGATAAGCAAAGTCGCCTCTTAATTAATTAGCCAAGCCTCATACCTAGTTAAACCATTTCTATAGCCTGCTCTATTTAAAAAACCGCTTGACTTCAGGAACGTTCAGAGGTGATCACAACCTACGCCTTGTGTGGGTTCGCCAACTTCATCAGTGTCGGCATCATCATGGGCTGCTACATCGTGCTGATGCCCCACCGTAAGAAAGTCATCTTCAAGTACATCTTGCGCTCTATGGTCGTAGGACACTGTGCCAGCTTTATGACTGCATGTGTTGCAGGTACGTCTGTATGAGGTGTGCTTGTTACGTGTAGTTACGTCTGCAATAGTCTGTATGACATGCGATTGTTAGTAGTTGCAGGTACGTCTGTATGACGTGATATTGTGAGGGAGGGGTAGTTGCAGGTACGTCTGTATGAGGTGTGCTTCTTAGGTGTAGCTACGTCTGTATGACGTGCGATTGTGAGGGTTAGTTGCAGGTAAGTCTGTATGACGTGTGCTTGTGACGTATAGTGCGTCTGCTTAAAAAGTTAATGACTCCATCATCCATATAGCTGCATATGACTAGCAATTGAGAGAAAACAATGTTACACAAGTTTTGTGTACATTTTATGTGATAATATGGATTTCTCTGCCATGTCCAGGTCTGCTACTGTAAGACCCTGCTAGTTGGAGGACAATACTGTATCAGATTGACTCCTGTAAGACCCCGCTAGTTTCAGGACAAAACTGTATAAGATTGATTGAGATGAATACACACATACAAGTACTGAACATTGAGATGATGATATCAGGAGTAAAATATATGCACTCGCCAAAATGGCCCAAGCTTTACAAATCAATTCGAAGCATTGATTGACCCAGGGAAGACATCTGATTGACCAAGGGGCAAATGTCCAACTGACGGCCATAAAAGCAGTACACCATTCTTTTAAATGGGGAGTTCTAGTCGAGGCAGCTTAAACAAGCCAATCAATGATTTTAAAAATAAAAGGGATCTATTTATATACACATGCCACAAGGTGTTTATTTTTGTTGTTGTAAAGGTATTAAGTCTAGCACTTTTTTTTCTTAAACTGAAGTATTGCTTAGATCAGGGGTCTCCAAACTACGGCCCGCGGGCCGGATGCGGCCCGCGAGGTCCTCTTATCCGGCCCGCGGAGATCTATGTGTCCACGGAAAAAATGTTTGTTAGAGGTGACTGAGGAACTTTGCCCCGAAAATTCAAAACAATTTGAAAATGTAGCTTTGGGTGCAAACACCAATGCACGCCATGTTGCAGACATTGGTGAAAACACTGTGACTCAATTAGCGGAAAACGCAAGCAGGTTTTTAAATTATTTTTTAAATTGCAATGGATGAGTCGCTGTTCCAACTCCCAACTATTAGAGGTGTGTATGAAGACATGAACACAATAGGCTTCCCTACATATCATGTTTGGCACTGTTACCGGAGAGGATATATTCAATGAGTTAAAAAAAACATTTGCTGATTATAACTTGGACTGGACTAACTTCTGTTACCTGACTTTTGATGTGTGGCATGAAGAAAGGCTTGGTTGAACAAGCGAATGAGAAAAAACATTCTAGAACCAATGTTCCTACACTGTATTATTCACCTGTAAGATTTGTGTGCTAAATATGTGGACACAAGCAGTGTACTGAATCACGATGGTGAATTTAATAAGGTCACATGGGCTTAATCATAGTTAAGAGACATGTTGAAAGACAGGCACAGAATCGCAATATTTACCATATTACACAGCAGTAAGATGGCTAAGTTGTGAGAAAGTTCTGAGCAGAGTATTTAAGTTAAGAAAGGAGACTTACTGGGAGGTAAAGGCAAGCTACAGCCATTAATGTCTGATGAAGAGTGGGTATAGAAATTGGCCTCTGCTGCAGACATAACTAGACATTTTAATTTTCTGAACCTAAAACTACAAGAGAGGCAAATCTAGTATCTGATCTATACACCCACCTAAAGGCCTTCAGATCCAAACTTGTCGTGTTTTTTGGAACAAGTACAGGCCAAAAACTTGACGCACTCTCAGCAGTGCAAGGTCTTTAAGGCTGAAGCAACCACTGAGTTCCCCACGTCATTTGCTTGCAAGATCATCAAAGACCTCCAGCTGCAGTTTCAGTAGCGGTATTCTGACTTGGATTCCAAGGCAGAAGAAGTGAGACTGTTTCAAAACCCATTTGAAGCAAATGTGGCCAGTTGCAAAGATGAACTGCAGGTGGAGGATATTGAATTGCAAGCGAATGACCTCCTTAGAGACAAGTTCAAAGAAGTTTTTAAATACTTTTTTTTTTAAATAAGATTTTGCCCAAGGAAGACTATCATAATAGTAAAACATTTGCATCAAAGTAGGCCTACCTTTCAAATTTTGGAACAACATACCCTTGGCGTTGAAATATCACTCTCTGTTAATATTGCTATTTCAGTTACAACGCCTGCTTCCACCCCCCCTACACTGTGTGAACAAACATTTTCAAGATTGAAATACGTGAAGAATAATTTGAGAGCAAACTTGAACCTCGAGTGTGTTGTGGCCCCCGACAGTGTTTGTTTCAGAATTTTTTCTCCGGTGAGGGGGGGGGGGGTGGCACTTGAAATTTGTATATATTGTCTACCAGCCCAAAAAGACATGCATTGAAGAAACTCTGGCCCCCGAACTGATATTTTATAACTAATGCGGCCCTCGGGCTGAAAAGTTTGGAGACCCCTGGCTTAGATCAACAGATACCAAAATATGGGGTTTTAGTGTTGACAATAATACAAATTAAGTGTACTATCGCTGTACTGATGTTTGAAAAAAAAAATATTACAGATTAATCTCAAGCTATTACACTATTCTTACTCCAGGTGAAAGGGGAGAAAGAGAATAACAGGAGAGATAAGGTGATTGTTAAATCCAAAAAGAAGCCAGAAAA
The DNA here is from genome assembly GCF_028476545.2 of Physella acuta. Lineage (NCBI taxonomy): Eukaryota > Metazoa > Mollusca > Gastropoda > Physidae > Physella > Physella acuta. Next base: position 29,659 of record NW_026732082.1, read on the forward strand.
AAAAATTGTAAAATGTGCATGTTTAATGACAAAATATAGGATACAATCCTGTAGGTATCTTTTTATATACATTTTTTTTAATGTTAGGAAAAAAACAATATGATGAAAATAGACTGATGTGTTTGATAAAAACGATGAGCATTAAAACTATCTATAAAAGTTAATCATTTGCTATTTAGAGAAAAAAATTCAAATGCAAATACAATGATTTACGCTAAACAACGAATGAGTTTAGGAAGATTCAAAGGAACACTACCAATATGGGATAAGATTTATTTTTTGTTCAAACAAAACAATTTCAGCAGCTAGAGCAATGTTAAGTTTAAACATTCATTAGATGTCCACATGGATTAAAAGATGTGCAGTTAGCATCTTAGTAAAGCATTTTAATCTGATAAACATTGTCAGGAGATTTGAAAAAGACAAGAGCAAACAAGACCACATTCACAACAATAACAGCACAATCTTTAAAAAAAGTTATAGTTATTGACATCTGTGACATTTATTTACAAATTTAAATAAAGCTACAGCAATCATACTTTTGTTCCCTTTGTTTTAAGCTAAACTTTTTAAATGACAGAACAATACTTTCTTATAATATATTCCTTAATTTGGACATTGGTTATATAACCAATGGGGAAAAAATATCCTTCCAATGCTGTAAAAAGGTGTAACATAATTGCAATTGTGTTTACTTTTACATTTGTGTTTAATGCATGATTAAACACAAATTGGAGGTCAAAAGAAAAATGATCTCTAGCAGAGGATTATCTCTCGTTTGATTAACAACAGATTTATTAAATCTCTAGGACTACATTTATTATAAAACTAAAATTTCTTTATGTCAATGAAAAACAGCATTAAAAAGAATTATTGTTACTCTCAATTTTTACCAACAGGCACCCCTACTACCAGCAAAGTATTTGTTAACCCTTAAAGTGCACGCCACATGGCCTTACGTGGTATAAGTTATGTAACAGCAAAGCCACGATCGTGGCTTGATGTGCTTTAAGGGTTAATTGATTGCTGAAAGGGCAAGATGCATACAATATGCACAATGTACACATGTGAATGTGTAAACAAATTTAAAATTTAAGACAATATGAATAAATAAATACATGATTTTAAAACAATCAATCCTAACAAATAGGACAGTATTAAAACCCCTAAAACTTGTAAAAACCTACTAACAAACAACCCAAGGCAGCTAAAAATGTTAGTTTTCATCCATTTCTTTGATGCTGTTGTTGTGAAGGGATCCTAGGACATCCCTCTGTACAGTAGGTTTCTTTTTACCTGAAACAATTTTTTTACTGCTTTCAAAACTAAGAACGCTCTACAATGACTATCAGTGAGTAACTACAGTACTATATTAAGTTAACCCTTTACAGAATTAAATACTTGACCAGTAATTTACTAGAGTACTATGTTAACCTAACGATTATTACCTTTAGGTTTTGGAGACTTAAATATCTCAATTTTTTCAGATGAGCAATAATGTGAAGTGTGAGGGTCTCCTCTCCTAAGTTTACTGAAAAATATTGCAAAAGTTAAATGTTTTATCAATAACAACATTTAGGTGTAAGCTATTGATAAGTCTTGTACTGAAATTAGAGCTTACAACAAACAAGATGATAGCAAATAAATAAAAGCTTCTGCTGTTAAGTATATTATTAAAATAAAATAAAACTAATATAGAGCTTACGAGTTCAGGGGTAGTTCAGCATAGTTTACTTTGGTAGCTGCTCTTCTTCGTTTTATTTCAGGTGATTGGCTAAGAGATAAAAATACTTAATGTAACACACAATCCAGGAAGGGATCCATAACTTTACTTTCAAGTTTAAGAAAAAAAAACAATAAAATTAAAATCAGCACACAAGCTTTTTTAATTAAAAATAGGTGTAATGTGATCATATCAACTCTTTAAACCTGGAATGATGCCCATATTGGTCCCTAAAATTTGTTCTATTTATTCCTGTTTTTTTTCTTTATTCCTTTGTTTTTTTTCGAATGAATAAGTATTAATCATTAGCCTAGAGCACAATATGGCTATAGCAGTTATTTGAAGCTGTGTTTACTTTTCTTTGAATAAATGATGATATAATTATATTAAAAAAAAAACCCTAGTCATTTTTTTTATTTTCTAACATCATTCTGCTGCAGCCTTGGTGCATAAAATAACTTAATAAACCAAACATAGTACTTGGTCTAATACTTAACTCAGATTTTCAGGAGAAAATATGAATTTACTTTTGATTTCATTTAATTATTTCTTTTCTCAAATGAAATTTTCTTTTTACACAATTTCCTGTACCACTCAATTAACTTTGCAATATATAGTGTGGTATTTGAATAGAAATTACTCTTTAAGAAGCGTGGGTACAAAAAACAATAAATTCTGGGCTTCTTATATAACAATAATTGTAAAGCTTATCCTGAGACACCCGTTTGATTCAGAACCATTCTGTGCTAACCTTTTGGTTTCAGTATCACGTTTTTTCTCCAACTTTTGAGAAGAACAATCATCGATCAACAGTGAAATTGTACTTCTAGATGGTTTGGGTGAACCTAATGAGTAAACACTATCCTCTTCAGCTGATGACAACTGGGGTCTCCTTTTTCTGGAGTCTATTGATTTGTCTTCAAGAGTCTTAGTTGTAGAGCTAGTAGTCTCATCCAACTCACTCAAAGCAGGAGTTTTTAAATTTTTTACTCTCTCCAGCAGTTGCTCTGACTCTTTATCAACATCATCCTGCTAGTTAGTTAAAAGAATAAAACAATTAATAATGAAGATGACAGAACTATGTAAACCATATAATACATTATTTATTATTCAAACAATTAGATACCAGGAATAATCTACACTGACCCTTCAATAATAAATCAGAAAGTAATTAGGCAGCTTTACTAACTTAAAACTTACCATACACTTGTTTTTGCTTCTGTGCTTTCCTTTATCAACATTAGGAGAATGATCAGTCCATTTTTTAGCCACTGAAGTGTCTTTAGTCTCTGCTAGACTGGCAACCCCACCCTGGGCATACTCAGAATTTCTCTCCTCACTCCTCTTACTTCCCTCTTCACCTTTCTTTTTGTTTCTCCGAGCCACCAGTAGTTTAGGTCTGTCTACTGCTTGGGAAGATGTTTTCTGTTTAATAGATCTTGCTGGACGATTTAATGAAGGGCTTTCATAACCTATAACTGAAATTGTGGATGTACATTCTGAGCTTAAAGTCACCTGATCTGCATCTAGCATGCCATCGTTAGATAAACTATCTGGTAGCTCAGATACTTGTCCATTAAAATCCAAACTATCCTGCCTGATCTCAGGGACAAACTTTAATATGTCTTGTGTGATTGTTGGTGGGGATTTCATTTTCTTAGCTTGGTTCTGTTTACTCCGTGCTGGAGATGTTGTCTGGCCTTTAGAGCCACCCTGTGGCAGAGAACTTAGACGAGATGGTGAAACAAGCTGGCGTTTTGGTGCACTGTGTCTAGTGGTTCTCAGCTCAGGTGGTGTAGATTTCACTGTCTCCTTGGCCTCCAGTTTCTGTTGTTGGGCAGGTGAGGCTGGTGAGAGGAAAAAAACCTTATCCCCATCTCCACTGTCTCTCATGTGTCTACTGTCAGATCTGGCTCTGTGCGTGTCACTATCTGATAGTATCTTCTTCATCGACCTACCCCTAGATCGTGTCGTTAAAGGACTGCTGTTTCCAACTGGACTGTTGAACTTAGGAAGGCTTTTCTTGCCCTGAATACGAGCCTTGACCTCATTGACCTCCAGTTTAGACTTCCTACCACTAGACTGAGATCGGGATCTGTACATTGTCTTAACATTCTTCTCCTGGGGGCTACCTTTGAGAGGAAGTTCATAAGTTGCACCATTGCCTAACAAAGACTGCACTTTACTGTCAAAGCTATGTGGTTTACTTTGTTTGGCAAGCCGAACTAGCGGAGACAGTGTGGATTCATCTCCTGAAATACTGAACACTGACATGGCTTTTTGTTTATCACTGACCATAGATGAAGGAGTTTTATCATGGAAATCAAATATAGACTGTGGCTCTTTGTGCTCTAAGTTTTCAATCATTTCAGCTATCTGCTTCTTTGACTTGGATCTTGCCTTGATTGGGACACTTTTGCGAGTTCCATCAGATTCTTTTCTTGATACAGAATAGACCAGCTTGCCAGGCTTGGCCAGTCTCATAGTGACAGCTTCAGGGATTTTTTCTGGCAGCGAATCATTGGTTGAAAAATCTGCTGGCTTCCCCTTGTTGCCCTCATCTAGCTGACAGAGTTTCTGCTGCTGCTTGCCAGGAGAGAAGTAGCCAAGAGCCCCAATGGTTATCTCCATGTCAGTAGGAACACAAATAGTAGACTCAACACATTTGTTAGGGGACTTGTAGGCCCGGTCAACACTGCTCTGCTCATCTAGCTTCTTCATCCTTTCTTGGTGAGCATTGATCAGAGCAAATTCATTGATAATAACCGGGACAGGCTCCACTGCTTTCTTTGTGTTCTCTACAGGTTTTGCTTTCCTTTTTGATATCCTAGGGGATTTAGATTTGACAGGTTTCTCAGCATCACAAGACAGAGTTGACTTTTTTGTTTTGGAAGGAGACAGTGGTAGGGATGCTTCTAAATCAGAAATGCTCTGCAGGACATTCTGGTAATTTTTCATTTCATCTTCAGCATCATCAATAAGAAAGTTGGGCACCTCAGTTTCAGTAATGAATTCATTTTTTGCAGGGGAAGACTTTTTGATATAAAATGTTTCTCTTCTCAATGGCTTGGGATTTGCAATATTTGGTGATATCTTATTTTCTGATTCTTTAGCCTGCCTACAGATCCTCATTGGAAGTTTGGACAAAACTGGCCTCTCCAGAACAGATGGCACCGTTTCAGACACTAAGTTAAAATAGTAAAAATATAATCTTAGAATATAATAAATAAATCTTAGTAGATAACCATTCATTATCTTAACATTTATATACTGGCTGGTGATAATTTATAGTTTAAAAAAATCTTTTTGTAACCTAAAATGTTAGTTATTTGTTAATCATTCCAACATAATACTGTTTGGATAACTGATGCGACGGTATCTCTATTTTATAAAACCTTGGCCGTGCCAACTGCATGCTCAAGTGGATACAGACAACCAACAGGAACTAATAACTAATACTTTGAAAGTAAGGCTGTCACCTGTTGTCAGAGGTTGGCTAAACAATAAATTATCGTCTGGGTGGAGGTGTAGCATGGATTGTTCCAAGATCATGGACATCTGATGTGCCACTTTTTTCATTGATGGGCTACTCGCTTCACTAAAATTGTCATCTTCTAATACACTTGTATTTCTGGTGAAATTTTCATTTAAAATATATAAACATACAAAAACAAATGCAAACTATTTAATCATACATTATTCATGGCAGCAATTTTAAATCCAATATACACAAACTAAAGTAATAAATACTAAATGAAATTGGTAAAAAAAAATCTGATACATACTCTGCTATTTCTTGACCACTAGAGAATAGCTGACTGGAGTTAAGAGGCAGCATGGAGTCTGTGCAGTTGCCATCACTTGATGAGGAGCAGGATTCAATAAGGTCTTTCAGAAGCTCCACATAAGCATTTAGTTTGGTCTTGATATCCTGCATTCTTACCTAATTAAAAAATGTTCTAGGTTTATGCACCAATACAGTTTTAAATATGTGAGAAATGTATAGATACAGGTGTTAGAATCAAAGCCAATAATATCATTATTACAAAAGATTTAGAAACCTGAAATCTCTTTTCCACTTCATCTTCAATATAAGATGGTGACAAGTTTGTGTTCCTTTCTAGCACTAATATCTTTTCACTTAGTTCATGATTCTTTTTCAACAAATAGGTATGGTGATCATGGACTTGACGTAAATTCTGTCTCAATTTTTCCAAACTTGCAGCTAATGAACGATTATTTGCTTGAAGTGTACGGACATTTTTAGTTGAATTCACTGTGAGATATACAATTTACAAAAGACATAGTTACACATAAAATATTTAATTTATAAGCTTAAAAGAAAATAGGGCTAATTAAACTGTAAAAGTATCAAAAAACTTACAGCTGACATTGATTGCAGATTTCAATTTCTTATGGTAAACTTTAGCAGCTGAGGGTTGAAGTGCATGTTTTTGTTTTTTAACAACTATTTTAAACTTTCTTTTTTTCCCAGCATCTACTGATGGGGTATCCATGTTTAATTCTGAAAAGAAAAGTAGCTTAATCAAAAGTTGATTGTTTGATATACTAGTCTATTATATAATTGTATGGATGACTTTGCTTCTTGTCTAAAAAGTGAGAAATTACTACCACACAACGAAATATTTAGAAATTCCTTCTAAACGAATCATGAATATGTTAAACTAATAAGAGATTAGCATATTATTGTTTTGAGTTTATATTTAACTCAATGCAACAAGGCCGCTGGTTGGTTGAGGCCAGGGATACAAAGGGTGGACTCGAAATTTTGTTCAGGGTTTGTTAAGCACATTTTATTGACTGTTGTCAAATCTAGCAGAATCTAGTCAATTGTTTTTGCACCTTTCTTGCATTGTACCCCCACCCATGTAGAAAAGTGTAGAATTCTACTATTAACTATTAGATCTAGTCTCTAAATAGTAAATAAATTACTTAGGCCTAGGGCCTATTAACTTATCTACTTCTAGATTCATTTTAGTTAAGAGTTAAGTCTAGTCTGGGTACGCCAACTCACATTAAAGTAGCCTAGACTACACTGACTTTATTGTGTAGTACCATGAGTACACAACACATGTAAAAAGAAGAGATGTTTCTATTATTTATTTTGGGCATAGAATTCAAGTAAAAAATGAAAGAAAGCAGGCTTACTTTAATTTATTACATAAGTTTAAGAAGTAGGCCCTACTCAGTCAGGTCGCCTACTCGCTACATATTGGATCTAGAAAAAACCAGTACAGCGTCAGTAGTGGGTCAGATGATAGTCCTAGATCTAGCAGCAGTCTAGCTAAATCAAACTGTCCTTTAATAAATTGTTTCAACGGCTATCTAGCATGATAGTAGATCTAAGTTATAACAGGGTTTTCCAGGAGTTTTAAAAAAATTCAAGGAGATTTTAAAAACAAAAAAGAAGCCCAATTTGTACATTTTAAAAAAAGCGTACTTAATAATACATTTAATTAGCTAAGCCAATGCAAAAATTTAATTTCAGTAAAAGTAAAACAATATATTAGTTACATATTAGGATAGAGGCTATCAATCTGACTACAGACCAGTTTGAATTTTCAAAATCTGACCATAAACAAAAAAGTTATGATTTTTTTTTTGTCATTAAAAAATAGCAGATTTTTCAGACAACCGGGATAGACCATGAAAGAGGAAAAATACTGGGAGGGTATGGACTAAATTTTTAAGAATTTTTTTTACTATAAAAGAGGTATAAATGCAAGCAGACTTCACCAATTAATATCATTTCGTGATATTTTATTGATTTTTGGATGCCAAATCCAATGATGCTAGGCTAGTCGGCCAACCCGATGAACGTGTCAGACGAATATTATGTAATTTCAGAGACAAAAGTGGCAAGATTTCTTGATCTATGCCCAAGGATTAGTAACATCAACTCCACAAAGTGAAGGGGGAAGAGAGGTGGGGTATGAAACCACCACGAGCTGCTCGGGTACCGTACGGGTGTTACACAACATCAAAGGCGCCGACCGTCGGCTTGTCGCATCACGGAGTAGTGGGGGCGGGTAAGGCGATGAGTGTTGCGTTGGATGTTACATACCGTGTAGGATGGTCAGTGACTCCCCTTACCCACCCTATCCCATTTTGGTCGATTTTGCAAGCTAGTATTAAGCGTATTAACAATTTTTAGTCAACCGAAAAAAAGAGCCACAGGAAAAATTTAATTTATCTTCTATAGCCATTTTTACGAAAAATTAATGTATAAAATAAAATAATGAAACGTTAAGCGAATCAGCATTGTTTGATCGGGTCACTGCTATCCGGGTATATTTCTAAAGAAGATTAATTTTGACGATTAGTCATGAGCCGTAAATACTACTACAACTTCTTTTTTGCAGTTTCAATAGTTTAAGACAAAGTTATGAAACATGCCTGTCTACTTTAAAAATCCAATAGCCGACAAGTCAAACACGGGAACACATGTAGGCCTATCTATTTTTAGAAATTGTTTATAGTATCATCCAATCAGGTCAATCGCCTAGCGTCACGTGACCACACACTCGGCTGTGCCACACGATGTATAGATCACGGCAGTGCGATTCAGTCGGACGACGGCCGATGCGTTTATTTTTATTTTCGTCCCATTTAAAAACAACTATTCAATTATTGGCTGAACAAAATCAAATAATTTCGGTCGGGTTTTGCGCCGCGGGTTAATAAAATTTCATGAGATTTCAGGAGAATTTTTAAAATTTCAGGAGAATTCCAGGAGATTTTTATATTTTTTTAAATTCCAGGAGGTTTTTACGTTTTTTAAGATTCCAGGAGTTTTCCAGGACCTCCTGGAATTTCAGGAGGCCGCACGAACCCTGTTATAAAAATAAGGCCAATTCTAGCCGGAAAAAGATTCGCATGCGACTTGCATTCGTGGCCATGTTTTCGTTGGTACTGTGCATGCATGTGTTTACATTTACAACCGCAGAGCCCTAGCCCGAACCCTATCCTAAACCTAGCCATAGGTCACTGCGCATGTGCGGCAGAACTATCTTTTGCCGACCAGGTGGAGATGCTGGGGCGAAAAATCTTTTTCTGAGTAGTCACTTTGTAAAAATAATCATCCCACGGTAATCTATCGTTTTAGGTACGTAAAATCGACCGCAACTAGTAATGTGAAAAACAGGTGACTCCTTACATTTTAATAATTATTTCACATTTTGATGAGGATTTATGTTTTGAAAAATACAAAAATGTTTCCTTGTTTCATTTATGTACCTGTTTTTAAACAATTGAATTAAAACTTTTCAGTAATAAATGAACACCAGCGATGTTTCCAACAGATGCAACCACGCTCATTTACTATAGCAGCCATCTTGTTTAAGTTTTATTTTTATAGACATATAGCGCGAGATTCAGGCGGAAGTCAATCTATTTGACAAATGGCTGCTGTTTATATAGCAAATCTTGCTTGCAGACACAGCTGTTTAAAGTTAATTTCTGGCCTATATTGATATATTTAGCCATTGATTTAGGTTTATTATTCATTTATCTATAATATTTGACACAAACATATCACAATATACTTCTATTACAGCCTTGACAATGAGGTAACGTTTTCGTACATTAATAGCCGCGGGCGATTTTACGTACCCAAAACGATAGATTACCTCATCCCACTTAGGTATTTATTATGAAAACGAATGTTCTAGAACTAGATAAGATAGGAATAGTAGAATGAGAATCTAGATCTAAATCTAGGGTAGATTACAGATTTAGAATAGAAAAATAGATCCACATTTTGTAATGTATTTTTTACCTTTTTAAATTTAGAAAAATTTTCTTTAAAATTCCAAGCCAAACACTTCAAACAGTAGTCTAGATCTAGTAGTTATTGAACAGCAAACAAATAATGCATTTATTTAAGTAAGACAGTAAGATGAAACCAATATCTATTAACTTTAACTGTTTCTATCCCATTACAACAACACTAAAACACTTGTTTAGGACTGACTAAAACTGAGTTTTTAAAAGCGTGAAAGTAAATATAAACATCTTTAGGAGGACATCTTGAATTTGCCGCTTTTGCCTCAGTGCATTGTGGGCGAGCGCTTTAATCTGTTTTCTTTGCAAAAAGAGTTGAAAGCCCAAATTCAAAGGGTTACGCTTAGTTTTTTAGCGCAATTTCCATACTGGAGAATTGCGATTATTAACTCGTCATTTCTGGATGGATGTGTGGATGTGTGTCCGCAGCTTTACGTCGTATCTCCTCCTCAACGAAGCAATATCGAGGACTAGTTTCAAAAGCAAATATGTTAAGCAAGTTCCGAGGATGATTGTGGGCCAAAAAAATTCCCGGAATTCCTTCCTGGATTTCCCGAAAAAGCCAAAAAACCTCGAAAAAAATGCAGTTATTTGCCCATATCTCGGCAACCAGACCACTTAGCGACTTGAAACATTTACCAATCGATTCCTGCCATAATTTAGAACAAAATTGCCGAAGAAAGTTTTCAAAAATATCCTTTTGTTCGGTCACAAAAATTTAATTAAGGAAATTGCGCTTACATTGTCACTAGACTTTTTATTAACTTGTTTTAATTTATTTTTTAAATATTTTTTTTTTATAATTTAACATCTGAAGCATTTTTAAAAAGGCACTTCCCATTAAGTGTTGAGTTTTTATAGGGGAGGGAGATGGGGTGGAAATGTAGGCCTATCAAAGGTTATGCTAAAATGAAAAACCAGAAAATGTATCTATTTTTCTCTATATACGGTATTTAAAAAAATAAATGTCGGATGCGGTCTGACACCTTTCATCCGAGTGCTATGAAACTTTGGGGAAGTGGTGAAATTACTCCCGAGAAGGATTTTATGAAACATTAAATTAAATTTTTTTATGGGCGGCACTCTGGAGGGTGCGATTTTTGTCACAGGGTTTTGCGCCTAGAGTTCCAGAGAAGCTATCTTAGCACTTTGTATTCGTTGATTGGGCCACACCTCAGCCTACACCCCCCCCCCCCTCAAAAGTGCAGTATAAAAAACACTCCTAAAATATTGACTGAACTCGGTCAACGTTGAGTATTTTATTTCTATTATAATTTATTGCAACAGTATTCTAAAATGCGAAATAGTGTCTAAATTTCAGTTCTAACATTACTTTTTTAACTGCAAAAGTGCAGAGGCGTAGCTAGGGGAGGGCGGCCGCCCCGGGCGCCGACCCTAAGGGGGCGCCAAAAGGGGTAGAAAAAAATTACAAGCTCATTTTAAGCTGCAGTTTTGAATTATAAATAGTCAAAGTAAAGAAATTTAACGACTGAGAGCCTTTGCACACTGATTTAACTGTTTTCTACCTTGATTGAGTAACCGTAAAAGGTATATCCTTAAGAAACAGTGACTGGAATTAAGGAATAAATAACCCTTATCACTCAGAACAGAACCCATGGAACTAAAGCGTATTTTACAATTGTGTAACATAAAAACAAGAGTTAGTGACGTTTAAATTCGGTCTACCATTTTTGTCCAAGATGGTGGGGAAGTGGGGGGGGGGGGGCACTTTTTCACCAACAAAAATCGCAGGATTTGTGCTGGATCGGTTACTAGATAACTCTTTTAACACTTAGAAAAGAAATGTTTTTTCCTCTAGCTTGTTCCATTATACAATCAACCACTCAACGAAATACCCATATCGTATTCCAATGTGAACAATAATTTGCTATTGTATGTCAATTGTATGACCTTAATCTGACAAACTTATAATCCAAATATATACTATATCATAAAAGAGACTGTTCCAAAGATAAAACATAAAAAGACTGTCCTAAACGAATTAGCACCGCTACAATATTTTTTTCTGACATTACTAATCATCATCTTTAAAGGATAATGCATCTTAAGGGGAATTTAATTGACGTTGAGTTATGTTTTAGGGAACGACAATCATACAGCGTAACTATTAACTTTTTCAAGACTGTCGCACATACATACACACACACACACACAAACACACACACACACACACACATATATATATATATATATATATATATATATATATATATATATATATATATATATATATATATATATATATATATATATATATATATATATATATATATATATATATATATATATATATATATATATATATATATATATGGCGGGGCGCCAAACTGAATGTTCGCCCCGGGCGCCGGGAGGGGTCGCTACGCCTCTGCAAAAGTGTAACGTCACACTATTTGAATCTCCATTACTCCCCCTCAGCACACATCGTCACTAAATTACGGACCCCTCCCTACTACGAATGTGACGTCATTTATGGGCGACCCCCTTAGAACATGATGAGTATATTTTTGGGTGTTTTTACACCGTTATGACCATAAAGTTATCGCTTAATTTAAATTATTATTAATTAAATGAAATGAGAGAAACATCGAATTATTTTTTTGCATTTATTTATACAACAAGATGAACTTTAGAACATTTAGAAATATATAGTAGCTTGTAGTTTTAACACTTGCAGAGAGATTTCTTGTGCACTTGGCTGTGCAATTTCTGCGAAAGTAGCAGTATCCGTACATCGGTCAGTTGTGATTATGCCTTTTTCCTCGGTGCCAACTGACGATAGTTTGAGCAGTTTTTTTTAAAACCCTCTTCTGTAATACATTTGTTTTAGAACACCATGTTCAGTTCCTAGCTGGTAGAAAAAGTACTGGGCCTTCCACAAGGAAGTTTCGGTGATTGCCTGTCACTATGTTGGTTTCCGTATAGAATACTTAGCCCATTTCAGTAATTCTATAGAGCGCAAAATAAATTACCAGGTTTCTCACATGATAAATAATAGGTATTTTCAATATTAGGGTAATAAACAGAGGGGTTAAATCAAAGACACTTTTATCGGAATTTGTGTGTGTTTGTGTGTGTGGCGTATGTGTGTGTGTCTGTGTGTGTATGGGGGGGGGGGGTGGTATATATTATTGGGGTGATAGGTAAGCAATTTAAATTGCACATTTTTCTGTATCTTTTTAACCATCAATGTCTACATTACAATCATTTATTTAAGCATGTAAAAAATCGATTAAAAAGCGAACTCTGTTTCTGTTTTTAATTCACTTTAATGTGAAAACATGAGAAGTAGTGCATATTTATCTGGTAACAAAAGGAGCCCTAGGTCTACAGTTTCAACTCATCACCCACACACACATGCGTTTTTAATCATGAGAAACAGGTAACGATAAAAATAGACGATGTTAATGAGAATAAGGCAATCAGGAATCAAAAACAAAAATTCGATATTGATTACGCTTACTTTGATAGACATTGATAATACTGTTAAAGTAGGTCACATGGGACAAGGCCAAAAAAGAAACAGAACGCCAGGCCTGTGTATGCGTAAAGTTCAAGGACAAGAGGTCGTGTGAGTTCAGATATAAAAGACCAGGAAACATGTCATATTTCTTGCTACAAGTTTCGTTATTTTTGTCATTTTTCATATTATGTGTATTAAATTTTAAAAATGTATTAAAAAGTTGTTGTGCTGTAAAAATAAAATATACACTCTGTGAATTGTTCAATGAATCCTTTGGTCGAGGTGTCTAGTCAAGCCACATTTCTTGGAACTCAGTACTATACTTTTTTAATGCTAACATATTGCTTCAACAAAGCCGAAAAAGTTCCAGAATTTGCAGCCCTAAGACACGTGACGCTCGTCTACAGTGGCGCGACCCCGCCACATCCATACACGACCCCGTTCATGAAATTGTGGGATGGGTCTTCAAAGGACCATTGGTTCTTCTCCTCGTAGAGGTCGCTTATGATGCCTTCGAAGTTCCCAACAGTCTGGCTCTGTGGTCACAGAATAAATTGTGTTTACATTCAATAGCTGAGGGGTGGGGGGGGGCATAGCGGTAGCAATCTATTCAAGCGCCCGGGATGAACTATCAATTTTGCGCCCCCAACCATTAATATACTTATTCAATATTCAAGTTGACAAAAATGTCCCCCCCCCCCCCAACCCCATCACTAAGTTCGAAAATTCGGGGCGCTTTTAACCAGTCATTGTTACTAAACAGTTATTATATTGGTGTCACATAGTTGATGTTGAAATGCTGCATAAGCCTGTCATAGCAGTCTATTTTGTTAACTGTGACTGTATATAATGCAGCAAATCAGCTCTAAATGAGATTTTTTTTAAAAACCCAGTTTGCCGCCCCCATCCACAGGATCTGAACTGACCCTCCCACCTTCCCTAGCTACGCCTCTGCTGTATACAGCATATTGGAGAGGGACAAATTTAATCAAATTACAATTTAAGAATCAGAAATGGCATCGAATTTATGAATATAATATGTGGAAGTTTTACATTTTAACGATGCTTTTAATATTGCTTTATTATAGATCTGTATCAAAAAATGTAGCAGAACTGCTATTCTGCTTGTATAGAACATCAATGTTATCTTATCATGGATGTATCCATATTACCCACCAGAATTTACCAGTGTATGTATCCACATTACCCACCAGAATTTACCAGTGCATGTATCCACATTACCCACCAGAATTTACCAGTGTATGTATCCACATTACCCACCAGAATTTACCAGTGCATGTATCCACATTACCCACCAGAATTTACCAGTGTATGTATCCACATTACCCACCAGAAATTACCAGTGCATGTATCCACATTACCCACCAGAATTTACCAGTGGATGTATCCACATTACCCACCAGAATTTACCAATGGATGTATCCATAATACCCACCAGAATTTACAAGTGTATGTATCCACATTACCCACCAGAATTTACCAGTGGATGTATCCACATTACCCACCAGAATTTACCAGAATTTACCAATGGATGAATCCACATTGCCCCACATCCACTGTAACTTACCAATGAAGAGCGATATCCACCTACGTAGACAGTGGGAGACAGGGCGATGTCCGTCCTGACCAACTCGTCAGTGTTGTTGTAGGTCCGGCCATCTACCTCGTACCACAGACCGGTCAGGGATTTTTGCCGGTCGACGCTAGAGCCGGTACCGGCACTGGTTGTTTGCCAAGACCGGAATATGTCAACCTATAAATAGAATCATCACGTGAATAATTTTTCTAGCTCCAACATGGTAAAACAATCGTCAATAAACCCAAAAAAAAATCAACCTATAAATAGTATTATCACATGATTAATTTCTCAAGCCGCAACAATGCTGAAACAATATTTATAAACGTTACCCAGGGATTATTATTTCCCTTTAGTCATAAGACAAACAATATTCTTTACTAGTATACTATCAATGCTTAATAGCCTATATTTTGCTTTTGGCTCTATATAGCAAGCCAAAGTAAGATAGATCACCATCTACCTAAACATAAGCTGCAGAGATCTACCTAGTGAATAACATGAACATAATATTTAAACAATTGTGAAATTTTAAAAGGGATCATCCTTAAATGGTAACATGCTTTTTTAGCAGATTTTTAAACTGAACTACACTATCGTATTTTCTAAAAGTCATAAATCTTTCACCCTCAAAGAGATTTTGCAGTTAAAGTCAAATCACTGCCACCCGCCCCGCCAAAAAAGAGAAAAGTTGCATTTCTCTTAATCTGAAAATCATCATATTTCTTATTAACATGAAAGGGGGGTGGGGGTGGGGTTCTTGAAGCTTCCGGTGGGAGCGGTGTGCACTTGAAATTTTGAAGGGGAGGGGGGCGGAAGGACATTGGGTAAGGTATATGTTTACTATATAAATTATATATACTTTTCTACCATATAGGGTGAGGTGGAGAGGTAATCAGTGTTAAGTTGTCTCAGGGACGACTAACCGCCCCATAACGTTGTTCCACGATCTAAGCAACTAATAAAGTTAACAAACTCATGGATGACTGACCATGCCGTTTTTGCACGCACTAAAGGATTTATAAATGTAAACAAACCGAAATCCATTCGTCTATGTTAACCTCCTCTGTCCCCTGATACAGCCCGCCGTAGTAGCCTTCTATCCCCGTGGGTGAGGTGTTGAACAGGTGGTACACCAGCTTGCCGTTACGGAGAAACACAGCCTCGTCATCGTCGTGAGGGCCCCGAGCATACAGCAGCAGGCCATTGGCTTGGGTGGTCTTAAACTTGAAGGAGTAGTGGGCGCTAGTGGACAGAAGACGAGGGTCAGTAAATGTTTGGGCGCTAGTGGACAGAAGACAAGAGTCTCAGTAAATGTTTGGGCGCTAGTGGACAGAAGACGAGGGTCTCAGTAAATGTTAAGTAGTAGGCGCTAGTGGACAGAAGACAAGAGTCTCAGTAAATATTTGGGCGCTAGTGGACAGAAGACGAGGGTCTCAGTAAATGTTTGGGCGCTAGTGGACAGAAGACAAGAGTCTCAGTAAATGTTTGGGCGCTAGTGGACAGAAGACGAGGGTCTCAGTAAATGTTAAGTAGTAGGCGCTAGTGGACAGAAGACAAGAGTCTCAGTAAATATTTGGGCGCTAGTGGACAGAAGACGAGGGTCTCAGTAAATGTTTGGGCGCTAGTGGACAGAAGACAAGAGTCTCAGTAAATATTTGGGCGCTAGTGGACAGAAGACAAGAGTCTCAGTAAATGTTTGGGCGCTAGTGGACAGAAGGCAAGAGTCTCAGTAAATGTTAAGTAGTGGGCGCTAGTGGACAGAAGCCAAGGGTCTCAGTAAATGTTTGGTCGCTAGTGGACAGAAGGCAAGAGTCTCAGTAAATGTTTGGGCGCTAGTGGACAGAAGGCAAGAGTCTCAGTAAATGTTTGGGCGCTAGTGGACAGAAGCCAAGGGTCTCAGTAAATGTTTGGGCGCTAGTGGACAGAAGCCAAGGGTCTCAGTAAATGTTTGGGAGCTAGTGGACAGAAGCCAAGGGTCTCAGTAAATGTTTGGGCGCTAGTGGACAGAAGCCAAGGGTCTCAGTAAATGTTAAGTAGTGGGCGCTAGTGGACAGAAGCCAAGGGTCTCAGTAAATGTTTGGGCGCTAGTGGACAGAAGACGAGGGTCAGTAAATGTTAAGTAGTGAGCGCTAGTGGACAGATGCCAAGGGTCTCAGTAAATGTTTGAGCGCTAGTGGACAGAAGACGAGGGTCTCAGTAAATGTTTGGGCGCTAGTGGACAGACGACAAGAGTCTCAGTAAATGTTAAGTAGTAAATGTTAAGTAGACAGAAGACCAGTAGATGTTAGGGTGAATATTATGTCGTTGTGGCCATGACCCATGCATTGTGTTATGTAAGTACTGACCCTGCATCGTATTTTATACTTGTTCGTAAGTACGGACCGAATACATAGTATTATAATATTATGTGCGCGCTAAAATCCTCCATGGCGTTAAGCACTAATCCCTACATGGTGTAATGTAAGCACTAATCCAATACATAATGTTATGAAAGTGCATGGTATTATGTAAGCACTGAGCCTTACATGGTGTTATGTAAAGGCTGACCCTTGCATGATGTTGTATAACTGCTAACCCTTGCATGTTATGTAAATACTAACCCCTTATGGTGTTATAAAAAACCTGACCCCTACATGATGTTCTATAAAACCTGACCCCTACATGGTGTTATATAAAACCTGACCCCTGTATGGTGTTATATAAAACCTGACCCCTACATACATGATGTTATATAAAACCTGACCCCTGTATGGTGTTATAAAAAACCTGACCCCTACATGATGTTATATAAAACCTGACCCCTACATGATGTTATATAAAACCTGACCCCTACATGATGTTATATAAAAGCTGACCCCTACATGATGTTATATAAAACCTGACCCCTACATGATGTTATGTAAAAGCTGACCCCTGCATGGTGTTATATAAAACCTGATCCCTGTATGTTATATAAAACCTGACCCCTGTATGGTGTTATATAAAACCTGACCCCTGTATGTTATATAAAACCTGACCCCTGTATGATGTTCTATAAAACCTGACCCCTGTATGGTTTTATATAAAACCTGACCCCTACATGATGTTATATAAAACCTGACCCCTACATACATGGTGTTATATAAAACCTGACCCCTGTATGGTGTTATAAAAAACCTGACCCCTACATGATGTTATATAAAACCTGACCCCTAAATGATGTTCTATAAACCCTGACCCCTGTATGATGTTATATAAAACCTGACCCCTACATGCATGGTGTTATATAAAACCTGACCCCTGTATGGTGTTATAAAAAACCTGACCCCTACATACATGGTGTTATATAAAACCTGACCCCTGTGTGGTGTTATAAAAAACCTGACCCCTGCATGATGTTATATAAAACCTGACCCCTGTATGGTGTTATATAAAACCTGACCCCTGCATGATGTTATATAAAACCTGACCCCTGTATGGTGTTAAATAAAACCTGACCCCTGTATGGTGTTATATAAAACCTGACCCCTGTATGGTGTTATATAAAACCTGACCCCTGTATGTTATATAAAACCTGACCCCTGTAAGATGTTATAAAAAACCTGACCCCTACATGGTGTTATATAAAACCTGGCCCCTGCATGGTGTTATATAAAAGCTGATCCCTGTATGACAACTAGCTTTAGAAACCACAACTGTACTAACTTGTTGTTGTTGTTGAAATTTTCCGGCGAGAAGTCCAGATAAGAGTTGCCGTTAAAGGTGTAGCATTGTCCGGTTTGTGTGACCGCCCCTGTGGTCAACAGTGGCTGTTTGATGAGAGAAAGATTAACTGTGTCATGTTTGACATCAACACTAAGACGTGCTATTTCCCAAACAATTGAAACACACCAGTTGCAGGCTGATTTGTATTTGAAAACAATTTAAATTTACCAATTATAGGGTGGTGTGTTATTGTAAAGACAAAAAAAAAGGTGTTTTAATTTTTAAAATTCAGTGCTTTCAATGTAGAACGAAGTTTAAAAATCATCGTGTGATGGTAAGTTACTGACAGATGAAAACAATGTTAGCTTTAAAATGTAATATATCCAGACTTCAGCCGAAAGTATTTGTTCTATACTTGTATATAAATCAATATAAAAAAAAAACTAGAAAAAAAACATCAACTACAAAGATTTGATATTGAACAAGTTCTCAACCAGTTTACTAGATTTGAGCGATCATCTACAATGTCTATTGTTTATATTCCTTTATCATAAGAATCATAAGAATCTGCTAAGGGCGACAACTTAGTTGACTATTTTAATAAAAAATATTGTATTTTTAAAGGTCCAATTTAGTTTGATACAAAATGCTATTTAAAAAAAAAGATTTAAAAAAATTGTTATAATTGTACATAGCTTTGTATCATCACGCAGAAATATTATTTACTAGCACGCACTGAAGTTGCTATTAGGATAAAACAATGGTATTAGAAATTTGCTCTAATTAATTCAATATGCAATTTTCTAGAGATTACAACTAAATCTTAAAACCTCTAATCGTATTTTATACGTTAATCAAAGACTTACCAGCAATGTAAGCACAAGTAATGTTAAAACGAAAATCTCCATTTAATTTATGTGTTCCAAGTTCTGTAAGCAAGGGGCGACTGTAAAGCTGGAGTAGTTTCCCTTACTGCAGATAACCAGGGTTATCTATCTTCCCCTCGGGTCTCCGTCTACCCATGAAGAGTAACAGGAGCCTGAATTATCTTGACAAGTTGATAACTGCCAGCACCGGATGTTGTTAAATACTTTACTCACTGGAACACTTTCATCAACGGCCAGTTTTAGAAATATGACCTTGACCTTTAAGCTTGTGTACGAGGAGATAAAAAAAAAAACGTACATTTAGCCCATTTAAATATACACAGGAGAATAAATCTATGAATTTCAAAGGTGTGTTCAGTCTAAAACAATTTTATTTTAACTAGAATAGAGTGGATAATTCTATTCTGACTAGAATCAACACGTTAATTTTTATTTTGAGTAGCCTAAATACTTGTTTGAGTAGAATATCTACTTAAACGTACTCTAGTTCAATTTTTACCACAATGTTATCTTCTGGCATTGATGCCCACCCCCCCCCCACACCTGCCTCCCAATCCCCTCCTCCTCCTCCACACACACACACACACACACCGTTCAGATAGAGACTACATACTTCATTATTTTCTAGCCCTTGGTTAGCTCTCCGTCCTAGGCCAGTCGTCTGCCGTCTCAGAATTCGCGGAATGGGAGCTCTACCCAGGCAACTTGTGGATGGAGACACTGAGGCCAATTGTCCAACAGACCTTATCTGACCAGGGTCGGTGGGCAAATAGCAGTGGTGGGGAGTATGTACTGGTGGTGCTAAGAAGAAAGTGTATCCTGTGGTAGTGATGCTAAGACAAAGGTGTTTCCTGTGGTAGTGAATATGTTGGTGGTGCTAAGACGATGGTGTTTCCTGTGGTAGTGAATGTGTTGGTGGTGTTAAGATGAAGGTGTTTCCTGTGGTAGTGAATGTGTTGGTGGTGTTAAGATGAAGGTGTATCCTGTGGTAGTGAATGTGTTGGTGGTGTTAAGATGAAGGTGTTTCCTGTGGTAGTGAATGTGTTGGTGGTGTTAAGATGAAGGTGTTTCCTGTGGTAGTGAATGTGTTGGTGGTGTTAAGATGAAGGTGTTTCCTGTGGTAGTGAATGTGTTGGTGGTGTTAAGACGAAGGTGTTTCCTGTGGTAGTGAATGTGTTGGTGGTGTTAAGATGAAGGTGTTTCCTGTGGTAGTGAATGTGTTGGTGGTGTTAAGATGAAGGTGTTTCCTGTGGTAGTGAATGTGTTGGTGGTGTTAAGACGAAGGTGTTTCCTGTGGTAGTGAATGTGTTGGTGGTGTTAAGATGAAGGTGTTTCCTGTGGTAGTGAATGTGTTGGTGGTGTTAAGACGAAGGTGTTTCCTGTGGTAGTGAATGTGTTGGTGGTGTTAAGACGAAGGTGTTTCCTGTGACTGACAGTGTTGGTGGTGCTAAGATGAAGGTGTTTCCTGTGGTAGTGAATGTGTTGGTGGTGTTAAGACGAAGGTGTTTCCTGTGGTAGTGAATGTGTTGGTGGTGTTAAGACGAAGGTGTTTCCTGTGACTGACAGTGTTGGTGGTGCTAAGATGAAGGTGTTTCCTGTGGTAGTGAATGTGTTGGTGGTGTTAAGACGAAGGTGTTTCCTGTGGTAGTGAATGTGTTGGTGGTGTTAAGATGAAGGTGTTTCCTGTGGTAGTGAATGTGTTGGTGGTGTTAAGACGAAGGTGTTTCCTGTGGTAGTGAATGTGTTGGTGGTGTTAAGATGAAGGTGTTTCCTGTGGTAGTGAATGTGTTGGTGGTGTTAAGATGAAGGTGTCTCCTGTGGTAGTGAATGTGTTGGTGGTGTTAAGACGAAGGTGTTTCCTGTGGTAGTGAATGTGTTGGTGGTGTTAAGACGAAGGTGTTTCCTGTGGTAGTGAATGTGTTGGTGGTGTTAAGATGAAGGTGTTTCCTGTGGTAGTGAATGTGTTGGTGGTGTTAAGACGAAGGTGTTTCCTGTGGTAGTGAATGTGTTGGTGGTGTTAAGATGAAGGTGTTTCCTGTGGTAGTGAATGTGTTGGTGGTGTTAAGATGAAGGTGTCTCCTGTGGTAGTGAATGTGTTGGTGGTGTTAAGACGAAGGTGTTTCCTGTGGTAGTGAATGTGTTGGTGGTGTTAAGATGAAGGTGTTTCCTGTGGTAGTGAATGTGTTGGTGGTGTTAAGACGAAGGTGTTTCCTGTGGTAGTGAATGTGTTGGTGGTGTTAAGACGAAGGTGTTTCCTGTAGTAGTTAATATGTTGGTGATGCAAAGACAAAGGTGTCTCCTGCTAACTGGCGCCCGTTAGATCAGCTCTGACTCTCATACTTTTGTAGTCAACCTTCTGCCGTATAAATAACGTTGTTTGATATCAAAAGTTTCTTTCTTTAAGGCATTTCTTGGGGAAGTAGAAATTTATATAGAAATATATACTTTTACCAGTGAGCGCCCCCACCCCCCGGAAAATTGAGTCCGCCCCCTCCCCCCAAAAAAAATAATTCAAGTTCCCCCACCCCCCCCCCCCTGAAAATAAAGGAAACATTAAGTGGCTACACAGTCCCATATGAACAACATTACGATCTTTCAACAACAAGAACAATAAACAAGGTTATAGCATCACAAGTTTTGAAACTTACAGTAAAAAAAAAAGAATTTCTAGAGTATAGTCTGCGGGATCTGTTAGTAGGGTTCACCCCGCCCCTTTTTACCCCTCCGCAACCCCAACCTCACTCACTTCAAAATTCTCAGTTGTGTTACAATACTTGACAGTATCGGCTCTAGTACTGGTGTTCTCAATTTCAAAATTGTGAAGGTCATACAGACGGTGTTGTTATAAGAATTGAAGATTGATACATTTGCCTTAAAAGGAGAAACCTGAAACAATGGTGCGATTGATCGAAGCCGTGAAACAGTCCAGATTTTTTACTGCTCAGTTCGTGTTGCTCAGCTAACGTGTCCGTTTCCTTTGACGACGGCAAGCATGCGAGGCGCGCCCTGCGGCAGTAAAAAATGCGCGAGGGCCTGTAAAAAGTTGGATACTTGGGTGACCGTTTGAAGACCTGGACAAGCTTATGCCGGCCAACAGACCGGATTTAGCCGTGACAGAATCAACGCAGTCCCGGCAGCTTGGGCGAGCTAAATCTGGCAGAGATGTGGGCTTTGTTTGCTGTTTGTCAACAACCCCCCCCCCCCCTCCCCATCCTAACCGTACACATGGCGCACAACAGCTAGAACCACGTTTGGCAACTGTAGCTCATGTTTTTTAACTGACAGGGCAATGCTCTTATGTATTAAACTGAAAGAACAGTAACATGCAGAGGCGTAGCGATGTGGGGGGGGGGGGGGGGCAGGGGGGGACATATGTCCCCGGGCGCCGACCTTAGGGGGCGCCAAAATGGGTTGTAAAAACAAATTAAAATGTCATTTTAGCTGCATTTTTGCTGTATGAGGGGGGGGGGGGGGGGTTGCAAATAGAAAGTTTGAGGGGGGGGGGTGCAAATCGAAAAGTTGAGGGGGGTGCAAATTAAAAATTTGCTCCCGAGGGGGCCGCCAAATTGAAAGTGTGTCCCCGGGCGCCGGGAAGGGTCGCTACGCCTCTGGTAACATGTCTTATACTAACAAGATACTGCATTTATGTCTTAAATTGACTCAATAGTTATGTTTAAAGGACAGGATAGTTATGTTTTTACAGGCACGGTTGTCATGTTTTAACAATTAAGATAGTTATATTTATACTGACAGGATAGTTATGTTTTAAAGGACAGAGCAGTTAAGTTTTAAAAGACATGGTAGCTTTAAAGGACAGGTTAGTTATGTTTTAAACTTATATAACAGAGTATTTATGTTTTAAATTGACAGACGAATTATAACTTAGTAGTTAAATTGCCTGACCAACAAAAATTAATTAAAGATAGCTAGTATACTCTGAATGAAAGTCCATTAACAAAGCCACACAATTACAAGTGCTCGTTGTTTTAAATACAATTATTACTAATTTAAAAGGTGTCAAGACACTTTCAAAAGCGATCATATTCATCAAGTCATGTGACATAATAATTGTCTCTTGACCTCCCTTTTGAAGATCTAAACATCCCCTGGTTGCGCAGTTAAAGATGTGAAAAACTATTCACCTTCCAACCGCCCCCCTCCCCAAAACACATGTTTTCGACTTCTCAGTATTTGTTAAAGACGCCCCCCCCCCCCTCACCCTCCACTCACTGGCTATTGAAAACAAGCCAAAGTTTTCTCCCCTCTCCTGTGCGCTGGACGCTTGGTCAATTGTTTCAATTTTTTCATTGACCAACACAGGCCAGTGATTGGAAGAAAAGATTTCTACAATTGTACTTCATCTCGAACTTGTCTTTTTGTTTCATAAAATAAGTTAATTATTTTTGTAACCGAAAAATGTATGAATTGTGTTAGCTGAAGTCGTGGGTTAGTTTATCTGAAACTTTTCTTCACTGCTGGTTAGATTACAAGCACTTGATAAGACGAACGTCAGCGTTTGGCCTTCGTTGTTTTATAGGTACGTTTCTATTTTTCTAATGAAATATTGCTTTATAAACACGTCTTATAAATTTTGCATTTTACAGAACACCATTATTTTTAACATTATGTGCGCTGGAATATATACACGTGAACTGGAGTAATACATCAATTTGTGAAATTTCTGAAAAAATATCTTTTTAAATTGCTTCTTCCTAATATTTTAAAAACAATTCAAATGTTTATTATATTCGTTTGCAGCTTTAGATTGTAGATTTTTAAATTGTGCTTTAAGATCTAAAATTTCAATTCAATTTCATATAATGTAAGATTCCGTACGAAAATATTTTAAAGTACTACAAGAAAGAAGACCACTATAACAATCTGTTAAGCACCAGTTAATTTAAGAGGGGGCTAAGCATAAAAATATAGGCATGTCAAAATGATGAACTTTGATTATTCGTTCATTTTTTCACAAGACGAAAAAGTGAACGCCTTGATATATAACAGCAATGTTTTGTTCATTACTTGCTGTGATCTGTTATGTAAACATATACAAAAAATTGGTTCCACTTGTTATGTATATAGGCCTACACCTTACTTATTTGAATATTAACCCACCGTTTAGCAAATGAAAACATTTCAAAACTTGATGCACATACAAAACATTGAGTCCTTTTGTTATGTAGATAGGCCTACACCTTACTTGCATACTGCAACCCGCCGATTATCATTAGAAAACATTTGAGCTGTAAAGAGGACTAAAACATGATGTGTGCAAGTGGCCAATACAATGATATTTGACGGCAGTATAGACTAGAAGCAAGTGGCCAATACAATGATATTTGACGGCAGTATAGACTAGCAGCAAGTGGCCAATACAATGGTATTTGACGGCAGTATAGACTAGTAGCAAGTGGCCAATACAATGATATTTGACGGCAATATAGACTAGTAGCAAGTGGCCAATACAATGGTATTTCACGGCAATATAGACTACCAGCAAGTGGCCAATACAATGATATTTGACGGCAGTATAGACTAGCAGCAAGTGGCCAATACAATGGTATTTGACGGAAGTATAGACTAGTAGCAAGTGGCCAATACAATGATATTTGACGGCAATATAGACTAGTAGCAAGTGGCCAATACAATGGTATTTCACGGCAATATAGACTAGCAGCAAGTGGCCAATACAATGGTATTTCACGGCAATATAGACTAGTAGCAAGTGGCCAATACAATGATATTTGACGGCAGTATAGATTAGTAGCAAGTGGCCAATACAATGATATTTGACGGCAGTATAGACTAGTAGCAAGTGGTCAATACAATGATATTTGACGGCAGTATAGACTAGTAGCAAGTGGCCAATACAATGATATTTGACGGCAGTATAGACTAGTAGCAAGTGGCCAATACAATGATATTTGACGGCAATATAGACTAGTAGCAAGTGGCCAATACAATGGTATTTGACGGCAGTATGGGCCAGTAATGATAAGCTTCGCGAAGACAAACGTCAAAAAATAAACAGCATTTGTAATATATGGGCCTACAGCTTAATAAAAGTATTTGAGAACTGTAAATTCCTAGAGTAAACTATTCTATATCATACAAATTATAAAAGCGACTCGATAAGATCCAGTTTTGTGGGGACAGGGGAGGGGGCGAGGGTCTGCCTAAAACGGTATGTCCTCTCACGATAAGAATATATGGGGGGAGGGGTAAACTCTACCTGATGGAAGGGCTCTAGTTATACCCCGCATACACATATGATGCATGCTTATGTGTACAGATTTTTCAATGTATGTATACTTGCCTTCATCGCTCAAATGTATATTACAGTGAGGAAAATAATACAACCTATCCTACAGGTCTGTATTAGCAGAAAACAAGCAACCACTAACAGTTGAACATACCTTGTATTCGTGCATGTGTTTAGATACATTACAAACACACAAAGGTTGATCATACTTGTCTAGTAGCCTAGTGCATGTGTTTAAACAAATTACAAGGAAACAACAGTTGGTCATACCTTCTAGTAGCCTAGTGCATGTGTTTAGATACATTACCTGCACAAATAACGGCATGTTGCATTCTTCGACCTGTCGTAAAGCTGGGACCTTTCATTCCTCAGGTGTGTGGACTAAATACCTGGTCAAGTCAAAGATGTGGGGGACGTTGGTCATCCTGTTCATCTTGTCAGGTAGATACAGCTTCAAACTTTGTCTTTAGGTCCGATTTATTTGTAAATAAAAAATATTGTGTAAAACACGAATAAAATCTAGGTAGATAATTTAACATTTCAGATTGTGTAAAACCTGAATGAAATCTAGATAGATACTTTAACAGTTCAGATTGTATAAATCCTGAATAAAATCTAGGTAGATAGTTTAACAGTTCAGATTGTATAAATCCTGAATAAAATCTAGGTAGATAGTTTAACAGTTCAGATTGTGTAAAACCTGAATGAAATCTAGATAGATAATTAAACCGGTCAAGGCTACACAAGCTATGTAGTATGTAGGTATACGCAGAGAAAAAAATGTCG
The DNA here is from genome assembly GCF_028476545.2 of Physella acuta. Classification (NCBI taxonomy): domain Eukaryota; kingdom Metazoa; phylum Mollusca; class Gastropoda; family Physidae; genus Physella; species Physella acuta. Next base: position 55,891 of record NW_026732082.1, read on the forward strand.
GCCCATAGAATGGTCCACAATACTGACGTTCATTTAATTGTTACATATTGAATGTACTACTTACATATCATTTAAGTAGGCCTATACATGCAGGATTTAAAAAAAATAATTATGTCTGTGGTTTTATTTTAATTCTATAATTAGACGCACATAGAAGGTTTGCCAAATAAAAATGGAAAAAGCGCGGGGGGGGGGGGGAGGGGGGGGGAGGGGGGGGGGATATGTAGCTCCATATTTAACCTATAACAGTGATTATAATTTAATTTAAAAATACTCCAATAATAAACGGCTGCTAAAACAAAAGAAAAATTAACTGAGATTGATAACATCGTGAAGGCTAACATTACAACACATTGTTAACGTTTATCTTTGTACAATATTTTACCATTGACATTTATTTTTTTCACTTTAATATACTGAAGTGTTTTTCTTATATACTTTGTATTGCTTGATTTATACGTTTATGCTTAGCCCATGTTTATAAAGATAGCTTTAGTGTTGGTATTTTTTAACAGTAAATTAAAACACCGTGTCGTTAACCTGGTGGTTCGAATGATAATTTGATATGTCAAAAGTGGGTTGGAAGTTTTATGATACAACAAGCTAGACAAAACTAAAGCATAGCGCCCAGCTCAATACAAGCGTTGGAAAATTATTTTATTATTATTAGCATAAGAGATTTGATGTACAATTATTTCTGCCTAAATCAAACAAACTTAGCTTAGTTAAAAAAAAGTGTAATACTAAAAAAAAACCTTGTAGTTTGAACTAGATTTATAAAGAATTTGTTTTGAGCAACATTTGTACTATGGATATAACTATTTCTATATTCAGTTCTTGTAATACCAATCTTCTATATTGGTTACTTTAAGTACACAACAATTATTTCTTCTTACAAACTAGTGATTAGACACCAATAAATAATTTTTCTAGGGCTTATTTTTTTACTTTTGTTCATTTATTGATCTTGCTTGTTACATAAAATGTACGTACTATCTTATTGATCTTGCTTGTTACATAACATGTACGTAATATAATGCTCTATCTATAAAGTTGTGCTACACAAACTTCAGGTTTTATATACACTTTATGTAAGCTCATAGAGGCTTGTTTTTATTCTTCTGATATATCAGCGCCACAGCTGCCATAGTTTATGTTGTCAATGTAATGCAGTATTTGTTCAATGTTTACACACTCTCCTGCAGTAGCTTCAGCCGAGAACTCCACCGACCTCCCCACTGAGGCGGTGACGATCTTCACAGAGACGACAGTTGTAACTCAGGACACCAGGGTGCCAGACACGCCAACAGTAGACACAGTGACCACAGAGAAATGGACGCCAGAGACGACGGTGCCAGAGTTGGACGAGGAGGACGACCCAGTTATGGCGTACATAGAGAGGTACAACGCTGCTGTCGTCTACACGGAGGAGGATGTGGTGGGCGTGGCCAGCAAGAGAGAGCTCGAGCTAGATCAGGCCTGGCTGACCATCAACACGACGGTCAACTACGTGGTGGAGATATGGGCTCAGTCGGAGCAATGTTACAAGGTGGGTGGGCTCAGTCGGAGCAATGTTACAAGGTGGGTGGGCTCAGTCGGAGCAGTGTTACACGGTGGGTGGGTGAGGTACTGGAGCAATGTTACAAGGTGGGTAGGCTCCGTCGGAGCAATATTACAAGGTGGGTGGGCTCAGTCGGAGCAATGTTACAAGGTGGGTGGGTGAGGTACTGGAGCAATGTTACAAGGTGGGTGGGCTCAGTCGGAGCAATATTACAAGCTGGGTGGGTGAGGTACTGGAGCAATGTTACAAGGTGGGCGGGCTCAGTCGGAGCAATATTACAAGGTGGGTGAGTGAGGTACTGGAGCAATGTTACAAGGTGGGTGGGTGAGGTACTAGGCTGGTAGTTTGTTATTAGAGGAATATAATTTTTTTAAGTGAACTGTTAACGAGAAAATGTTTAAATTAAAAGAACAAATAGTCACTGAAAGTACAGAAGTGGTTTCATATTATAATCGTAACTGGAATCAAAGTTTGTGATTTTTGTTTCTCTGTCACATGTCCGGTGGTCCGCCTAACAATGCTTTTGGTATGTTGTTTGTTTTTATCTTAACTATGTTTTCTGTAAGACATTGGTCCACCTATAGAACTTTGTCTGTCTACCTGCTGTTTACGACCTGTTTCTTTCCTTGTTTCAGTGTGACCTGATGTTTATCACAAGCGTCCAAGGTCCCAGCGTTAGGTCTATTGTGGTCAATGCGACGTTTGCAACTGACCTGCGACTTGTTAGGAAACACCCAGGGGGTAACCCAGAACAGTTGTGTGGGTAGGTCATCTTAGCAGTTGTGTGGGTAGGTCATCTTAGCAGTTGTGTGGGTAGGTCATCTTAGCAGTTGTGTGGGTAGGTCATCTTAGCAGTTGTGTGGGTAGGTCATCTTAGCAGTTGTGTGGGTAGATCATCTTAGCAGTTGTGTGGGTAGATCATCTTAGCAGTTGTGTGGGTAGGTCATCTTAGCAGATTTCTTGGTAGGTCATCTTAGTAGGTTTGTGGGTAGGTCATTCTAGTAGGTTTGTGAGTAGGTCATTTTAAGGGTTTGTGGATAGGTCATCTTAGCAGTTGTTTGGTTAGGTAATGATATCAGTAGTGTGGGTAGGTCATCTTAGCAGTTGTGTGGGTAGGTTATCTTAGCAGTTGTGTGGGTAAGTTATCTTAGCAGTAGTTGGTGAGGTAATTATATCAGTATTTTGTAAGTCAAACATCATGTGATCATGTATTATGTCACATGATGACTCTATATTTAGACTGTATGTCCTCCCATTGTAATGCCATAGCTGACTGCTGCCCACACCCCACCCCACAACCAGGTTCCAGATGAAGTTCCAGGAGTACGGCGACTATTGGATATTTATCGACTACCCAGCTACTGGGGAAGAGTCCTCGTGCAAATTTGTTCTGGCCAACGATCCTAGTATAGCTGAGCTACGTAAGTCATGTCCAGAGACCTGACAGGACCTCGACCAGTACTGACTTGCAGACCTAACATCACCTCGACCAGTACTGACTCGACCTAACAGCACCTTGACCAGTACTGACTCACCTAACAGCACCTTGACCAGTACTGACTCACCTAACAGCACCTTGACCAGTACTGACTCGCAGACCTAACAGCACCTTGACCAGTACTGACTTGCAGACCTAACAGCACCTTGACCAGTACTGACTCACCTAACAGCACCATGACCAGTACTGACTCGACCTAACAGCACCTTGACCAGTACTGACTCACCTAACAGCACCTTGACCAGTACTGACTCGACCTAACAGCACCTTGACCAGTACTGACTCACCTAACAGCACCTTGACCAGTACTGACTCGCAGACCTAACAGCACCTTGACCAGTACTGACTCGACCTAACAGCACCTTGACCAGTACTGACTCACCTAACAGCACCTTGACCAGTACTGACTTGCAGACCTAACAGCACCTTGACCAGTACTGACTCGACCTAACAACACCATGACCAGTACTGACTCACCTAACAGCACCTTGACCAGTACTGACTTGCAGACCTAACAGCACCTTGACCAGTACTGACTCGACCTAACAACACCATGACCAGTACTGACTTGTAGACCTAACATCACCTCGACCAGTACTGACTCGACCTAACAGCACCATGACCAGTACTGACTCGACCTAACAGCACCTTGACCAGTACTGACTCACCTAACAGCACCTTGACCAATACTGACTCACCTAACAGCACCTTGACCAGTACTGACTCGCAGACCTAACAGCACCATGACCAGTACTGACTCGCAGACCTAACAGCACCTTGACCAGTACTGACTTGCAGACCTAACAGCACCTTGACCAGTACTGACTTGCAGACCTAACAGCACCTTGACCAGTACTGACTTGCAGACCTAACAGCACCTTGACCAGTACTGACTCACAGACCTAACAGCACCTTGACCAGTACTGACTTGCAGACCTAACAGCACCTTGACCAGTACTGACTCGCAGACCTAACAGCAACCCGAAACAATTATTTTAGTTTTGAGGAATTTTTTTTAGTCAGATAAAAACAAAGAAACATTAGAAAAGAGTGATTCAAGCATACAACAAATCTACTCGATCTTTAACTGATCATATTGTATCATATCTGTATTGCGTCTTGTTATGCTATGGTCGTTGTTTGAAATAACACTATTTACTATTCTTATCGTGACAATATATTATCTCCACCAAAAGATTTATAACCCTGATGTAGGCCAGTTATGGCTGTTGGGCACGTTATTTAATCATAACAAGATCAGAAAACACGGTAACCAAATAAGTGAATCTTAACAAGGTGCAGTGGCGTAGACAGGGGGTTAGGGTGGTCATAACCCCCCATAGACCCCTCTATATATATATAAAAAGTATGACGGGGGGGGTGCAAATCGCAAGTTTGAGGGGGGGGGGGGGGTGCAAATCGCAAGTTTGAGGGGGGGGGGGGTGCAAATCGAAAGTTTGTCCCCGGGTAAAAATTGGAATCCCCACCTTGAGATAATCCTGGCTACGCCACTGACAAGGTGGCCTTGACATTAGGAAGCTTCCTGCTAAGTGTCTGAAAGGTGTGGAGATATTTGACATTTAGGTACAGCTAAACAAAAAAAAAAAAAAAACAACGCCGGAATTGTATTGCCCTATTGGCCTATTAAAAATTAGTCCTTAAAGTTATTGACTTTTTAAAATTTTTCATCTATAAAATTGGTGCTTAAAATCTGCTTTTTATCGTTTAAACACCATTTTTACGTCCAAGTTTGGCAACACGTCGCGACTTTGTCCTGGCCACACTTAAAAATCGGTTATCTCTGGAGATGCGCAGCGATTTATGGCTTTCGTGATAGGCTTGTCTGGGTTTACCAGCGCTCAGACGAGAAACAGTTGCATCCCCTCATCAAAAGAATCCTCTCGGCCTGCTATTTGCCCAGCCAGCCGGCCTGACAAAATGGCGAGCAAACGCCGGAGGCCTGTGATCAACGCAAAAGGAAATAAAATCATGTTTTTATTTTCCTGCACGCAGCCATCTTTGTTTGCTTGAACGTTCGGGATTGTGGTATCGCTGCAGCTTGCATAGTATCGATACCAGCAGGGAGGTCAAGATGGATTACCGTGTCTGGACTGTTTGAGGATGTAGCTGAGATAGCAGTGTAGGAATGTTGGCTGGAGGGCCATCAGTGCCAAGTCATTATGGTTGTTGACAGCTTGATTTTATAACACATTGATGGTCAGTGAGTGAGGAGGGGGAGGCTGCACGACTACATGGAACTAGAATACAGACCCTGTATGACCACATAAAACTATATACCCCAACACGAGATAGGAGCACTCTATGATGACAGAACTACACACCCCAACACGACATAGAAACACTCTATGATGACATAGAACTACATACCCCATCACGACATACAAACACTCCATGATGACAAAACTACATACCCTAACACGACATAGAAACACTCTATGATAACATAGAACTACACACCCCAACACGACATAGAAACACTCTATGATGACAAAACTACACACCCCTGCATGACGAAGAAGAGAAGTAGACCTACAGATCACTATGGCGTCATAGACCCCAGCACAGTGACATACAACCAGTTTCACCGGTACGACTACACACAACTAGACTGAAACCTTGCACGTTGAGATTGTAGGTTGGGGGTGATGGTGCTCAGAACTGCCGGTGACATTTGGAGTTTGAGATGATGGTGTCCTAAACTTACGGTGACATTGTAGGTTTGGGGTGATAGTGTACTAAACTTCCGGTGACATTGTAGGTTTGGGGTGATAGTGTACTAAACTTCCGGTGACATTGTAGGTTTGAGGTGATGGTGTACTAAACTTCCGGTGACATTGTAGGTTTGGGGTGATAGTGTACTAAACTTCCGGTGACATTGTAGGTTTGGGGTGATGGTGTACTAAACTTCCGGTGACATTGTAGGTTTGAGAATTTGGTGTTCGTGGATAGTTGGATATGCGGGTGGTCTTACAAAGAACATAGCAAAAAGGCAGTATGTTATGTGTCTGTATATGGGTATGTTTGTATGCAAAGTTTACTTTACAATTCACACAATCCCAATCTCTGACACCACGTGATATCTGGCTGGCAATGACTGACAAAAACACTACATACCCCATGAAATGACAAGTGACACTACATGCTTTTGTTATTTAGTATTTGTTTTATATTTCTAAATTGCCCAAAATAAAGCATATACATGTATTTGGCTCAGATTTTGGGAGTGATGTCTGGGAGAAATGTTGTACATGTAGTCTAGTTCCTGGTTAAAGTTAATTACTAATCACTTTTTCATTTACTTTCAGCAATTATTTATTTGCTCATTGGATTAATTAGTCTCGCCATGATGTATGCTGTAGGCAAACGCGCATACAGGTAACTCGTATAGTTGTATGCTATAAATAGCTTGATGACTTCTTACAATAAAGTAAGCGAGGTAACTCTCATAGTGGTGTGCTATAAACAGATTGATGACTTCTTACAATAAAGAATATAGTAGTAAGCAAGATAACTCTCATAGTGGTGTGCTATAAATAGCTTGATAACTACTTTTATAATAAAGAATATAGTAGTAAGCGAGCGTGCATCAGTCAAATGAAGTAGAGTTCACTAATAGAGCAGTGTGGTCCGTTGTAATGTCCCTAACTTGAGTCTGAAAACTTTATAGACTGTGTGGACTTTGAGCGTCAAATTTTCATGAGTTCAGCTCAGGCTAGTAATCGTGCGCTCTAATTCTCACCCACGTCATATCTGAGTAACTATACTGCGTTCTATTGTGTCAAACTTAATTATTTCCTGTGTGTGACCTCTGTACAGTGTTTATGCGACTTATTTGTTTGAAACTTTACATAATTGTATCCGCGGGATAATTTTCCCCAAATTTTCCCGCGATTTAATTTCCCCAAATTTTCCAGCTATTTCCGGCGTGCGGCCGCACACAGACACGACAGCATGGACGTCACAAGTGATCAGGACGGTGGGGACGCTCTGGTAAATTGGTTTCTGGTTTTAAAGGGCAAGCATTTCAACTGTGGGGCACAGTGGCGGGTGTGCTGGGGGCGGGATTGGTGTGTTGAGAATAAAATACACGTAATCATGGCTAGAATTACTAGACGTAATCAGACAATAGACCCACGGGTAGAATTAGCAGACGTAATCAGACTTTAGACCCACCATGGCCTGAATAACTAGACGTAATCAGACTTTAGACCCACCATGGCCTGAATAACTAGACGTAGTCAGAGACCCACCATGGCCTGAATAACTAACCGTAATCAGACTTTAGACCCACCATAGCCTGAATAACTAGACGTAGTCAGAGACCCACCATGGCCTGAATAACTACAAGTAATCAGACAGTATACCCATGACTAGCATCAGGACCAGAATAACTAGACTTAATCAAACTTTGGACCTATCATGGGCAGAATAACAAGACGTGAACAGACAATAGACCCGTGGTTAGAATTACCAGACGTAATCAGACTTTAGACCCATCATGGCCAGAATTACTACAAGTAATCAGACGGTATACCCGTGGCAAGCATCAGGACCAGAATAACTAGTAATCAAACTTTGGACCTATCATGGCCAGAAAAGCTAGACGTAATAAGACTTTAGAACCATCAAGGCCAGAAAAGCTAGACGTAATAAGACTTTAGACCCATCATGGCCTGAATAACTACAAGTAATCAGAGTTTAGACCCATCATGGCCAGAAAAATTAGACTTAATCAGACTTTAGACCAGTGGCCAGAGTAACAAACTACATAAATTAGTTTCAAAGCTTGACTTGGGATAAACATTATAATTCCCCATCAGCAGGAAAACAATTTAATATTTATTAAATTGGCATGACAAACCTCGTGAACGTATCATGTTGCTATACAACCAGTTATATCAGCTGTTGTATTGTTTCAGCGTATGAGCAACGGGAACATGGATAAAGAGGGCGACGTTGAAGAAGGCACAGAGAAACCAGATAAAGAGGAAAGTACAAAGAAAGCCAGACTCAAATCTCTGGACACTTTTCGGGGGTAAGTTGGGAGGTTTTACAAGAGGGTCAGACAGATGGGGAAAACATATTTGTCATAATAATATGTAGGGAGGATTGGACACTAAGAAAAGTGGAATGAAATAACTAATTCATAAAGTTGGTATGAAACATGGTTAGAATTGTTGCATTCAGGCATAAATGTCTTGGTCACATAGTTGTCATACTATTTCAATCTCAGTGAGGTGAAACAAACATAAAACAGCATCTTGGTCTGACCTGTCACTATTCTAAGACTGATATTAAACATTACCCAAGAGAACAAGACCAACATGTCGATAGATAGAAAACGAATGGCATACACCAAATAACCTTCACAGTAAATTAAACATGTTTCGCTTTCTCCCCAGTGTTACCCTTGTGCTGATGATCTTTGTCAATTATGGAGGCGGAAGTTACTGGTTTTTCGAGCATGCGCCGTGGAATGGAATCTATGTTGCAGATCTTGTCTTTCCATGGTTGGTTATTTTAATATTTTTCATTCAACATTTTTTCGAATTTACTCTTTCTTTGATGAATATTTGAAGTTTTTGAAGTGTTCTACATTAAATGACGAATTTTATCTCGAGCTAGTTTTGTTTTTCTATTTGCCATTCAGGTTTGTGTTCATCATGGGCGTGTCCATGAACTTTTCATTCAAGAGCATGTTCCGACAGGAGTGGAGCGTCGCCCGCATCTCATGGAAGATTGTCTGGAGGGCTGCTCAGCTGTTTGCTATTGGTTTCATGTTGGGCACACATTATCAAGGTACACAATATTAAGGTGGTTTCATGTTGGGCACACATTATCAAGGTACACAATAGGGCATTACATAAGTACACAACATTACATAGGGTGGTTTCATGTTGGGCACACATTACCAAGGTACACAACATTAGGGTGGTTTCATGTTAGGCACACATTATCAAGGTACACAACATTAGGGTGGTTTCATGTTGGGCACACGTTATCAAGGTACACAACATTAGGGTGGTTTCATGTTGGGCACACGTTATCAAGGTACACAACATTAGGGTGGTTTCATGTTGGGCACACATTATCAAGGTACACTACATTAGGGTGGTTTCATGTTGGGCACACATTATCTAGGTACACTACATTAGGGTGGTTTCATGTTGGGCACACATTACCAAGGTACACAACATTAGGGTGGTTTCATGTTGGGCACACATTATCAAGGTACACAACATTAGGGTGGTTTCATGTTGGGCACACATTATCAAGGTACACAACATTAGGGTGGTTTCATGTTGGGCACACGTTATCAAGGTACACTACATTAGGGTGGTTTCATGTTGGGCACACGTTATCAAGGTACACTACATTAGGGTGGTTTCATGTTGGGCACACGTTATCAAGGTACACAACATTAGGGTGGTTTCATGTTGGGCACACGTTATCAAGGTACACTACATTAGGGTGGTTTCATGTTGGGCACACGTTATCAAGGTACACTACATTAGGGTGGTTTCATGTTGGGCACACATTACCAAGGTACACAACATTAGGGTGGTTTCATGTTGGGCACACGTTATCAAGGTACACTACATTAGGGTGGTTTCATGTTGGGCACACATTATCAAGGTACACAACATTACATAGGGTGGTTTCATGTTGGGCACACATTATCAAGGTACACAACATTAGGGTGGTTTCATGTTGGGCACACATTATCAAGGTACACAACATTACATAGGGTGGTTTCATGTTGGGCACACATTATCAAGGTACACAACATTACATAGGGTGGTTTCATGGTGGGCATACATTATCAAGGTACACAACATTAGGGTGGTTTCATGTTGGGCACACATTACCAAGGTACACAACATTACATAGGGTGGTTTCATGTTGGGCACACATTATCAAGGTACACAACATTAGGGTGGTTTCATGTTGGGCACACTTTATCAAGGTACACTACATTACATAGGGTGGCTTCATGTAAGAGTTTAATTAGCGAATTGGCAGGTAAAAAATTTAATATTCTGCAGCTGCCGACTTGGACAATGTGCGTGCGTTAGGAGTTTTACAGAGGTTGGCCTTGACCTATTTAATATCAGCCGCCATACACTTTTGCTGTTCCAGAAAGTTTGATTCCCACCAGGTACGGTTTAGTGACGTCATGTCATCGAAGTAGTACCAGTGACGCTAACTCAAGAGACATGTATAAATGACGCACTGATCTCTAGAACGTTTTTAGTGACGACATATGATCAGAGTTTCTTCCAGGTATCTCTACCCACTCCCCCAGAACGAAATGAAATTTATATAGAAAATATATAATTTTAACAGTGTCCGCCCCCCCCCCCCCCACCGAAAATTTCAAGTGCCCCCCCCCCCCCCCCCCGGAGAAAAAAGTCTGGAAGAAACAAGAAACACTGCATATCATCGAGAAAAGTTTTAGTGACAATATGCAAGGGGGGGGGGGGTGTTGGTTTAATATCAAACAAGGTCAACGTGTTGAAAAGATATAGGTTTTAATCACATCTATCTAATAGCATATTTTTATAATCACACATTATGGTTATTTGGGGGAGGGGGCGCTCAGTGATGTCGTTTCAGAGTTAGGTGACAAAGTATTTAGTGACTAAGTTAACACGTTGCAGGTGGGGATGGAAAAAGTACAAAAAACTCAGTGACGGCGACCCTTAATTGTAACTTGCGTGACATTTCGAAGTGTAACATGCTTGACATAGTTAGTTGTAACATAACTCCCATGTTACTAAATGAGATGTAGCCAATAATTATCCCATGCTGACATGTGCTGGTGTAACCTGGCGTAACCCAAGATATGACGTCATGACAGACCTGGTTTTCCTTCATTTGGTCCCAGGACAAGAAGTGGGCGGTGGTCAGGGACCTGGTGCTCTACGTCCCCGAGTGGCTGGCCAACCTCTCCGTGCTGGCGGTGCATCTGGGTCTGGTCTACGCCCTGCCCGTGCCAGGGTGTCCAACGTAAGACACACATTCGTTCTAGGGGCTGTGGTTTTTGTTAGGTGTTTTGTGTTGGCATCGCTAGTTTTTACCCATACTCTTACCCTAACAGAAATCAGGGTAGCAAAAACTAAATAGAAATATGTACTGACTTACAGCGCTTGTTTTTAATATAAACCTGGAATTAACCATTTATTACGCAAGTAAAACGAAGAGTTCACGAAGTATGAAATAAAGGGGAGTAACCCAGTAAATGTGCATACGGAGTATGGATTAAAGGGAAGTAATCCACATTAAGAACTCTTAGGGAGCAATTACTACAGTTATGGGACGGCGTAGAGCGTTGACCGAAAGACTCGAGTTCGAAGCCCGGGCTCGAGTCAGTCCATCCAGCTCTGATGGGTACTTGACCACAATATCTCTTCATATGCCAATGTCACTAAAAAGGTGAATTCTACTTCACCTGCATCGTGGACCGTTCGAAACGTTACTTTACTTTTCTGTAACTCACAACGAGGAAACACCAACTACATAGATAAAAGGAAGTCACTCACTACAGTAATAAATTACGGGAAACGTTACATTTTGCTTTATATTTTAGTCGGGAATATCGGATTTTACTTGTATTAAAAACTTTAATTTTTGTTTCGGTGACTGCCAGTGGCTACGTTGGTCCAGGTGGACTTAGTGAAGGAGGCAAGTACCATAACTGTACAGGTGGCGCCACACAGTATGTCGACTCTATTCTTCTGGGCAAGAACCACATGTATCAGTGGCCTACACCACAGGTAATGCATGCTTTTGTGACAGTGGGGGGGGGGGGGGGCTATACCACAGCCACAGGTAATTCATGCTTTTGGGACTGTGGTGTGGGGCCTATACCATGGGTACTTCATGCTTTTGTGACATTGGGGTGAAGAGGACACACATGGGTGTAATACAATTATATAATTATAAATTCGTGGGAATCTGTTAGCTATAACAATATATAAGGGCGGCATGTATTTGAAATAATGTTAATATGAATATTATAATTTCACCATCAGGTCCTGTATCAGACAAGTGTCCCTTTTGACCCTGAAGGTTTTCTGGCCACTTTAAATTGTGTTTTCCTCTGCTTTCTGGGGATCCAGGTTTGTGCCTTATCTTCTGTCCACTGTTATACTGTATTTTCATAACTCCTTATGAATAGAGCGCTGTGAATCCTCTCTTTACAGTGTGTAAATTAAGTTTACTATTTACAGTGTGGACGAATTATCCTCATCTATCAAACTCACAAGGAGCGATTGATACGTTTTGTCATATGGGCTCTTATCTTGGTAAGAATTTTTCTCAAACGTCTTTCATGACTTAGTGATATTAGTAGAATTTTTTTGTGATTCTTATGTTTGTGATATTCATTTCAGGGCGAATGAGTTGAATTTTATTTGAATTATTGTAACATTTATTTCAGAGAATTGTGGGCGCCATCTTGAGTGATTTAAATGATTGTAATATTTATTTCAGGGAATTCTGGGCGCTATCTTGAGTGATTTGAATTATTGTTGCATTTATTTCAGGGAACTCTGGGCACTATCTTGAGTGATTTGAATTGTTATGGTATTTATTTCAGGGAACTCTGGGCGCTATCTTGAGTGATTTGAATGATTGTAATATTTATTTCAGGGAACTCTGGGCGCGATCTTGAGTGATTTGAATGATTGTAATATTTATTTCAGGGAACTCTGGGCGCCATCTTGAGTGATTTGAATGATTGTAATATTTATTTCAGGGAACTCTGGGAGCCATCTTGAGTGATTTGAATGATTGTAATATTTATTTCAGGGAACTCTGGGCGCTATCTTGAGTGATTTGAATTGTTATGGTATTTATTTCAGGGAACTCTGGGCGCCATCTTGAGTGATTTGAATTGTTATGGTATTTATTTCAGGGAACTCTGGGCGCCATCTTGAGTGATTTGAATTGTTGTTGTATTTATTTCAGGGTACTCTGGGCGCCATCTTGAGTGATTTGAATTGTTATGGTATTTATTTCAGGGAACTCTGGGCGCCATCTTGAGTGATTTGAATTGTTGTTGTATTTATTTCAGGGAACTCTGGGCGCCATCTTGAGTGATTTGAATGATTGTAATATTTATTTCAGGGAACTCTGGGCGCCATCTTGAGTGATTTGAATGATTGTAATATTTATTTCAGGGAACTCTGGGCGCCATCTTGAGTGATTTGAATGATTGTAATATTTATTTCAGGGAACTCTGGGCGCTATCTTGAGTGATTTGAATTGTTATGGTATTTATTTCAGGGAACTCTGGGCGCCATCTTGAGTGATTTGAATTGTTTTGGTATTTATTTCAGGGAACTCTGGGCGCCATCTTGAGTGATTTGAATGATTGTAATATTTATTTCAGGGAACTCTGGGCGCCATCTTGAGTGATTTGAATGATTGTAATATTTATTTCAGGGAACTCTGGGCGCCATCTTGAGTGATTTGAATGATCGTAATATTTATTTCAGGAACTCTGGGCGCGATCTTGAGTGATTTGAATTGTTATGGTATTAATTTCAGGGAACTCTGGGCGCCATCTTGAGTGATTTGAATTGTTATGGTATTTATTCCAGGGAACTCTGGGCGCCATCTTGAGTGATTTGAATTGTTATGGTATTTATTCCAGGGAACTCTGGGCGCCATCTTGAGTGATTTGAATTGTTATGGTATTTATTCCAGGGAACTCTGGGCGCCATCTTGAGTGATTTGAATTATTGTTGTATTTATTTCAGGGAACTCTGGGCGCTATCTTGATCGATTTCAATGATTGTGATATGTATTTCAGGGAACTCTGGGCGCCATCTTGAGTGATTTGAATTATTGTTGTATTTATTCCAGGGAACTCTGGGCGCCATCTTGACCAAGTGTAGCCAGGACGACGGTTGGGTTCCAGCCAACAAAAATATTTGGTAACGTACAGAGCACAGAGGCGTCGCGAGGGAGGGGGGAATCGGGGTAGCGCCCTTACCGGGCGACACCATCTAAGGGGATGACTACAAGTATTAAAAGAACCGCTCTTTCCTGTTTAATTAATGATTGATTAGAGCTAAAAAGTCTTTAAGTACAAATCCAGATGACTGGGGGGGGGGGGTGACACCATGACGTAGATTTGCTAACTAAAGAATAATAAAATAAAGATACATGCAGCTGTAATAACAAACTATAGATATACATCGTTACCATTATCGATGCACTGTTTAAAGCTATCACGGGAGGGGGTGGTGAAACCGACTGAACTTTGCAAAATGTACTGACATTGTCAGACAACCCATCTTAGTTAGTGTGTAAATGTGCATAAAGCACACCCTTGCCTCACACAGCTTCACAGCCCCATTAGAAAGCTTACATTTTAAGTTCCTTATTCTACTTTTTTTACGTTCATTTTCTGTTATTAAATATAGATTTAGTATAAGTACGGCTTCACGCCCAAAACTTAGACAAATCCACCTTGATGTGGAAAGACAAATCCACCTTGATGTGTAAAGACAAATCCACCTTGATGTGTAAAGACAAATCCACCTTGATGTGGAAAGACAAATCCACCTTGATGTGGAAAGACAAATCCACCTTGATGTGGCGTGTGTTTAGTACACGAATCAGATGACGCGATTTATCTCTTGCAGGTCTGTGTCGTACACTCTGATCACAGCGTCGTTTGGCTACGTTCTCCTCTCGGCGCTCTACGTCTTGACCGACATCTTGGGGATCTGGGAGGGACAGCCATTTATTTACCCAGGTAACGATGGTAACCGGCGGAAGTGGATTTCGTCAACTTCTGCTAGACTCAATTCACTAATTTGTTCAGTTTTATTTATTTTTAAATTGCTATGGTTTTTAAAACACACAAACTCACACTCATACACACATACACACACATATTCGGTAGACTTAAGCAGAGGCTTAGCTAAGGAAGGGCGGGTAGGTCGGCTGCCCCATATTGGTGGGCAAGCAAACAGTACTAGATCCAATAGAATTAATACTTAATCACATTAAATATGGAAAAAATATTTGGGTATATAATACATATATTCATTATATACCCAAATATTTTTTGTAATCACTGAGAATAAAAAAATTAGTAAAATATTATGTTTATTTAATAACAATCAAGTTAGTAAAATGTACCGGTGTTACTACTGAAAACAACTCAACTTTAATTGCATTTGTTTCCTTCTCTGTCTAGGAATGAATAGTATCCTCATCTACTGTCTCCATGGCATTTTCCACAACCAATTTCCGGTCAACTGGGAGGTGGACCACGAACACTGGAAGCTTCTCTTAAGATGTACCTGGGGCACGTCAATCTGGGTCATCGTGTCCTACTGGCTGTTCCACAAAAAGATCTTTATTGCCCTTTAAGACCTGGGACTTACTTGTATTATAGACGTAACCGATGCTAACACCACCTTACAGCATTACATTCTCATGACGATTGTATGGACTGGCAAAAAACTCATTATCTTTGGTGGCAGCTGTCACACTATTTAAACTATTGAACATCTGTATCTGTTTAACATCTGTCTCTGCACGGTGTTGCAGTTACCTGTGAATATAGATATATGGATGGAGGTGCATTCCAAGTTTTATCCAATGAAGTAAAATATAAACAAAACAAATGCAGCTTACGGTTAACTTCTAAAAGTTACACGTTTTTGAGTTTAATTAATTTAAGTTATGAAACTTGATGAAATCGCCATTTAGTGTGTATGTAGATTTCAGAAGTTTTGATTCCATATAAAACAAAAGGGGCTAGACCAGTGGTCTCTTATCCGGGATGCGCCGGCTAATGCTAAGGAAAAAAGTTTTACAGATACCTACATATAATCTATATAAAAACGGAAAAAAAACTACACATCTATATATTAGATAATACTTTTGAATTACGTTTTGTATTTGGAGACGGTTTAAAAGGACATTTGCAATGGGTCGGCTATACTACCCCTATCCCAAAGTCTGCAGTGATTTCCATTCTTTGTCTTTAGTTCCACCACAGGCTGTTCGATTCTTTGACGCTTAGATAAATTAGGTCATAGTTTTACGATTAACTAGAAACATTTGGGTAGAAAATATACTTTTTGGGGCTAGATAAGACCTTGATTTTGAAGGAAGTCAATGTTTTTAAAGATCGACTCCAAAATTATTTGGTTTTCAATAAAGACGAAGGGATGAACACTGTAGAGCGCTGGTTTAGATGCATTCACCGGAGTCTACTAGAGTCACCAGCTTTAGGTTCAGATAGTAACCTCAAGCTACATACTTCCGCTGTGTATTAAAATAAAATGTCATCATCCATGTTATTAATCGTGTTTATTTACATTCCAATAAAAATATTACAACCTGTGTGATTGTTGTTACTGTTATAGAAATTTAAATTATCATCAGATTAGTTATGGCATGCATTGAGTATAAACTTTTCATTCCGTCGGTGTGATTTAAGCTGTTTTTAACGGAGCTGATGTGTATTGTCTAATATGAGCTATTGAATACTTAAAGGTACAGTGTTTAAGAGGGTGCAACATCAGTTGCATTGAAGAATTAAACAAGTTTTGTAGTTCTGGAGTAGCAGTCTATGCCACTAAAGTCGACTACCATCCCCCCGCCCATCTCCATCATCATCTTGCTGCCAAATTCTGATTAGGTCCAGTGGCGGATTAAGGGAAGTGGGACAGATAGGACAGCAGACCCAACCCCCCCCCCTCCATTTTTAAAGTACACACATTTTCTATTTACAAGCTATAGTATATTGCATTTTTACAAATACCACGGTCACATTGGCTTACTTCACGCACGAACATGATTATAATCTTAAGGACTAAGTCATCCTAGTCCATCCGAAGAAGATGGAATTGGGCGGCCTGTTTTAGAAATAAAAACTGTTACTATTACTATCTACTTCTTTACTTTTCTAAAAGTCCCGAGTTCGAATCTCGTAGAACGTCCCTGAGTCCATCCAGCACTGATGAATACCTGACATGTTCGGGAAAGTAAAATCGGCTGGGCTTTATTTATGGCTGACTACACGAACCCTCCTTATGCCGAAGGAACTGAAACAGGTGAACTCCACTTCACCTCTCCCATGAGCCGTTAGTTTCAAAAGGGTACTTGACTTATTACTTTTCTACTGGAGACCTGAAAACTACCAGAGAGTAGTGGTTGTGGTTCTCACCAGATATAGAGAGACCTCATTTGCTGATTGTTTGCAGACAGGATTAGCCCTATTCTTACTTTAGTAGCAGATGGTTGATTGTGTTCCTACATCATCACGGCACTATAATGTTAAGTGCAGAGGCATGAGAGAAACTATACACACACCGCATAGGAAGCGGCGTGTTAGCTTTGAAAAGCTTGACAGCGACTCGAAAAGCATCTATCAAGAATGAAGCAATCTTCTTGAGGCAGGTACTAATATCGATGCTGGTAAACTGTTATCCGGCTCCTACTTTGTTGTGTCTGACTTATTGTTTGTGCGTATATAAATAAATTATAAATAGGTATATATATATATATATATATATATATATATATACAGGGGCGTAGCGAGGGGGGGGGGGGTCGGGGGGGGGGGTGCGGACCGCATCGGGTGACACCATTTAGGGGGGTGACACCAAGGCAAAAAATAGCAAAATATATAGAGAAAAACTTGAGGGGGGGGGGGTGCAATCGAAAGTTTGAGGGGGGGGGGGTGCAAATCGAAAATTTGTAAGTTTG
The DNA here is from genome assembly GCF_028476545.2 of Physella acuta. NCBI lineage: Eukaryota > Metazoa > Mollusca > Gastropoda > Physidae > Physella > Physella acuta. The sequence continues at coordinate 73,713 of NW_026732082.1, forward strand.
TTCCCGGGAAGGGTCGCTACGCCTCTGTGTGGGTGACACCATTAAGTGCCGCACCGGGTGACACCCGACCTCGCTACGCCACTGTATATATATATATATATATATATATATATATATATATATATATATATATATATATATATATATATATATATATATATATATATATATATATATATCTCCCTTGTCTTATTCTGAACTTCCGCACTCAGGTATGAGTCGCATGAACAAGTAATTTCAACAGGCTCTGCTGAAACTCTGGATCAAACTTCGCTTGAATGACCGTAAGTCCGAGGAAGTTACCAGTACCAGCAACACATTCTCCAGCTCTGACACATTCATATCTGGGCGTACAATAGCGAAACACTGATATGCAGTTCGTATATATAAAAGGATATAATAAATAACTATGGCCTCAATAACAGTCTAGTTTCGGCAAATGTCCGCTTCTATTGACACAATAGTCGAAGACCCATGAAAAATGTTCATCCAAGAGTTCCACACACAGTTGTTTTGTGCCCATGGCTACGCTTACCTTAGCAAGTAGGTCCAACCTCTAATCCAGGGGTCTCCAAATTACGGCCCGCGGGCCAGATGCGGCCCGCAAGGTCCTCTCATCCGGCCCGCGGAGATATTTTTGTCCACGGAAAAATGCTTGTTGGAGGTGGCTGAGGAACTTTGCCCAGAAAATTAAAAACGATTTGATAATGTAGCTTTGGGTGCAAATACCATTGCACGCCGTGTTGCAGACATTAATGAAAACATTGTGACTCAAACAGTGAAAAACGCATGCAAGTTTCGCCATTTTTCAATTGCAATGGATGAGTCGCTGAAATATATATATGGTGAACGGAAAAAAAGTCACAGGAAAAAAAAACACAGAAAAAAAGTCACAGTTTTTGCTAGGAAAAAAAGTCACAGAAAAAAAGTCACAGTGGAAAATTTTTATCGGAAAAAAAGTCACAGAAATAAAGTCACAGAAAAAAAGTCACAAAGATCTTTTTAGAAATATTTTTATTTATTTGTTAAGAATTGTGAAATTTTGTATGTTTATTGTTGTGGGTTGTATTTTTTTATAGCATAAATTATTTATAGACGTTAAAAGCATTATGGTTTATAACAATTGTAAGTAAAAATACACTAAGATAATTTATACAACAATCTCAACTTTTGTTACGTATTTAGTTAAATACACGGTAGAAAAGTTAATTATAAAAAGAAATTAGGCAAATTTTGCCGTAGGCTATTCTCTGGTCGGCCTCTCCTCAGTAGGCATTGTCCGAACATATTTTGTGTTGTTGACAGCCCTTGAACCTTGTCGGCTTTCTGTTTTGATCCTAAGTTTTGTTATGTAATGAGCATGTTAAATGTGGGTAGTAAAGGTGGTTGAACTAAACATAACTAATGTTGCCATGAGTTGAGGGCAGCAAGTCAGATGAACTACCATTTCACGGTAATTTAATGTTGGTATTTAAAAAAAAAAACCACTATGAACATTCTATTAAATGCTACTAATCTTAATTTTAACATAATTACTGTAATAGATTGAAATAATTGTGAGGTCAAGGGAACTCACTCTTCTGTATTAGTTATATTTATAATATTGTTATCTTGAGTGATGTCCCTTGGTACTTCCTTCCGTCCTCTCGGTGTGTTACCATCGTGATGTAGTTAGACCCAATAAATGTGTTATATACAACCACAGGCTTCTGTCGTCAATCTATTATAACTGGCGACGAAGGATAAACATCTACTAAAAAGAGCACCTACTTACGCAAAAAAGAGGTTTGCTAGAGCTTATTAGCTAATTATTTCTAGAATTATGGCGCTGTATGGCCAAATAAAAGAATTTGATGCGAATGATGAAATCATTCAAGATTACCTAGAGAGGTTAAGCTTTTACCTAGAAGCTAACGACGTGGCGATAGAAGCCAAAAAGAGAGCTGTTTTGTTAACAGTCATAGGGCCTCAACAATTTAGGCTACTAAAAGACTTATGCGCACCAGCTAGTCTAACTACCAAGAGCTTTAACGAGCTGAGCAAATTGCTAACAGACCACCATGCGCCTACCCCATCAAAGTTTCTATGTAGAGCTAGATTTGACAGTAGGACTCGTCAACCAAACGAGTCAATATCAGAATATGTTGCTGCTTTACGTCATTTAAGTAGATTCTGTGAATTCGGAGACACGCTGTCTGACAGATTATGTGAAAAGTTTGTGACAGGTGTAAACAGCCCTGATATTCAAAGAAAGTTGCTGCTCGAGTCAGATCTAAAATTGGAAAAAGCAATACAACTTGCAATGTCATTCCAGCAGTCATCAGATGCGGCGAGATCTTTAGCACCTTCAGAGATCCATGCAGTAAACAGCAGGTTAGTCAATAAACATCAACCCCATCAGAGCATTCCAACTTATGCTAAACAGCCTGCTCGTTCAAATCCTAGATCTAAATCTAGTAATAATTATCAAAAATGTCATCGATGCAAAGGTCCCCATGCATCTCATCGGTGCAAGTTCAAGTCTGCAACTTGTTATAAGTGCGGTAAGCAAGGTCACATTGCCAAGGCCTGCTTTGCAAAGTCTTCGTCTGTTGCTAAATCTAGCCAGTCAAGACAGTACCGCAACCAAGGGCAGCACTATGTTAACTCTCACCAAGACTACCTAACCCAACCAATGAACCACTCTACCTGTGAAAATGCTCAAATTGATTTGCAGCCGGATTTCAACCTGTTCTCTGTTAAATCAATAAGTCATGCTCCCATCAATGTACAAGTTAATATCAACGGTAAGAGCATCAGCTTCCAACTTGACACTGGAGCATCTCTAACAGTCATAACAAAGAAAGATTTTGACGCTGTCACAAGAGGATCAGTGTCTCTACAGCCGTGTCACAAGTGTCTAACAACATACACTGGTGACAATGTTCCGGTAATAGGAGAGTGTATGGTTCATGTAAGTTATAATGGTCAAAGTGTTAAACTTCCTCTTCTTGTGGTTGAAGGAAATGGACCGCCATTACTAGGTAGGAACTGGTTAAGTGATCTTGAGTTAAATTGGGAGAGTATTTGTTCATTGAAGAATGTAAAAGAATCTAGTCTTACTTCACTAGATAAAGTTATATCTGAAAATAAATGTGTTTTTGGTAACTCTGGATTACTAAATGATAGAACAGTGAAGTTAAGCATTAAAGACACAAATCCAAGATACTGCAAAGCTAGAGTTCCACCTTATGCAATGAGGAACAAAATTGAAAATGAGCTAAGTAGATTGGAATCTAATGGCATTATAAAGAAGGTAGACTATTCCGATTGGGCGACACCCATTGTGCCAGTGTTAAAGAAGGATGGTTCTATAAGAATTTGTGGAGATTATAAAACTACACTGAATAAGCAAATAGAGCTAAATAGGTACCCTATACCTAACATTGAGGAAATTTCTTTGAATTTGGCAGGAGGAGACAAATTCACTGAATTAGACTTTAGTCATGCTTACACTCAACTAGAACTGCATCCAGATTCAAAAGTCTATACGACAATAAACACACATAAAGGACTCTACCAATATGAAAGATTATGTTTTGGCATATCATCTAGTCCTGGAATTTTCCAAGCTGTCATGGACAGTATTTTTAAGGATATTCCAAATGTTTGTGTGTACTTTGACAATGTGTACATAACTGGTAAGAATGACACTGAACATCTTAAAACACTTGATAAAGTATTAAAAATTGTTGGTGAAAAAGGTTTAAAGATAAACAAAGATAAATGTCAATTCATGCTGACAGAAATTAGTTTTCTTGGTTATATATTAAGCAAGCAAGGCATCAGACCTCAACCTGAGAAAACAAAAGCCATTAAAGAAGCACCCAAACCTGAAAATACCCAACAACTAAGAGCTTTTTTGGGCTTGATAAATTACTATGCAAAGTTCATAGGGAATCTGTCTGGTAAACTATCACCACTGTACAAGCTGCTACAGAAAAATGCAACTTGGCACTGGGGTAAACAACAAGAAGCTGCTTTTAATACAGCAAAAGAGGCTTTGTCTGCTGACACCTTACTAACTCACTATGACCCAGGGAAAAGACTTATATTAACATGTGATGCTTCACCAGATGGTGTAGGAGCAGTCTTGTCCCACATGGATGAGAAGGGTGACAGACCCATTGCTTTTGCCAGTAGATCTTTGAACCAGGCTGAGAAAAATTATTCTCAGTTAGATAGGGAAGGCTTAGGCATCATTTTTGGTGTTAAGAAATTTCATAAGTTTCTGTTTGGTAGGAAGTTCACCATCTTTACAGATCATAAACCATTGCTAGGTTTATTTGGAGAAAACAAAACCCTACCTGAGCATGCCTCACCAAGAATTCAAAGATGGGCTATCACACTAACTGCATACAATTATGAATTGAAATACAAACCTGGATCTGAGAATAGTGCAGATAGTCTTAGTAGATTACCTTTAGAAAACCAAAGCCTGAGCTATGTACCAGAAGATGTATTTGTTCTCTTCACTATCATGGATAACTCCAATATAAATGTGAATGATGTTAATGTGAATGATGTTAAAAGAGAAACACAAAAAGATGAGTGCTTAATAAAAGTATATGAGTACTGTAAGAATGGTTGGCCTGAAGAGTCTGTGAATGATGACTTAAGGCCATATTAAATAAGAAATGAAAACCCTTTGTGAAGATAATATAAAAGATGGAGAAGATGCAGTCCATTATCAGTTAGAGTTGCCTAAACAAAGTACTTGTAATTTAATAAATGATTATGGTGATATGGCAATTTCAAATGTTTTAAAGAAAATACATTAGTAAGAAGGAATGTGATCATCAAACAACCTTGCTAACATCATTAGCACTTACAGAAACTAAAAGGGTAACATCAAAAGAAAAGAAAAAGATTTTTGCAATTTAATACACCCACTTCAAATACTGGATCACAGTTGCAAAGTGATATGGTCCAGAATATTACTTTAAACAGTATTTTTGGTTACCAGGAAAGCACTATCAGATTACCTGAGAAAATTGATCAATCAAAGAAATCTATGTCAATTAAGGATCTGAATAACAGCATAATACTTCCAGATGCCAATTCAAAAATAGTTCCATTAAATCATGACAAGACATTCATTGAAAGAGAATTTGGTGTTAATAAGAATGTGTATCTAAGAAATTATGGGAGAAAGGAAAAATGGATACCAGGTCAAATTGTTCAATGTACAGGACCTGTGTCTTATAAAGTAAAAACAAATGATGGACTTATTGTCCGTAGACATGCAGACCAGTTAAAAATAACTTGTGCAGATAATAAGTGTGAATCTGTCAATCCCACCAAGTCTGATCAGTTCACACCAACTCAGTTTGTTCCACAACCAAGTACTGTTGATATGAGTGAACCAAGTTGTCTGGAGTCAGAAAATGTAAATTCTGGAGTTAATGATTTAAATCCTAGACCTCCTGAGATAGAGAATCCAGATGGTCAGAATCTTGAGTCACCAAATCAAAAGCCACTGAGAAGGTCAAGCAGGACAATCAAAGTCCCAAATAAGTTAGACCTATGATTTTAAAGGTCAAAAGGACTTTGACATCATTGTTTTGTATCTTGATTATGTTGTGGCATATTGTGCATTGTTTGTAAGGATGTAATCTACCATAATGTTCATGTTACAATATAATTGGTGATTTTAGGATACTATCAATTGTTCTATTGAGAGATGTGTTATTGTGTTCTAAGGGTAAAGGGATGTAATAGATTGAAATAATTGTGAGGTCAAGGGAACTCACTCTTCTGTATTAGTTATATTTATAATATTGTTATCTTGAGTGATGTCCCTTGGTACTTCCTTCCGTCCTCTCGGTGTGTTACCATCGTGATGTAGTTAGACCCAATAAATGTGTTATATACAACCACAGGCTTCTGTCGTCAATCTATTATAATTACAATCTACATACTTTATACTAAATATTTTTAGATGAATTATAAAAATTCCTATGTGTATACAGCCTACACACATTACATTACATTTAATTAATCCTAAGTTAATTTGCACTCTCTAAATATTTAATACATAAAAGTAATAACAAATATCTTGCAAATATATATTTGTGACTTTTTTTCCTGTGACTTTTTTTCCTGTGACTTTTTTTCCTGTGACTTTTTTTCTGTTTTTTTTTCCTGTGTTTTTTTTTCCTGTGACTTTTTTTCCTACAATCATATATATATATATATATATATAATTTATATTTCGTTGGGGGGTAGGGAAAGGGGGGTATATGTTCTTCGGTGGGGAGGGGGTGCTCCGCCACCCCAAAGAGATGGCCGGAAAAAACTGGCCCCTGAACTGATATTTGATAGTTAATGCGGCCCTCGGGCTGAAAAGTAGAGACCCCTGCTCTTATCGAATAGGGATGAGTCAGAACGCACTGCTGGGTGACACCAGGGCGAGAAGGGGGGGGGGGTGACATAAGAGTGTACAATAGCAAAATAGATGGAACAATTAATGCTTTTTCTACGGTACAATAAATGCTTTTTCTAATTCATTTTAGTTAAATTGTATACCATTTAGTCATTTAGATATACATTTGTTTACATACTGTCGCCTTCCAATCTCAGGATGAACCAAGACGAACGAGTGCAAACAATGCTACATATTCAGCTGAATTAATACAACTAATAGGGGGTAGGCTATCCGGCAAGAGTTATGAAACAGAAAATGCAAATCGTCATATATGATGCTTGGCTATGATTCCTAAAAAAACTGATCAATGCTTTGAGTATCGACACACCTTTTTGCCCCCCCCCCCCCCTCATCAAATCTTGCTTTCCCATCAGCAAAAACTTACACTTTCAAATCATCATAAGATTGACTGATAATTTGAACAAACCTAATAAGGCGTGTATTTCACCGTGTAATTTTGTTCCAGAGTTCATGAATGTTATTGATATTTTTTGTCATAGGTCTAATTTCCATTTCTCGAATTAATAATTTACCACACTAAACATTGTTTCGAGAGAGTAGAGATAGACCATCAAGTTTCGGTAATTAGTATTCTCTTATTATGCTTGGAAAACAAAACATTGAAAACATACAAACGACCAGTTAAATTTTAAAACAAATTTCTCTTAAATTTGTCCAATGAATATCTACCAGAAAGTAGGTGTTTTCACCCTTACTTACTTACTTAAGTATTAGACCTAGGTGTTTCATAATACTAATAACTAGTTACTAGATCTAGAGAGATCTCTAAGTTTCGAACCCGACGGTAGATCTGGGTGTGGGGAAATTGCGAAATGGCGAGGCGGGAAAATGCGAGAAGGTAATGCGAGACATACCTGCGGAATTAAGGGTAAATAGCGAGACACTTTTTGCGAAAAAAGTTATTTCCTTTTTTTCCATCGGTAAAATCTTAGTTTAGCGTCGTAAATTCGGCCAAAACTAGTAATGTAGGAGAGAGTGCAATAATGAATATGTCATTAAATATGAGTATATTTTCGTATATTTTGATAAAATATTATAGATAATTGAATAATAGATCACCATTTATGGTTAAATCAATTTAAATATCCTGAAATTAATTTTTATCAACCCTGTTCGAGATAGTAAATTTACTATTAAAAACAGCAGCCATCTTAAGAAAATGTTATTTAGAGTAGCTTCCCTTTCATTTCTATTCGTATGAAAATGTATTTAAATATGATTGTCTTGTTGTATAGTCCGTATAACAAAGCATTTTTTTTTTTAAATTCTGCTCTTTAAAAACTGAATGTCCTAAGAAACAACTTTATTACTTCTAGAAGCATTGTGAGATGCAACTTGTATCCATGTTTTAAATCACGTTTTTTTTTTACTAATGTTTATTTGATCTTACTATTACTATATAGTTTGAGTTTTTTCTTATTGTTTGAATGTTCACTATTTTCATTTCATGTTTTTCTTTTCATCAGTTAGATCTAGTGATTCTATCGTAACGTATGACATTTTTTTTTTACTTCTCTTTACCTTAATTAAACCCCAACCTCCGTCATATTTTTGTTGTCAATGTCACAACAAGTCATAAGGGGGCATCCATAAATGACGTCACACTCGTAGGGGGGAGGGGGGGTCCGTAATTTTGTAACGATGTGTGATGAGGGGGGGGGGGGTTCAGATGTTGCGACGTCACATTTTTGCATTATAAAAAAAGCAAAAAGTTTTAATAAATTGTAATAGTTTAGACAGGATTTTGGAAAAATATCGATGTTTAAAAAAAATTCAACTGCAATTTTGAGGGGGGTTGTAGGTTGAGGTGTGACGTCATTTTAGGGGGGGGGGGTCTGGCTTTTTGTGACGACGTGTGACGGAGGGGAGGGGGGGGGAAGGTAAAAATCGTCAAAAAAGCGTGACGTCATTTATGGATGACCCCTAATGTAAAAAATTACGCTTCGCTCTGCCTTATCTAAGATCTCTAGCCATAATTTTGACAACAATAAATGTTCGTCATCATTTATATATACAGAGAGACAAAATGTATTATCCACCAGCTTCCCTCGTAAAACATCATCAAAAACAATGAGCCGCTCCACCCCTTAAGTGCGTGTTGTCATTATGGTCGATCGCAAGTCTCCACCTGCCAGACACATTTTGGTTATCCTTTGTTGTCAAATTGTCAATATCAAGTACCCAAGTGAGTGATATGGGGTTGTCCATAAATGATGTCACATATGATTTGCTACGGGAGTGAGTGAAGATTTGTGACGTCAACTCAGGCGGCTTTGCAATTTATGACGTGTCGGTCTCATGAAAGGAGGTGAACGGGGAAAAATACCTATGTGGTTGATGGAGAACCTCTATAATGTGTTGTTCAATCAAAATAACGATAAATAAGCATTAGTATACGTATACATCACACAAATGTTACTCGCCAAGCGCTTGAGTGGAACCCCCAGGGAAAGCGGAAGAGAGGGCGCCCAAGACAGACCTGGAGGCGGAGTCTTCTTGAAGAACTGAAGCCAATAGGGATGTCTTGGGAGATGTCAAAATTAATAGCCGAGGATAGGAAGAAATGGAAGGAAATGGTGGAGGCCCTATGCTCCATAAGGAGCAAAGAGGACTAATACAAAATACGTATACCTTGCTTAAAACGAACTATCATAAATGTTGCAAGCCTGCTAGTTTAAGACATTTGGCAAAACGGCCTTAACTTAACACATTATCCCCGTCAAAAAGGCTTGCCACCAAATGCCTGCCGACGAGTAAGCCGCGTCTAATGCGGGCGTTAGGAATACGGCCATTAGCATGGGCCGCGTTAGAGCACCAGTAGGCTATCGCGCTTTGTAAGATGACGTAAATACTTAAATTCAATTTCGCTAAACTGCGCAAAAATTTAGTAATGTTCCATCGTTTGAGGAAATTTATTTTCTTGGACTTAAATTGAAATATCATGTTGACTGTCTGGCTCATAATTTCCGAATATCACTTTTAATGTATCAAGATTCAGAACTATAATTTACTTTAATATAAGTGTCATCTTATCGTTTATTGTGCTTTTTATAAAGCGCAGAGCAGCTACAAAATCGGACGGCCATCCTGTTTTCACCAAGCTTCTTTTGGAGCTTAATATGGGTAGTCTAGTTCTATACGGTGAGAGCTTAATACATTTTTAAAGGGCCGAAAGTCTCAAGACAGCAAGCTTGCAGAAATAACTACGTACGTTTAAATGGACGAGTGATAGGTGTGTTAGGGGCTGTTTAATGAACACCAACTTATGTAATCAAACTAAACGTCGCAAAAGCGTCAAAAAGGCAGTGCTTGTTGTTGTTTTTTCTATAAAATTAGGCTAACGGTCGGCGGTACTGCTACATGACGTCACGTGCGAGCGTTAACTCGGTGACGATGTGCTAAGTGGGGGAATGAAAAAGGTAGGGTTCAAGAAATGCGACTCTGCAAGCCTTTTACATTTCTTGACCCTTCTTAATAGTTCTTTCGTCCCCACTGAGAAAATGGATCACCAATGAAAGACGCGTCATACTTCTACAGCTGGTCTTTCTCCCACAACCATCCCGTTTTCACGAAAAAAAAATCTGACCCGTCTCCAAAATCACATCGCTGAGTTCTACTCAACCTCTCCCCACCACAAATCACAATTTCTATCTGAAACAATATGTTCATATGTTTGCTCTGTAATAATGCACGCTGTCATTACTATCTTAAGAGCGACGTCATTTATGAGCGATCTAAAATAATTGATTTGCTTACTGCAAATAAAGTGTTCAAAAGTTCGACCTCCCAACAATTGTTGTGGTCTTGGATGCACACTATTAAGTCTGATAAGGTCTATTAGTCATTCATGTCAACTATATTAAAAAAAGAAAAATTACTATACAGGGGGGTCATCCATAAATGATGTCACGCTTTTTTGACGATTTTTACCTCCCACCCCTCCCCTCCGTCACACAAAGCCAGACCCCCCCCCATAAAATGACGTCACACCTCAGCCTACAACCCCCCCCCCCTCAAAATTGCAGTTGAATTGTTTTTAAACAGCTATATTTTTCCAAAATCTTGTCTGAACTCTGTCAAAATAGAGTATTTTAATCAATTGTTATTACAATGTAATAAAACAGTTTTTTAAAACGCAAAATATCGTCTAAAATTCGTTGTGTAACATTGCTTTTTTTAAAATGCAAAAGTGTGACGTCGCACCATCTGAACCCCCCCCCCCCCCTTATCACACAACGTCACAAAATTACGGACCGCCCTACGAGTGTGACGTCATTTATGGACGACCCCCGGCATATATTAAAACAATACAAAACAATCATATTAAACCACAAAATCAACACAAAAGACATGCGAATAGACAATTTATTGTTTTTAAAACATGGCCGCTGCTTGTATTTACTCATTGTTGTCTCGAACGGGGTAGTTTAAAGTTTATTCCAGGATATTTATGACTGGTTTGGTCTTGGATTGTGATTTGTTATTCAATTATCTGTTATATTATGTAAAATATGACATAAATATGGCCAAATGAAAGAAATATTCATTAGTTACCTTCATCGCACATTACTAGCTACGTTGGAATTTACGACGCTAAACTAAGATTTTACCTTTCCATCTTTATTTATTTCAATTATTTTTTAAAATATTCTTAAAATAAACAAGCATTTAACCATACCCTTTAACACGAGTGTTGTATGTTGTTATTTTTTATCTAAATACTAAGAAGATAGATTTCTAGATAGATCTATATCTATCTATTTAAAAATCGTAACATCGTTGCTGTGCTACTGTCATCGCCCGCTCTTGTTAGCGAGAGGAAAATCCCGTCTCAGTCGGCATTAATTTAAAAATCTAGCCCGCTCATGTTTATACAAACGTGAGCTGTGTCATTGTGAATTGGTATAATCTTGTCAGCAGGAGAGATATTTTGCAACATCTATTTTTGGATTTTTGTACTTGCAAAAAATGTAAAAGTATAAACAATTCTAAAAAGTGCAATTTATTTTTTTATTAAGTAATTTTAATTACAAACAAAATTTACAAACAAAATCTTCTGAAACAGTCCTCAAACACACCTCGTGACACCATCTTTCACACATAGTACATCCAACCCAGTTCATTAGACTCCCATTTATAGTAATTTATACATTTTTCTTTTGCTACTTCTTCCAATCCACATTCACAACATTTCACATTCTCATCACAGTTGACCTCCTCGTTCATCCCACAAACAACACTGGCACCCATGTTCAGTCATCATCATCATCCGCAGGCTCAACATCTGTTTTCCGTTTTTTATAATTTGTATTTTTTATCATTTCTGTAATTTTGGCAATGTCTTGCTCATTGTTGTCACCAGCAGTTGAGTTTTTTTTAAAACATCGATATTTTCCCAAAATCTTGCCTAATTTAGGTCAAAATAGAGTATTTTAATCAGCTCCTATTACAATGTATTAAAAAAGTTTTCTAAAACGCGAAAAAACGTCTAAAATTCTTTTTCTAACATTGCTTTTTTATAGTGTGACTTCACATCTACCCCCCCCCCCCCTCCTCCCCCTCATCAAACATTGTTATAAAATTACAGACCCCCCCCTACGAGTGTGACGTCATTTATGGAAGACCCCAAATAACACCACCACCAAAACCAAAAAATTCAGATAAGTTCAACTTGGTTTTAAAAATATTTGAAGTAGGCCCATAGCTTACGATATAGCACGAGCAACTGATAATATCGGTGACGTCACTTTATTTTGTTGTATCCAAATGATATAGGCATTTCCTTGTGCTTAGATTTATATGGTAAAAAAAGCTAGAAAAAAATCGTAGGCAGCGGCTATAATACAAAATTTCTATGCAACAATAGAAAATATGTTTGCGGCGGCAGCGGATCCGGGCACGGCGATCTTCAAAGACGGTAAATCAGGCGGCCTCGGCGTTCCACACAAAAGACAGAAGTTGATCTATCATCGGCGGTATTTCCGTCGGTTTCGAACAAGGTGGTATTCTAACTCGACACAAAAGATGGGGGGAGCTGACAAATCATCAGTATGTCTAGCGACGGAAAAATCGGAAGTTTTAACAATGTAAACGAAACGTCTTTGAAGTCTGGACCAAATACCACTGAAAATCGGGTGCGGTAAATTTTTCGCAGAAATCTTCGCATTTCAACACCACCCAGCGTAAGTATCGGCTTGTGGTAAAATGCGAGACAAAAAAGTCACGTGACCGACCGTTTTCGCGCCCTTCTCGCATTTTCCCGCCTCACCATTTCGCTTTTCACGTCTCGCAATTTCCCCACACCCGGTAGATCTAGATTCTAGAATCTAGAGATCTAGATCTAGTCTAGTCTAAATCTAATCTAGAAATCTAGATTTACATGGCCCAAGTAGATCTACTTACCTACTTAACTTTCTTAGCAAACACTCCGAAAATTACATACAATTATAAATCTAGACCTAAACTAATACAATAGCTTTTAGCTTGCATATCCCCCTTTTTTTTTTACTGTGAACTTGTGTGCACATTGATTAGCCTCGTCAACGATTAAGGTGTTTTGTTCATAGCTGAAGAGCTTAGCCAGTTTTGGTTATTCTGGTGGAGAAAACACACGCTTGTTGGCTTCAAATAGAAATAGCAATCTCTCGCAGAATGGATTATCTGGAAATGGCTCAACATCAGCCGAAGGATATGAGGAGCTTTTCAAAGACAGCGTACCATGTCCATCTTGTAGAGGGTTAGGCAGGGTGCCTAAAGGTCAGAGTGTAATTTATTCTCTTTGCAATTGCCTTAGCAACAGTTTAAAAGTTAAATTAACCACACAATAAGGTGCTTCAGAATTGTTTTTATTAGAATGTGCATACCATTGACATTGTGTTGATTTAAAAAAAAACCTCATCTTTTTTATTTTAGAGTATGAAAACCAGTTGGTAGCCCTGATCCCAATGCATGATGGAAGGCTAAAGCCAAGAAGAACGTAAATGCTTTATTTTCGTTCATTCATATTGGCTATTGATTTAAGCTGCCAAGTTTCTGTTTAAAGTGCTTTTCAAATATATTGTAATAAACTATCGTTTTTTTTCTTCAGAACTTTGTATGTATTGATAGCTGTAACACTATGTGCTGTTACAGCTGGCCTTCTGATCTTCTTCCTAATGCCAAGGGATATAACTATTTCAAGTAACAGGCCTTTCCTGCAGCCAAAACACATTGATATCAATGTCACTGCCAAGTTTGCCAACTTTACTGTCAGTGTTAGTAGATTTTCCCTTTTATCTAATGGATTGGTATTTATTTACTTGACATTCACTTAGTTAGTATTGATAACAAAAATGTCATCCCTAAGTCATCCTTGTCTGTTTTTATTTCATGCTATAGAAGATTTTTCCTTAATATGTTGCATCTAAGACTTATAAATTATGCACTGATTGTGTTTTCTTATCTGCAGAATCGTTACAATGTATCGAATAATAATTTCTACCCAGTGAAAATATCTGGAGTTTTCATGAAGTCTCTGTATAGTAATGCAGTTATTGCCCAGTCTACAGCATATACCAATAACCCCATTGGTATACCTGCCAGATCAGAACAGGAGCTAACTATTCCAATGGACTTTATACTCAGCGGGGAGCATGGTAGTTTAGTGTAAGATTTCAGTTCTTTTTAGTAGAGAAATGTTTCTGAGTGTTGAGTATTTCCCACTTAATAAGTTAAACTTATAAAATATTTATAGTGCTTGTGTTTTATTAATAAAATACTTTTAAATTATTTCTCCATCAGGTCACACTGTATGAGTAATTGGTCATGGATCCACAACCTCCCAATATTGTTTGAGTAAGTACTATGGAACTTTTGGGCTTGTTGGTTTGAAAAGTATAAAGTTATAAAACTACACCCATACATTACCAGGCAATACAGCATTGTTGTTTTAGTGTTGGCTAAAATTTTACCTGAACACTTTTTTACTATTCATTTTGGTAATCATGGGATACAAGTTGGTACTTTTGATTAACTTGTTAGAAATTTTAGCACTCACAGAGACATTTTTATAGAATTATCTAATGCATTTTAAAATTATATTTTTTACTTATGTCATATAAATAAACAGCAACTTAATTTAAAATAGCTACCTCAGTTATAAATTTTATTTGTGTATTTGTTGACCTACATAATCTACACAATGTTACATCTTTGTTGTTTCTTTACTAGAGTGACAGCCAACTACAGCTACATGGGCCACTCAGAGCAGGCCACACTAACAACATTCCAGACTGTCAGCTGTCACCCAGAACCTGGACCTCCCCCTTCCACTTTAGTCCCGCCCATCACACCGGCTACAACACAGACCACCGCAACCACTACAGCAACTACCACCACAGCAACTACCACCACCTCCACTGAGACAACCTCAAGTATTACAACTGCCAGTACCCCTACAACAACACAACCTGGCACATCTCTGAATGGAACTCAGTGATTTGGTGGTGTGGTCCACTTGACTTATTCTGAACTGCTGTGATCATAAAGGACCATGAATTAAGAGTTTTTTCAGCACATTGTTCTAGATGGTAACATTGCAAGATTTCATGTGTTTTAAAATCTATTATCATGATGTGACTATTTCTAATAAACCCATTTGCTCAATAGCTACTTTAACCTAACATCTGTTTTCTTCCATGTACAGAGTCAGATATAAAGAAGAAAACATTCTCTTGTTTGTTGAATCATATTGTTGGAGCTGAAATCAAATATCTAGAAAATGATTTCAATATTTGCATCTGGTTTTGATGCTGCAATACTATTCAATTGTTTTACCCATGGTTGCTTCTCTAGTAAGTCAAACACAAATTCAGCAAGCATACATATTAGCTACATCACCAAATGTGTGTTTCATACTGTCTTTCAATTATTGCATGTATTGTGTTGTGAAGATAAGTCAGAAATATATTTTAATTATTGAAGTAAATGTATATATGTCCCCTATATAGACTATTTTACTGGCCAGTGTTAAGTAGAACCTCTCATTGTTTCCTTTACTTTTGGTGAAGGTGGTTTTTTACAGTACTCTCATCCTGTTAGGGGATGACATATATAATTATTAGGGAATTTTAAAGCCCATTTTATGTGTATTGCAAAGTTTGTCATTTTTTCAATTAAAGGTATATTTTTACATCAGTGCACCTTTCTAGAACATAATTATTTAAAATGTGTAACTAGTTGCATTTTACCAGAACTCTAATCAGCACATTTTTACAATTAAATATTTCATTTCACTATGGTTGCCCCCATAAGCACTATACTTCATTCCAATTTCTATTGCGATACTTCTACTTATATTTCAGTCTTATTTCTTTCATTTGTTTACTTTGTATTTTTTGTATATTCTTTACACACAGCTTTATTTCTTGTTAATTCAGTAATCTCTCTGGTCATTTTTATTTAGTCAATAAAAACTGCCACATTGTTGACAGTACACAATGCAGTATTTTTTTAAAAACATCTGATTTTAACCTTGTAATTTGTAAAATGTTGGGTAAGCACTAGAAATAAAGACATTTATTTTTATTTGTTGCAATAAAGAACTGATTAAAACATAATTTTATAAGAAATGTTTTTCTTATATGTTTATTTAACTACACAATAAATAAAAATAATTTCTTGTTATTCACATTCATGAGTCTGTTATACATTAAAAGAAATTTGTTGAAGTTAAGAATTGTTAATAAGCTTATTGAAGTCATCATTCAATGAGCTTTATGTTCCCTTCATAATCATTCCAATCAACTCTGGACTAGGGATTAGGAATAAACATGATTTTTTTTTTTTAGTTCCTGTGATGTTGAACTCTTTTTTTTAAAACAGTATTATTCTAAATATTCTAGAATTAGGGTGGGTAGAAATGTGTATGCCTACTGCTCTAGTAAAGTAAAATAATTATTGTAATTATTTTCCATATTTTTTTATAGAGGGAAAGATAAGTTATCAATGATTATTTTAACAATTGTCTCACCTTTCAGACTCATTTCATTTTCATCTATGCTATCTCTTTTTATGGGAATTTATTATAGGAATTTTCAAGCGAGTTCTAAAATGTGGGAAACAAAACAGTAATGGAGAGAAATATTGAAATTTTTTGTTTAACAAAATATTAAATATACCTAAACATTATTTCTTAACTCTCAGTATTAAAATGAGTAAAAGCTGAGAAAATAAATTGAACCTGATTAGTCGAAACTCAATAGCCAAATTTTAAATAGCGAGTCTAGGCAATGTTATTGTTCCTGTTAAGTTTTAAAATTTTATGGTAAAGTAGAGCAAGCAATTTTTTTGGTCTGGAGTGGCTCTACCCAAAATTAGCTTCTCTGATTCCCTGCTGCTTTCTTTCAGGCCCTTAACTGTGTTCTATCATTCACATTCTTGCCCAGTAATCATTTACCTGTCTAAAAAGCTTCCATATTAATTGCTCTGTTAATCACTCATCTTTTAACTGAGGAAAGTAGGCTACACACTATAACATCAAAATGGGATAAGCTCTGGTATCAAACCCGCTTTAAAAGGTGTTATAAAGTTGTAGGTAGGCCCTACACACATAAATTTGATGCAGTAAATAAATACAATTTTGAGGGGGGGGGGGAGGGAGAGAATAAAAACTGATGAGATAGCACCTTACATTTACTAAACTCTCTGATCCTATTATCCTATACAACCTTATGAAATTTTAAAAAGTTACATGTTCCATTCCCACTGGATTCCTCCACTGGACTGTAAAAACTGATCCATCCTCACAGATCACCAACCATTCTACAATTTAGAATATTGATTCTAGATCTAGTAGTTCAAACAATAACATTAAAGGGGATTAGTGAATAGTAGGCTACTAAAAGAACTATTGGCATTAGGCTGCACAGTTAGTTTAAATTAGGGGCTATTTTTCCATAAAAGAAATTTCTCCAAATTTTATTTATGGAGTACCAATTTTAAATTTTGCCAACTTAATATATAGGCCTAACATGGTAGGCCCCTATTTATTATTTAATAATGCACGCTTAACCTCCTTTACGGAGCATACTGAGTCATTAATATTATAAGAGCGATTTATTCATTGATTAATGGGACTAGGCTAGATCACTATAAAAAAAATTCCAGCAACTTCCGCTATGGATAAATGATGGCGGCTGATGTTTTTGTTTCTCTCCAAAATTATTGAATACTACTAGATCTAGAATCTAGATTCTATAGATCTACTCACTTATTAAATTTAGGTTCGATCAAACATGGAGTTAACAAACGAAGAACGCAAACAAAAACTGAAAGCTGGAAAAGAAAAGGTATTTAGTATTTATAGACATAGATCTAGATCTAGAATCTAGAATCTAGACTAAGACTAGATCTAGATCTGGTAATCTATCGTTTTGGGTACGTAAAATCGCCCGCGGCTAGTAATGTACGAAAAAGTTACCTCATTGTCAAGGCTTTAATAGAAGTATATTTTGATATCTTTGTGTCAAATATTATAGATAAATGAATAAATAACCTAAATCAATAGCTAAATATATCAATATAGACCAGAAATTAACTTTTAACAGCAGTGTTTGCGAGCAGGATTTCCTATATAAACAGCAGCCATTTGTAAAATAGAGTTGCCTTCCCCTGATCTCGCGCTATAAGTTAACAAAGAAAGACCTTAAACAAGATGGCTACTATAGTAAATGAGCACAGTTGCATCTGTTGGAAACATCGCTAGTATTCATTTATTATTGAAAAGTTTTAATTCAATTGTTTGAAAACAGGTACATAAATGAAACAAGGAAACATTTTTGTATTTTTCAAAACACAAATCCTCCTCAAAATGTGAAATAATTATGAAAATTTAAGGAGTCACCTGTTTTTCACATTACTAGTCGCGGGCGATTTTACGTACCCAAAACGATAGATTACCCTAGATCTAGATCTAGATATCTAGAATCTAGATCTAGAAATCTAGATCTAGATTTTCTAGATTCTAGAGCTAGAAATCTAGATATAGAAATCTAGATCACATTGAAAATCTAGAAGTAGCTAGACTAGATCTAGATCTAGAATAGATCTAACTCATTTCTAGGAATGACTTAAAAATTTTCCGATGCTGGTTTAGTAGTCTAGATTCTAGATCTCTTAGCTCTAGTCTACAGTCTACACTACAGTACACTCTACTCTAGGCCTACAGTCTGTCTAGGGCCTACTTACTAGACTACTCTAGGGCTCTAGGGTAGACTGCTCTAACTAGTCTAACTTCAACCGATCCGTTTTCTCACGAGCTGAAGATTCGCTTCTCTTCGTTAGGCCTGCAGTACACTCAGGCAGGGGTCGTCCATAAATCACGTCACTATTGTAGGGGGGAGGGAGGAGAGGGGTTCAGATTGTTGTGTGACGTCACACTTTTGCATTATAACCAAAGCAATATGTTAGAAAACAAGTTTTAGCCATTATTTTGCGTTTTAGAAAACGGTTTTAATAAATTGTAGGCCTAATAATAGGCTATTATAGGAATTGATCGAAATACTCTATGTTGACAGAATTCTGACAAGATTTTGGAAAAATATCGATGTCTTAAGAAAAGTTCAACAGCAATTTTGAGGGAGGGGGGTCTGACTGAGGGGAGTGGGGAGGTAAAAATCGTCAAAAAAAAAGTTTGACGTCATTTATATAGATTCTAGACCTCATGATCTAGTACTACTACTACTAAATCTAGTACTTGTCTACTAGATTCAGAATTCTAGACTTAGAATACTGAGAATAGGCCTACTCACTCGGTCACTGTGAAGTTGTAGACTGTTGTAGTAGGGGTAGTTGTAGAATAGTAGAATATGAACTGACTGGACTTGGCAGATCCTAACAGGAAAAAGCTATGCCTTCCTTCGTACTTCATGGCAATTTTTTTATGTTCTACTGTGTATGAATATATATATGTATATTTACCGTAATACAAAACCCTAATCCTTCTTAAACCAGAGTAAGAGTTTCCTTTAGCTTCTTTTTAGGGAAGCACCCTGCCCATCCTAAAAAATTCAATGCCCCCCCCCCCCCCCTCCAGAAGGAAAATGCCTGTAGAAAGTAAAATAATAATAAAAAATAGCAAAACTAAAACTCAGAGCCAAAATCATAAATGAAATCGAACCACACTATGATTGAATACAAGCTATCACAATGTCAAAAAGTTTAATGTCTTGTGCAAAATATACTTGCACATGTACATTCGTAGTTGCTCCACCTAGCCTAGGTAGGGCCTTGGGTAGGCTTGGCTGGATGCAGTTTGCTCTGCGTAGTCATTTTGCATTTTAAAGTCTCTATTCTCTGATTCAGACAGTAGTAGTGGGCTACTTCCATATAATTAATAATATATTATATAGATTCTAGAGTTACAGTTGAAGTTGATTACATTTAGCAGGTCAGTCTGAGTCACACAGTGACAGAAACTGAGAAAACCACGCCTGCTTTTCTTTAACTTTATGTACTTGCTTCCATACTGTTATTCATTTTGCAGTTTTCTCTCCTAGATAAGTTTATATCCTCACTAACAAGCCAGTGATTTTGCAGCAATGGAGTAAAATAAAAAGTTCAACAAAATTATCATTAGGCCTATTTAAAATGAAAAAGCTTTAGTTTTACTAAATCAATACAATTGATCAATAATATAAAAAGTTTAATTATTAAATATTAAATGTTGTTTATATCTGTTTATTAATTGAATATCTTTATGAATGTTTTAGCTAGCAGCATTTAAGACAAAAAAAGCTAAAACAAAAAAGAAACCAAGTGAAGACAGCTCCACAGAACCTTCAGCGGAGGATAATGTCACTGTACAGACTGGGAATGAAACTATCACAGCAGCTCTAGAAAAGTCCACTTCACACAACGTAAGCTTTCTTGTTTGCTCTTACAATTCATGGCTTGTTTACTAGTTTTATAATGATTTTTAGTTAGTTTACTTGTTAATAATTTATAAATAATAATTGAACCAGTAAAACTCTTACTGTTCGTTGTTTAGTTTGATGTCTTTTATTGACTAGCAGTTAAATGTTAATGGCTTTTGTTACAACTTTTGTCTGTAATGGATTAACAGATGTCTGATATAGAGGCAGCACTGTCACAGAGGGATGAGATTTTGAGACATCTTACAGGATTTCTGCAGTCATTTACAGAGCAGGTGGCTCCAGATCATGACCTTATGTCTCAAGTTCAGACTTTAGCAAAGCATATCTGCACATTACAAGCCCAGCTAATACAAGTAAGACTTTTAAAGATTGTTGGGTTTTGTTTCGCTGTCACAATCACTTGACATGAGCACAGGCATACAACAGTATCATTGTCAATCAAACATGGCACATCAATCACCATAAGGCAATGAGAAACATTATTTTAAAAGAAAACTGAAAGCATAACCACCAAAAACAGCCTGAAAAATTTAAAACTCTAAAACATTACAATATTTCATGAACATTATTTACTATCTTTGTTCAATTTCACATTTGTTCATGGCATCCAATTCACAAAATCATTTGAATGTCTGGTTTGATACACATGAGATAAATGTGTGTGGGGGGTGGTTAAGTTTTCTTGTGAGTAATTGTTATGCGTATCTAAGATGTGTTAGGTACAAATTAATATTTTCTTGTCTTGTATTAATGTTTGTGAAAATCGTGTGTAGTTTGTTTGAAAATGAGTCTGGTTATTTTATACGATTTGATTGATAAATGTTGAAAGATGTGATGAATATTGCCATAGAAGAAATCAGTTTGGCATTTTGTGACGGGAAGGTGCTTTCCTGTAGCGGTACATATTTTGATTTGAAGCAGTTCTGTAAAAGCTGATTGCTGTTTATCTGATTACAAAGAGCCACTTGTGTTTTATTTTGTGTTTAAAATTAAAGGTGATTATTTTCTTTATTTTTATCATTAGAATGCTGCATGCTAGTTAAATAAAATTTTGTATTTACTGCATGTGGTAAAGTTCAGCTGATACCATTAGGCCTAGTGTAGTGATTTAAACAATTACTGCATGAGGTCTTGTAGTCACAGCTGGGTGACTGGGGATGTTTTATCTGGCCATGGTTGAGTGAAGCTAAGTATCTGCCATGGCTAAATTGGTTGTTTAAATATAAAAAATACTTGAAATTTTCTATTTTGAAATGTAACTGAATATCCGCCTAGTTCATAGTTAATGAGATTCTGTTATTGTCTACAGGCTGATGAAGATCTGGAGGAGCAGGTCATACTGCATGAGTCATCCATGGCAGCTCTTCAGTCAGCCAAGTCACAAATTTTACAGCTAGAGGGAATCATCAGCAGTAAAGATAGGGAGATCCTTGACATGGCAGCAGCACGGCTACAGCAAGTTCCCAATGACAATATCAGAAAGTTGGAGCTACAACTGGAACAGTTGCAGGCCACACACATTGCTGAAATAGAGCTTATAAAGAGAAGTAACTCTGACAATCAACATGATAGTTATCTCTCTTTGTATGATTCATTACATACACAGCATGAACATTTAAAGCAGCAACATTCTGAATGTCAACTACAGTTGGAGGAGGTGAAGACATTGAACTCTGACCTGATGCAGAGACTGAGAGACAGTGAGATGAAGCTTGTCCAGCAGACAGAGGAGATAGAAAACTTGAGGGCTGCCTACCAGGACCTGGTACAGCAGAGATCCCAGGCTGAAACTGACTTATCACAGCTCTCTAGGGAATCTGCTTCACTTGCCCAGAATATTTTAGAGCTGGAGACTGAAATCTTAAGGCTGGAAACATTTGCAGCAGGTAGTGTGGATAGCAGTCCCTCATTAAGCCACACTAGTTCTCTTCAGCTCAATCAGCTTCCAGAAACAAGTCCAAACATTTCACAACTTCTACAAATCATGCAGTTTGATATTAAAAATAAAATTGCTTATATGCAACTACAAATTAAAAACTCACTTAAAAACTTGGATGAATCGTTTTTAAGTAAACAAACTTTTCAACACATTGAGAGTGAACTTGTAAATATTAAGAAAGAAAATGAGGTATTGGTGGAGAGGTTAAATTGTTATGAGAATGAGAGGAAAATGAATCTAACAGAGAAAGAAAACTCAGTGGAGGAGGAGCTTCACAACCAGTTGGAGGAGACCATCAGCCAATGGCAGAAATCTCAGCTGATTGTTCAAGAGAAGGAGATCAGACTGCAGAATCTCAGGGAGGAACATGAGGAACTCACACGCACTAGCTCAGCTTTAAGTAGAAGGTTTGAGAACGACAGGGAAATGTTTAACTCTGCTATAGATGCCTTGAATTCTCAGCTGGAGAAGAAGGGCCAAGACATGGCTAAAATGGAAAATGTGGTACTGAAGTTAGAAAATGAAAAGGAAAACATTCTGTTTGAATTATCAGAGCAAAGGAACCTGGTGATAGAAAAAGATAGGGAATTAAATATTATAGAGGAAAAACTTCAGCTGACAAAAGTTGAGATGGAACAGTTGAACATACAAGAGCATAGTGGTGTGCTGGGTGTTGCGGTAAGAAATGTAGAAGACGAGGTTGTAGAGTTAAGGGCTCAGTTGGCAGCAAGAGAACTGGAGGTGGTAAACTTGAGGCAAGCTCTGGCAGAGAAAGTTGACAAGAATATTGTTCATGAGTTGTATCAGAGAACAACTGTTGCAGATAATCAATTGTCAGAAACTAATGATAAGGATTCTCAAATAGTTAAATATATGGAAAGTATTGCTGATCTTAACCAAAAGTTGATAGAAAAAGATGAAAGCTATAATAAACTAAACATTGATTTTGTGCACAGTCAGAATATTACTGCTGAGTTGAGCCAACAGTTGAGAGTGAAAGAAGAATTCCTTGATGAAGTGGGCTCACAATTGAAAGCCAGCCACAGCACTGTTGCTGAGCTAAACCTCCAGTTAACAGAACAAACTGACAAGATTGATGTCATTAACTCAGAACTTGTCAAGAGTCAGGCTAACATTGGGCAGCTAAATCAGCAGTTAAAAGAAAAAGCTGAAAAATTGGATGAAATTAACTTGCTATTGGTGAAGAGTAAAGATGACTTTGCTGTGATTAACCAGCAATTAGCAGACAAAAGTAAAAAGCTTGATGAAATGAATGTGATATTTGAACACAGTCAAGATGAAGTTGCAGAGCTTAGCCAGCAGTTGAAAGAAAAAGATCAAAGAATTCGTGAAATCAACTCACAGCTGATTAATGGCGATGATGCTAACGCAGAGATTTTAAAACAGTTACGTCAGGAAGAGGAAAAAATAACGGAACTTAACCTGCAATTGACCAGTAGTCAAGACACCTGTGCAGAACTTAACCAACAGTTGAGAGAAAAAGATGAAAAGTTTGATGAAATAAATTCCTTTTTGGGTGGCAGGCAAGACTTAATTGCAGAGCTTAGTCTTCAGTTAAAAGATAAAGATGAAAGAATTCATGAATTAAACTCAGACCTTGCGCACACTCAAACCACCATTACAAAACTAAACCAACAGTTGCTAGAAAAAGATGAAAAATGTAATGAACTCACCACACAAATGGTTAGAAATCAAGCTATAAATGCAGAAATCAATCAACAGTTGAAAGAGAAAGATGAAAAATTAGTTGATCTTAATTTGTTGTTGGCCAGTAGTCAAAGCACAATTGATGAGCTAAATCAACAGTTGTTACAAAAAGGTGAAACATTGGTTAAGCTCAACTCAGATTTGGCCACTAGTCAGGACACCATCACTGAGCTTCAGCAACAGTTGAGAGATAAAGATCAAAAGTTGGATGAAATAAATTCATCTTTGGGAGACAGCCAAAACACAATTGCAGAACTTAGCCAAAACTTAATAGAAAAAGATGAAAAATTGTATGAAATAAATTCACAATTCATTAAAAAAGAAGAAGCTAATGAGGAGCTTAATCAACAACTTAAAGAGAAAACAGAAGCAATAGTTGAACTTAACTCGCAATTGACTAAAAATAAAGAAACTATTGCTGAGCTTAGCCAAAATGTAATAGAAAAAGAAACATTTGTTGAGCTAAACTCACAATTGGTAAAGAGCCAAAACTCCATCACAGAGCTAAATCAGCAGTTAAAAGAAAAGGTTGAAAATTTGGATGAACTAAATTCTCAATTACTCCAATGTCAAAACACAATTTCTGATCTGAACCAACAATTGAGAGAGAAAGAAGAAAAATTGTCTGAACTTAGCTCACAGCTGACCAACAGTCAAGACACCATTGTGGAGCTAAGCTCACAGTTGACCAACAGTCAAGACACCATTGTGGAGCTAAGGTCACAACTGACCAACAGTCAAGACACCATTGGGGAGCTAAGCTCACAGCTGACCAACAGTCAAGACACCATTGTTGAGCTAAGCTCACAGCTGACCAACAGTCAAGACACCATTGTGGAGCTTAGCTCACAGCTGACCAACAGTCAAGACATAGTTGTGGAGCTTAACCAAAACTTAATAGACAAAGGTAAAAAATCTGATGAAATGAATTTACTGCTACTTCAATGTAAAAATGTCATCTCTGAACTTCACCAACAGTTTAGAGAGAAAGAAGAAGCGTTGGTTGATGTTCACTTACAGTGGGCCCAGAGTCAAGAGACTGTTGCAGAGCTAAGTCAACAGGTGACAGAAAAAGTTGAAAAGTTTAATGAAATAAATGTACAGCTTGTTCAGTGTCAAAACACTATTGCTGAGCTTAGCCAACAAGTCTTAAAGAAACAAGAAGAATTAGCTGAGCTTAATTTACATGTGACCAAAGACCAAGACACCATTGCTGAGCTTAGCCAACAAGTCTTAAAGAAAGAAGAAGAATTAGCTGAGCTTACTTTGCAGGTGACCAAAGGCCAAGACATCATTGTTGAGCTTAGCCAACTAGTCTCAGATAAGGAAGAAGAATTGGTTAAAGCTAATGTACTATTGGTTAACAGTCAAGACACCATTGCAGAACTAACCCAACAGTTGACAGAAAAAGATGAGGAATGTAAAGAAAATAATGTACAAATAATAATGAGTCAGAATTCTAATGCTGAGTTAATTCAACAATTAAAAGAAAAAGAGGAAAAATTGGTTGCACTTAATTTGCATTTGACTAATAATCAAGACACCATTGCGGAGCTTAGTCAAAAAGTTGTAAGTACTGAAACATTAGCAGAACTTGATGCACAGTTGGTAAAGTACAAAGGCATTGTTGCAGAACTAACTCAACAGTTGAAAGAAAAATGTGATTTCTGTGATGGGCTAAGTTCACAGCTAGTTCAGAGTGAAAACACAATAACTGATCTTAACCAACAGTTCACAGAGAAAGAAGAAACATTAACTGGACTAAATTCACAGTTGGTCAAAGATAAAGACACAATTGCTGAGCTTAGCCAACAACTGCGAGAGGCTGTTGAAAATGTTAGTGAACTTAACTCCCAGCTAATACAGAGTCAAAACATGATTTCTGATCTTAATCAACAGTTGACAGACAAGGAAGAAATTTTAACTGAGCTCAATTTACAAATGGCCAAGAGCCAAGATATTATTGCAGAGCTTAACCAAAAGTTGAGAGAAAAAGTGGAATTGTATGATGAGCTAAATTCTAATTTTGTAAACAGTCAACATACCATTACAGAGCTAAACCAACAAATTACAGATAAAGATAAAAACATTACTGAAATAAGCTCACAAAACCAACATACTATGACAGAGCTTAACAATCAGTTGATTGACCTAACTGAAAGATATAATGAAATAAACTCACAGCTGATACAAACTCAAAACACCATCACTGATCTAAACCATCAAATTGTGGATCTTAACTTAAAATTGACCACAGGTCAAGATAATATTACCGAGCTTAGCAACGTATTGAAAGAAAAAGAAGAAGGTTTAGTTAAAGTCAATTTACAATTGGTTAACACTCAAGACATCATCAATGAACTTAACCAACAGTTAGGAGAAAAAGATAAAAAGTGTGATGAAATAAATTCTTTATTGGGTGGCAGTCAAAACACCATTACAGAACTTAACCAAATGTTAACAGAAAAAGATGAAAAATTGTTGGCCTTAAACTCACAACTGATAAACAGTCAAGATGCTAATGTGCAGCTTAATCAACAACTTAAAGAGAAGACAGAAGCAATAGTTGAACTTAACTTCCAGTTGACTAAAGATAAAGAAACCATTGCTGAGCTTAGCCAAAATGTAATAGAAAAAGAAACATTTGTTGAGCTAAACTCACAATTGGTAAAGAGCCAAAACTCCATCACAGAGCAAAATCAGCAGTTAAAAGAAAAGGTTGAAAATTTGGATGAACTAAATTCTCAATTACTCCAATGTCAAAACACAATTTCTGATCTGAACCAACAATTGAGAGAGAAAGAAGAAAAATTGTCTGAACTTAGCTCACAGCTGACCAACAGTCAAGACACCATTGTGGAGCTAAGCTCACAGTTGACCAACAGTCAAGACACCATTGGGGAGCTAAGCTCACAGCTGACCAACCGTCAAGACACCATTGTGGAGCTAAGCTCACAGTTGACCAACAGTCAAGACACCATTGGGGAGCTAAGCTCACAGCTGACCAACAGTCAATACACCATTGTGGAGCTCAACCAAAACCTAATAGACAAAGGTAAAAAATCTGATGAAATGAATTTACTGCTGCTTCAATGTAAAAATGTCATCTCTGAACTTCACCAACAGTTTAGAGAGAAAGAAGAAGCATTGGTAGATGTTCACTTACAGTGGGCCCAGAGTCAAGAGACAGTTGCGGAGCTAAGCCAACAGGTGACAGATAAAGATAAGAAGATCAATGAAATAAACTCAGAAAGCCAAAACACCTTTACAGAGATAAGCAGTCAGTTGATGGAAAGAACTGAAAGATATAATGAAATAAACTCACAGCTTGTACAAAGTCAAAACACCATTGCCGATCTTAACCAACAAATGGAGGAGCTCAACTTGCAGTCGAAAGAAAAAAGTGAAAAATGCGATGAGCTCAATTATTTGTTGGTAGAGAGTCAAAACACCATTGCAGAAGTTAAGCAAAATGTCACAGAAAAAGAAGAAACATTAGCTGAGCTTAACTTGCAGCTGGTGAAGAACCAAGACACCATTACTGAGCTTAGTAAACAATTGCTGGAAAAAACTGAAAAGCTTGAAGAAATTAATTCATTATTGGGAGATAAAAAAGACAGTATTGCGACTCTTAGCCAAAAATTTAATGAGAATGAAGAAAAATTAGTTGAGCTTAATTTGCAGCTGGTAGCTAGTCAAGACACTGTTACTGAGCTACGTCAACAGTTAATGGAAAAAGGTGAAAAGATTTACGAACTAAACTCACAGGTGAATCAAAGTCAAGTCACCATCACAGAGCTGGACCAACAGCTGATAGAAACAGAAGAAAAATTAAATTCACAACTGGCCAGTAGCCAAGATACCATTGAAAAACTTGACCAACAGCTGATAGAAACAGAAGAAAAATTAAATTCACAACTGGCCAGTAGCCAAGATACCATTGAAAAACTTGACCAACAGCTGATAGAAACAGAAGAAAAATTAAATTCACAACTGACCAGTAGTCAAGATACCATTGAAGAACTTCAGCAACAGTTGAAAGGAACAGAAGAAAAATTAAATTCACAACTGGCCAGTAGCCAAGATACCATTGCAGAACTTGAGCAACAGTTGAAAGAAACAGAAGAAAAATTAAATTCACAA
This sequence comes from Physella acuta, assembly GCF_028476545.2. NCBI lineage: Eukaryota > Metazoa > Mollusca > Gastropoda > Physidae > Physella > Physella acuta. The sequence goes on from NW_026732082.1 coordinate 101,923, forward strand.
CTGGCCAGTAGCCAAGATACCATTGAAAAACTTGAGCAACAGTTGAAAGAAACAGAAGAAAAATTAAATTCACAACAAGCGAGTAGCCAAGATACCAATGAAAAACTTGAGCAACAGTTGAAAGAAACAGAAGAAAAATTAAATTCACAACAAGCGAGTAGCCAAGATACCATTGAAAAACTTGAGCAACAGTTGAAAGAAACAGAAGAAAAATTAAATTCACAACTGGCCAGTAGCCAAGATACCATTGAAAAACTTGACCAACAGCTGATAGAAACAGAAGAAAAATTAAATTCACAACTGGCCAGTAGCCAAGATACCATTGAAAAACTTGACCAACAGCTGATAGAAACAGAAGAAAAATTAAATTCTCAACTGACCAGTAGTCAAGATACCATTGAAGAACTTCAGCAACAGTTGAAAGGAACAGAAGAAAAATTAAATTCACAACTGGCCAGTAGCCAAGATACCATTGCAGAACTTGAGCAACAGTTGAAAGAAACAGAAGAAAAATTAAATTCACAACTGGCCAGTAGCCAAGATACCATTGAAAAACTTGAGCAACAGTTGAAAGAAACAGAAGAAAAATTAAATTCACAACAAGCGAGTAGCCAAGATACCAATGAAAAACTTGAGCAACAGTTGAAAGAAACAGAAGAAAAATTAAATTCACAACAAGCGAGTAGCCAAGATACCATTGAAAAACTTGAGCAACAGTTGAAAGAAACAGAAGAAAAATTAAATTCACAACAAGTGAGTAGCCAAGATACCATTGAAGAACTTGAGCAACAGTTGAAAGAAAAGGGTGAAAGAATGTGTGAGATGGACTCCCAGTTGGTACAGATACAAGACACCATGTTAGAACTTAACCAACAGTTGACAGAAAAAGTTGAAAAGTTGAATGAAGTAAGTGTACTGCTGGTTCAGTGTGAAAACACTATTGCTGATCTTAAGCATCAAGTCTTAGAGAAAGAAGAAGAATTAGCTGAAGTTAGTTTGAAGATGGCCAAGGATCAAGACACCATATCTGAGCTTAGCCAACAGCTGCAAGAGAAAGTTGAAGCTAATAGTGAACTTGACTCCCAGTTAGCACAGAATCAAAACATTATCACTGAGCTTAATAATCAGTTAAGAGAGAAGGAAGAATTGTTAGTTGAGCTCAACTTGCAATCAGCCACTGGTCAAGACACAATTAATGAAGTTAACAATCTGTTGAAAGAAAAAGATGAAAAGTTTGATAAAATCAATGAACAGCTTGTCCAAAGCCAAACCACAGTGGCCAAACTGAATCAAGAGCTAAGAGAAAAAGTTGAAAAGTTTGATGAAATCAGTGAACAGCTTGGCCAAAGCCAAACCACAGTGGCCAAACTGAATCAAGAGCTAAGAGAAAAAAGTGAAAAGTTTGATGAAATTAATGAACAGCTTGTCCAAAGCCAAACCACAGTTGGCAGGTTAAACCAAGAGATGAGAGAACAAGCAGAAAGGTTGGTGGAAGTAAACACACAGTTGCTGCAAAGTCAAACCACAGTTGCTGAATTGAAGACACAATTAAGAGAGAATGAAGAAAGTTTAGTTGTACACAAGTTGCAGTCTGCCAACCATGAGGAGACCACTGCCCAGCCTAACCATCAACATCCTTTGGACAGGAGCGCTGAGTACATCACTGCAGGAACTGATGTTGACACATTGAAAGCAGCTCATGATCTGGATTGTGTTAAGAGGAAAAACAATCAACTCCAGAGTTTATTGTCTTGTACATTGGAAGAAACCCAAGCTCTTGAGGCTGTCTTTGTTCAACAGGAAATTAAGCTACAAGAGCAGACGGCAGTGTTAAGTCTGAATGATAGCGCTGGACAGTTTGTTGATAAAGTCACATCAGAGTTAGGTGCTGGCAAACATTGCCAGAGTTGTCAGGAGAGGTTGGCATCAGGTGCAGACACCCATGAACATTGTGCCAGTAAGTTTTCTCAGTTAGAGAAGAAATATCAAACTTTAAATGGCATATTGTCATGGAGAGCTGAAGAGCTATCTCAAAAGGAGGCTCTGCTGGTTGAACAAAGTCTGGTGATTGAAGCTATGAATGTTAACATTGAGCAATTACAAGGCATCATTAGTGAAAGAGATGACCAGGTACAGGCTTTGACCAGTCAGTGTAATGACCTCTCACAAGAGAATGCCAGTGTCATGGCTGTCAGGACAGAACATGACAGGCTGCTGGCAGAGTACCAGAGACTGGCAGAGGTCAAGGACAAGCTGGAGCAGATGATGTCTGGGGGCAGGGAGGAGCATCTGCTTGAGTGTGCCCAGCTGACCCAGAGGATCCTACAGCTCAGTGATGATGGGGACAAGAAGGATAGAACCCTTGAGAAGCTGAAGGCTGAGCTAGAGAGTTATCTGAAGGATATTCATGAACTGAAGGCTGACTTGGAGGAGAAGGATGCAGCAATGAGTGGGATCAAGCAAGAACTGGAAGCACTGACCTCTCTGCTGGAGAAGAACAGAGAAGAAAAGGAAATGCTCAAGTCCAACTTTGACAGCTGTATGGAAGACATGCAGCTGAGGGCAGGGGAGCAGGAGAGTGAGATCCAGGCACTCAAGTCTCAGCTGAAGGAAGGCAAGAAATGGAAGGCTCAGGACCAGGACGACATGAAGGAGCTGTATGAGCATCAGGTCATTGAGCTGGAGGAGAAGCTGCTGGCCTCAGACAAACTTTGCCAACAGCTGGAGAAAGATGTTGGGGAGATGAAGAAAAAACTGGCCTCTAGCAAGGATATGTATGAACTTCAGCTGACTGAGCTTGAGCTCAATGTCCTGACTGCCACTGCTGAACATGCCAGGGTCAAGGATGAGATGGCCAAGTTAATCAACAACCACGAATGTGAAGTGGCAGGGCTGAAGAGGCTGCAAGAAATACAAACCACGCAGCTTGAAGACACATGCATGAACCTGGAGAGAAGCAATGCCCAGCTCAAGAGGCAGTTGAATGAACTCAACAATCAGTTTAGAAAGGAGAGAAACAACTTTGAGCAGAGTCTTGAATTCCAGGTGACAGATAATGAAGAGAAAAGACGAATGTACGAGACTGAGGTGTCCAAGTTGAAGAAATATCTGGAGGACATGAAGCAAGATCATGAAGTGGAGTTGAAAAACTTGGAGAAAAGTTATGAAGCTCGGCTCTATGAGCTGGAAGATAAATACTGCATAGCCACCAATGATTTGCACAAACTGAGAAAGGCTTGCAGTGCTGAAGGAGATTACTCTGAAGAAAGGCACCGTTTAGATCTGAGGATTGAGGAGTTGGAGGGCAAGCGCAGGGATGCTGAGCTGAGGACCATGTCCCTGGAGGATGAGGTGGCCAAGCTGAGGGAGCAGATACAAGACAGGGAGAGGGAGATCATTCTCAATAACGGAGTGCAGGAGTCGCAGTTCTTGGACATGGAGGAGGAAATCTCAAGGCTCAAACTCCAAATATCAGAGCTTACAGCTCAACATAAACAGGAGTTGAGCTTACTAAAACAGGAACATGATTCTCATATAAAACAGTTAAAAAACAGTCATGTTAACACATTATCACATAATGGCAGTGGGCTGTCCAGTGTTGCAGATCTACAGAAGAAAGTAGCTGGGCTAACTGAGGAGAATAACAGGTTGAAGAGGAGGATGTCCAGTGAGCAGATCTCTGAAAGAGAGTTGCCTCCCATCTCTAAGGCTGAGGACAATTTCCCTCCCTATTCTGGAGCCCGGCCCACACTGGCTGATAGAGATTGTTTCTCTCCTAGTGTAGAGGAAGGGTTTGTTGCTGAAGCCCCAGAACATTTGCTGAACCAGGAGCCAGACTTTGTGGAGGAGCATGACAGGTTCCAGCCAGAGATGGATCATGAACGAGTGATGGACGTGGGCCAGCGCAGCGTCCATCCCATCAGAGAGGAGGGCATCTGTGAAGGCTTCCAACCAGAGAAGGCAGATCTATTTTTAATGGACACAGAAGAGTCTAGCCAGTCCACCATTTGGCCAGGTAAACTAACAGTTGGCATGTCACCGTCCCACTTGCCAGGACAGCAAAAGCTCTTTGAGTTTGACAGCATTGATGACTATGAACATCACTACCAACAGAAAGTTGACTTGGTAGATGGGGCTGACACATCCAAACCGTTGTCTGGCCAGAGATTTGAGACCCAGTCTTCAGAAACTGAAATCTCTGTTGAGCAAATGAAAGAAGACCTGGAGGAGGAGTATGTGATGAAGCTGAGGAAGCAAGAGTTTGAGCTGAAGCTCCATTATGAAAGCCTGCTCCAGAAGTTTGAAGAGGAGAGAGAGCAGCACTATGCCCAGAAGTTGCAGGCAGTCAAATATGACTGGGAGCACAAGTTTGCTAAAGCCTTGCGCAAAGTTAAGAAGAAAATGGAAAAGAAAGCTGACTTAAAAGAGCAGTTTGGTGGAGGGGATTCTTCCAATAAAGTTGAGGGTGAAGCTCAAGGGGTGAGGGGTCTGACAGCACACCAGCTGGGTGTGGAGGAGCTCTATAAAGAGAATCAGGTCAGTCTCCAGCAGTGCTCATTTTTGTTTCTACACAATACATAGAAATTTTAAAAAACTATCCGAAATAATTTTTGGGACAACTTAAAAAATTAGATTTAAAAAAAATCTAAACCAAGATGCTCTCTTTTTTATTTGAAACCTTGAATTAAACATTTAACTTAGAAGTAGATATTTATCGCCTTTGTTTAATTTTTTCTAATTTGCCATTCTTATCTTGACCTTCAGGAGCTTGCTGAGGTCCGGGATGATCTGTTGAGACTAATTGAGATCTCCAACGCTCGAGGCTTGCATGATCAAGTGCAACAGGAACTGGAGTCTCGTATCACCAACAAACTTGACGTCAGCAAGGATGGAGGGGAGTTGTCCAGAAGTGAGGCCAGCTCAGGCCGGGATGGTCTCTTGGAGGAGTTTGAGGACGTGTCTCACCAGTCTGACCAGGACCTGCCGCTGGAGTGGGAGCTGACCAGCACTGAGACGGGGGTCTTTGAGGAGAAGCAGGGCAGCATCTGGGAGGTGTTTGATGGGCGCTGTGTGCGCCAGGACTGCCAAGAGGTGAGACTCAGGTTCCACATGTTGTTCCAGTGGCTTGTTAAACTTTCTGGTGATGGTCTCATCATTCATCATGATGACATCCAAAAGATGGGGAGCTTTGATGATTTTGTTGAAATCCTGTCCACAAGATATGTAGATAAAATTGTTCCCTTGTTATCTGCTGGTGGTGCAGGAGGTGACCCCATGACCCCCACTGGTGGGGAAGGTAGTGACCCTGTGACCCCTACTGGTGTGGAAGTTAGTGATCCCATGAATGGTATTGCAGGTAGTGATCCTATGATGGCTGGTGGGGGAGATATCGACTTTGTGACTACTGGTGGTTTTTGTAGCGAGGCCATTCCTTCTAACGGGGATAATTTTTCAGGTGCTAAATCAGGTGACTTGACAAATACTTTACAGCAAAGTGTAGATTCCACTAGGTATCAGAATCAAAGTTTGGACACCACATCTGGCCAAGAGCAGTTTAATGGGGATGTTGGAGCTGAAGCTGTGTTGGATGAAGTGTCCTCAAGTTGTGATGAGAGCATCGATGTGAGCAGCAGCAAGCTGTCTACACTGGAGCTGTCGTTCAGGTCTCACACATCACAGGGTGTGCAGGAGAGTCCAGATGGTGAGACCAACTGGGCCAGTGAGGTGGACCAAGTTCTAGCTGAGGAAATCAAACAGCTGAGGAGAGATCTTAAAGAAACCAAAGCTGTCTACTATCAAGAGAACAAATTGATTAAAGAAGCTTTGGTCAGAGATGAGAAGGAGAAGGAGCTAGTCTTGAGCAGGGTGTCATCTTCAGGCAGGCAGTCTGCAGGTGTGTGTGGGAAAGGTGAGCAGGGAGGTGAGTTCCAGAGACGGGAGCCAGTAGATGAAAGGCTGTCCATCTGTCTTGAGCAGATTGCCATGCTGGAGGATGAAAACAAAAGTCTAAGATCTCAGGTGAGGGAGCTGGAGGCTGAGAACATTCACCTCAGTCTCAAGCTGCAGGAAAAAGAATTTTACTCCCAGGAGCTGAAGAGTTGTCTGGGCAGCCATTTGACAAGCCTTCAGAGCCAACGAGCAGAGCTTATGAATCAGATGAAGGAGAAAGAGGGCGTGAGGGCAGGGTGTGCGGAGCAGGACAAGTTGATAGAGAAGATAGAGGAGCTGGACCACCTGTACAAGGTGCTGACCCAGCGCCAGATAGAGCTGCAGCACTGTGAGGCAGAGAGAAGGCACCTCGAGCAGCTGTGTCTACTCAAAGATTTCACAGAGATGCAGCTCATGAAGCAGAAGCGTCTAATGGAGGAGCATATCTCTGAGATAGAATCTCACCTGCAGGAAAGGGAAGACAGTCTTATAGAAGAGAAAAACAAGTTGCTGGAGGAGTTGAAAGCCAAACCTCTGGGGGAGACCAATTATTTATCTGCTGGACAGTGGGCAGATAAGACATGTAGAGTCACCAGTGAAGACCAGGAAGTGAATCTACGACACTTAAAAGCTGTGGAGAGATTAAGAGCCAAACTAAGACGAGAATATCAACAAGCTTCCACTCTGTTCACAGAGCAGGCCAAACCTTGAGGAAATAGGCTGGTTTGACATTATCCAACTTTCTAGAGTACACACAGGCTTGGTTGGTGTAACCTACAGTTTAAGCTGGAGCACCACGGACTGTACTGATCTACTCATGTACAGACCAGGCTTAAAATAGTGTACTTAATGGCCTGTTCAGTGTATAATGAGTAGCTAGAGTTCATCTGACTGCTGCCACAACATGGGGTAAAAAGTGTGACCTGTGCACTGCCCAGACACCACTTTTCCAATCTTCTTTACACCTTGATTAGGGATAGAGGAATCCAGGGATGTCTTCAGGTTGAACTGGATGGCACCAAGATTGTCTTTTGGACGGAACCATGGATGTCTTTGGCTGGATGGAACCAGGAATGTCTTTGACTGGATGGAACCAGGGATGTCTTTGACTGGATGGAACCAGGGATGTCTTTGACTGGATGGAACCAGGGATGTCTTTGACTGGATGGAACCAAGAATGTCTTGGCTGGATGGAACCAAGAATGTCTTGGCTTGATGGAACCAAGAATGTCTTTGGCTGGATGGAACCAGACATTTCTCTGGCTGGATGGAACCAGGAATGTCTTTGACTGGATGGAACCAGGGATGTCTTTGGCTGGATGGAACCAAGAATGTCTTTTGGACGGAACCATGAATGTCTTGGCTGGATGGAACCAAGAATGTCTTTGGCTGGATGGAACCAGACATTTCTCTGGCTGGATGGAACCAAGAATGTCTTTGGCTGGATGGAACCAAGAATGTCTTTAGCTGGATGGAACCAAGAATGTCTTTGGCTGGATGGAACCAAGAATGTCTTTGGCTGGATGGAACCAAGAATGTCTTTGGCTATATGGAACTAAGGATGTCTTTGGCTGGATGGAACCAAGAATGTCTTTGGCTGGATGGAACCAAGAATGTCTTTGGCTGGATGGAACCAAGAATGTCTTTGGCTGGATGGAACCAAGAATGTCTTTGGCTATATGGAACTAAGGATGTCTTTGGCTGGATGGAACCAAGAATGTCTTGGCTTGATGGAACCAAGAATGTCTTTGGCTGGATGGAACCATGGATGTCTTTGGCTGGATGGAACCAAGAATGTCTTCACATTAAAACCTAACATCAACCCATGCCCTAATGTTTGATCACACCAATGTTTACTGCAGGTAAAACAGATTATTGGAAGCTGTAACTGTATAGACCAGATAATGTAGCTGTTGAAGACTGAGCTAACATAGCAATATAGACTGGACTGACCTACTGGATGCAATGAGTTAGTCACATAGGCTAGTTGGTTTCTCATTTAAAAGTTACCCATGGTGCTAATATAATCATATAAAATGAACTTAACTTTATATAAATAAATACCCAGGAACAAAGTAATCTACAATATTCTGTGGACAGAATTGATGTTGAGGTTATTTTTTTAACATGTTGAGATATTTATAAAAATTTTTTATATTTTTATATATTTTACTTATTGTTAATGGCTGTGCAGATTTTTTATTACACTGTTACTCTTGTTGCATGATGTAGTTTATTGCATGCTTGTTGGCTGTAGTTGATGGTTTTTGTTCTCTCCCCTACTGCCCTATCTGCTGAGTTTTGCTCTGGTGTTAGATGCAATCTTTGGTGCAAGGTTTACCCAGAGACTAGCTCTAGTGTTTGGTTTAGCTTAGGGGTAATAACTAGTAGGTTTAGTTTAAGTTTGATTTAAGTTTATAGGTGATATCTGGTGTGAGATTTAGTTAAGGGGTAATTAACTAGGTTTAAGTGTAGCTTAAAGATGACAAAGGTTTAAGGGGTGATAACTGGAGTGAGGTTTAGGCTAAGTAAGTTGTCGCTTCCAAGTATAAAACAATGTAAGTCAATTCAATATCTCTGGTTTAGCTGCGACCATCCCGAGTGTACTGTAAATGGCCACTCATGGTGTAGCTTAAAACATGTCACCACTGTGTTCTAAATCACACTGTAATTTTCTCGTCTTTGACCTTTGTCATATGCGTTATGTCCCTTAAAAAAACTTTTAGCCTAGCAGCTAGGATTGTATGATATCCACCATTCCAACATTATAAACTTGTGCCTTTTATTTCTCCTCCGTCCATCTGACTTGATTTTAAAATATATTGGATTATCTCCCTTCTCTTAGTTGTAACACCTATGTAAATGTATATTTGATTGTTCGCTGTAATAAACACGATGTACAAACATTTAGCTCTGGTCACGGTTTTATTATTTTCATCTAGTCTAGTCGCTTCTGTATAGATTTTTTTTAATGTAGTAGCCTCATTGCTTCTGGTGCCTGGTCTTCATCATTGGAATCATTCATTCATTATTCATTTCTTTTTCCATCATATTTGGAATTTTTTATTAGTGTACTCGGTACAAATTTTAACAACTGGACAAACACCATTCAACATCTGACAGCCCCCATTCAACATCTGACAGCCACCATTCAGTTTTCTGACAGACACCGTTCAACATCTGACAGACACATTCAACATCAGACAGCCACATTCAACATCAGACAGCCACATTCAACATCAGACAGCCACATTCAACATCTGACAGCCACCATTCAACATCAGACAGCCACATTCAACATCTGACAGCCACCATTCAACATCAGACAGCCACATTCAACATCTGACAGACACATTCAACATCAGACAGCCACATTCAACATCTGACAGCCACCAGTCAACATCAGACAGCCACCAGTCACCATCTGACAGCCACCATTCAACATCTGACAGCCACCAGTCACCATCTGACAGCCACCATTCAACATCTGACAGCCACCAGTCACCATCTGACAGCCATCATTCAACATCTGACAGCCACCAGTCACCATCTGACAGCCACCATTCAACATCTGACAGACACCATTCAACATCAGACAGCCACATTCAACATCTGACAGCCACCATTCAACATCCTACAGTCACTATTGATTGATTAACAGAGTTATAGTCCCATCACATCATTATCGTTCAAAGCATAAATCATGAGTCGTCTTCATTATATATTTAAAAAATCAGCCTCAGTTATTTCCCGTCTATGTCACCATCTGTTAATGTTGTCACCACTCGTTGTCAGTCATCTAATCATATGCATAATAATCCATCACATACGTTTCTGTCACAACTTATTTCAGCCACCACCGTTTAGTTAAAACGTCACCAACTGTCCCCGTTACAAGTGTCACACCACCTTTCTCCCCACGTAAAAATTTGTTACACAACCAGTCACCACTAGTTAAAACAGTCACCACCACAGAAACCTGTAACAAAACTGAAACCTATCTCCCCTACTGTGACAGTCACCACTTGTTAAAACAGTCACCACCGCAGCAACCTGTAACAAAACTGAAACCTATCTCCCCCACTGTGACAGTCACCACTTGTTAAAACAGTCACCACCGCAGCAACCTGTAACAAAACTGAAACCTATCTCCCCTACTGTGACAGTCACCACTTGTTAAAACAGTCACCACCGCAGCAACCTGTAACAAAACTGAAACCTATCTCCCCCACTGTGACAGTCACCACCGCAGCAACCTGTAACAAAACTGAAACCTATCTCTCCCACTGTCACAGTCACCACCTGTTCCACCAGTCTCCATTTGTTTTCCAATGTTTGCGTGTTGCCTAAGGAGCCAATGTTGACACATGTTGATACTAATGCTGTCTCTCTGGTCTGTGCTTCACAAACTTGTCCGTGTTGCACATGTGGCAGTGTTTCATAAACTTGTCCATGTTGCACATGTGACAGTGTTTCATAAACTTGTCCGTGTTGCACATGTGGCAGTGTTTCATAAACTTGTCCATGTTGCACATGTGGCAGTGTTTCATAAACTTGTCCGTGTTGCACATGTGGCAGTGTTTCATAAACTTGTCCGTGTTGCACATGTGGCAGTGTTTCATAAACTGGTCCGTGTTGCACATGTGGCAGTGTTTCATAAACTTGTCCGTGTTGCACATGTGGCAGTGTTTCATAAACTTGTCCGTGTTGCACATGTGGCAGTGTTTCATAAACTTGTCCGTGTTGCACATGTGGCAGTGTTTCATAAACTTGTCCGTGTTGCACATGTGGCAGTGTTTCATAAACTTGTCCGTGTTGCTGGTACACGTGGCAGTGTTTCATAAACTTGTCCGTGTTGCACATGTTTCAATGTTTCACATACGTGCCGTGTCTGTGTCGAACACGTTACACGTTTCCCTGCTGCACACTTTCCGTTGACTCACGTGTTGATGCCGTTGATTCGATTGTGTGTCACATGTCAGTGTCGCACATTCCATCATCTTACATGTCAGTATAGCAATTATCATGTTTCCACACGTGTTATATGTCAGTGTTTACCACTCAGAAATGTCCCATACGTCCGTCTATCATGTGTCAGTGTAACAACTCACGTCAATGTTTACACAACTACCAATCTGGCACATTATTAGTGTAACACATGAACAGTGTGGCACACGTGTAAAGCAAGTATTTGGGTCATGTCCGTGTAGATGTGTTGACATCGTGACGTCACCAGATCTATGGATTTGTTCCACACCGGCAGCGTATAGATTTTCTCTGGACTTGTGCGGTCTTGTCCTACCTGCCCGTCCTACCGTAGCCTCGCACCACTGGCTTAAAAAAAAAAAAGTTATCTCCGGGCTTCCCTCCCCTGCCAGTGTCACCGTGTCACACAGCTCATGCCAGAGGTTATCTCAGCGCGCGCTGTGTAGTGGGCCGTGTTGTCACCAAATTCACTGCTTTAGTTCTAGGCTACTCTCATGAATCTCTCTGGATATTTATCATAACCGCTGCTGCCAGCTCTTGACCTACTCCTTCAGGTTTGTTTCGTTTGTTTACATCAGTTTACATCAACATGCTTCCATGTTTTGTCTATCCCTCGTAAACACGCAGACTATCTTTATTAATCTTCCGCTAGTAGTTTTCCGTTGTCTTGCTTAGTTACCAGTCTGACTTTGTCGTGGTTTTTAAAGTCATTCTTACCCCCCCCCCCCACTTAGCTTGTGGTCACTATAACAACAGTCCCCACCCACCCCCGTAAGATGACCCTTGTAGCTGCCTGTACTATTTGATCAGAGCAAACAACCTGCATGGATTAAATCAGATGCTCAGCACGCGTGCACTCATTATTGATTAATTTTCTCGCCGGCACTTGCAGACATTCCAGCTTGATTAACTACCTGTATGTCCCAGGTAAGTCTGTGTAGCGCTGTTTCAAAAATACACGAAGACGATGTGGACACACCAAAATCTGTTGCAAACATTCGACACAGCTGTGCGGGAATTCCCCATTCTGTTCCCCTTTCCATTCTTTTCTATCTCAAGTGTTTAGATGAATGGGGCCAGTGATTCAGTTGTCTGACGGTTTCATAGACACACATTCAAGTATTTTTAGCGTCTAAACAAGAGAGATTCTAATAGCGTTATTACCTGCTAAAGGGAAATTTAGACTTGTTATTAATGAGGACTGGGATATTATTTACATCATGTATGGGTAATTCATTATGCGAAAATGTTTATTTTTTTGCGTCTTTTTAAACTCTACAAGTTCTATTGGTGTCTAGTAGATCTGTAGCTCTGTGGATCGCTACAGATAGTTTACATTGCTGTTGTTATTTAGCGGATTTTAATTAGATAACATCACGAACTTTTTTAAATTTTTGGGGTAAATGGGGAAGAGGTTGTTTTCATCGTCTGTCGAATTATCCCCCTTTGTTGAGAGGTTGAAGGTTACCCTCTGCTCCATATGGCAGGTAAACCCTAATGGCTTTCTTGGTCATACATTGTTTACGAGGGGCGGGTTTTTTTAATGGAGGGCCGTGGACAAGTGCTCCATTAATGCTGATGATTCTAAGGCTGATGGATCAATAGGTTTCTGTCTAACTTTGATTAATTCAAGGCTTGGGTAAAATGTTTAACTTGAGTTTTTAACATCATTACATATATTCTTTTACCATGAGAAACAATTTGTATCACCATGATATACAGAGCTTGTATCACCATGATATACAGTTTAGTTAACTCGACCTTCAGCGCCAAATACAAACCTCGTATTGTTGTTTATTACTTTCTTTATATCACCATGATATATAGGAGTGGCGTCACAATGTAAGGGAGGAGGGTTCGGTCTGCACCATTTAGGGGGCGACACATCCCCGTAAGCTTTTCTGCCAAAACAATATTTTATGTTAGGGGGATACCCTTAGTTACCGCAACAGGTGACGCCCGACCTATAGTAATGTTCATGATAGCAGGTTATATTGCTACATCATTTTCAGTTTTGTATCCCCACGATGTGCTGTCTGTATCCCCAGCGTTTTCTTTGAATTGTAATTGACGTATGTTCTGTGTATAAACCCAAACTTTCTCGTTTGTCCTTGCTTGAAGTCGTCAACACTTGTTTGATCTCGTGACTTGCGTGAGGCACCCATCAAGTATTCTAGTAATTATGTATGCTCGGCAACCAGAGGCTGGGGCTCGAAGATTCACTATTTCGGTGGTTGACGGCATCGTGGTAGATAGTGTTTGATGTAGCAGACGGCATTGTGTTAGATATAGTTGGATGTAGCAGACGGCATTGTGTTATATAGTGTTGGATGTAGCAGACGACATTGTGTTAGTTATTGTTGGATGTAGCAGACGGCATTGCGTTATAGTTGGATGTAGCAGACGACATTGTGTTATAGTTGGATGTAGCAGACGACATTGTGTTAGTTATTGTTGGATGTAGCAGACGGCATTGCGTTATAGTTGGATGTAGCAGACGACATTGTGTTATAGTTGGATGTAGCAGACGACATTGTGTTAGTTATTGTTAGATGTAGCAGACGGCATTGTGTTATATAGTGTTGGATGTAGCAGACGACATTGTGTTAGTTATTGTTGGATGTAGCAGACGGCATTGTGTTAGTTATTGTTGGATGTAGCAGACGGCATTGCGTTATAGTTGGATGTAGCAGACGACATTGTGTTATAGTTGGATGTAGCAGACGACATTGTGTTAGTTATTGTTGGATGTAGCAGACGGCATTGCGTTATAGTTGGATGTAGCAGACGACATTGTGTTAGTTATTGTTGGATGTAGCAGACGGCATTGCGTTATAGTTGGATGTAGCAGACGGCATTGTGTTAGGTATAGTTGGATGTAGCAGACGGCATTGTGTTAGATATAGTTGGATGTAGCAGACGGCATTGTGTTATAGTTGGATGTAGCAGACGACATTGTGTTAGTTATTGTTGGATGTAGCAGACGGCATTGCGTTATAGTTGGATGTAGCAGACGACATTGTGTTCATTGTGTTAGATATAGTCTGATGTAGCAGACGGCATTGTGTTAGATATAGTTGGATGTAGCAGACGGCATTGTGTTAGGTATAGTTGGATGTAGCAGACGGCATTGCGTTATAGTTGGATGTAGCAGACGGCATTGTGTTAGGTATAGTTGGATGTAGCAGACGGCATTGTGTTAGATATAGTTGGATGTAGCAGACGGCATTGTGTTATAGTTGGATGTAGCAGACGACATTGTGTTAGTTATTGTTGGATGTAGCAGACGGCATTGCGTTATAGTTGGATGTAGCAGACGACATTGTGTTCATTGTGTTAGATATAGTCTAATGTAGCAGACGGCATTGTGTTAGATATAGTTGGATGTAGCAGACGGCATTGTGTTATAGTTGGATGTAGCAGACGGCATTGTGTTAGATATAGTTGGATGTAGCAGACGACATTGTGTTAGATATAGTTGGATGTAGCAGACGGCATTGTCTTAGATATAGTTGGATGTAGCAGACGGCATTGTGTTATAGTTGGATGTAGCAGACGGCATTGTGTTAGATATAGTTGGATGTAGCAGACGGCATTGTCTTAGATAAAGTTTGGTTTGGCAGACGACTTTATATATTCCTAAATATGGGTGTAGCAGCAACATTGTGTTCGATTTTTATTAGATTCAGTGGGTGCAATAGTTTCTTTAACTGTGTGAAACCTAGCTGTAGATTTAACAGAAACTAAGAAATTAAATGTCCATCGTTGCAGTGAAATTACATTGTGTAAACCGGTAGCGATTAAACTAGTTTCACAAAACTACCAGTGCTTATATATTTGACGGACATCGATACAAGTTCACACTTGAAATACCGGGGCTCACCCAGACAACTCACCCCACCCCGCCATATTACTCGCCCTTCGTCTTACGACCTCCAGGACACGCCCATGCCGGGAGTGCCGTAGTTGTTTCCCTTCACTGCCCCGCACTGCACGGCCGGCCATGTATCGCAAGGTTTTCCCGCGTTATTCCCGTGTGAGTAACTACGGGCAGATGACGGTTACCGCGGCAGACGGCCTGCGCATTAGCTGGATTCCTAAAGGGCTCCATATAGAGTTATCTAAAGTGAAGGTAGGGACCGGTCGCCTGGCGCTCTAGTGACATACCAGGGTATTGTGGCAGGGTACCACATCGAAGGTGTAGTTGTTTGAATAGCGTTGGTAGACACGCTTCCGATAATCAATACAAGAGAGTGAATGAACCAACATTAACTAGCGGGTGAACGATATCCTAGTCAATGATTTATGGCTGTAAGCTGACGCTGGGTATAGCTTGTTGGCATGTAAGGTACATAGGTTAGTCGGGGCGTCGTTAGCTGGTTATATATGGTTAGTCTTGGGGCATCGTTAGCTGGTTATATATGGTTAGTCTGTGTGGTTAACTGGTTATATAGGGTTAGTCTTGAGGTGTCGTTAGCTGGTTATATATGGTTAGTCTGTGTGGTTAATTGATTATATGGGGTTAGTCTTTTGGTGTCGTTAACTGGTTATAAAGGGTTGGTCTTGTGGTGTTATAGTTAATCTGTGTGGTTAACTTGTTATATATGGGTTAATCTGGAACAAGATATGGTTATTCTGTGGTCAGTTGGTTACAAATTGGTTATTCTGTGTGGTTATGTAGTTACACACTGGTTAGTCTGTATGGTTAAATGGTTACACATTGGTTAGTCTGTGTGGTTAACTGGTTACACATAGGTTAGTCTGTATGACACTAAGTGACTAACTGGTGATACATGGTTAATCTTTATGAATAGATGTGGTTAACTTTGAACCCCTAGATTAGTCTGTATGACACTAACTGGGGATACATGGTTAACCTTATGAATAGATGTGGTTAACTTTGAACCCCTAGATTAGTCCTTACAGCCCACACATGCTAATAATGGCAAGTGTTAATGCTGCATGTGTTTGTAGTGTGGGGTTGATGTGAATCACTGTGTTCACTTGCTCCATGTAATCAGTGGGGGGGGACCACTAGAAGGGAATATATTTACACTATGTGCTTTATATTTTTTGATTGAATAGGTGTACTGATTTTAGCTGTGTTAGCATTTTATTCAGGAAATTTGGATCTATTTATTGATCTCGGCTTTAGTAATGATCTCAATTCTTATTATTGATCTAGTCTTCAGGAATTAAATCTGATTTTCTTTAATTGATCTAGTCTTTAGTAATGTAATCTTAGTTCCTTTAATTTAACTAGTCTTTAGTAATGTAATCATAGTTCCTCTTTTAAATTTAATTTTTAGAAAATTTAAATCTAAGTTCCTTTTATTTATCTATTCTTTAGAAATGTAATATTTTTGATGATCTAGAGTAACAATTTACTAATTTGATTTGTGATGTAAACATTTTTATTCATCAATGTAGAAAGAGATCCATTGTTGGATGCAGGTCTACACTGTTCTAAAGCCAAATATTTGCTTCTTTGTTTAAATATCTGTCAGTTTGACTCTATCCGCTATCCACAACTTTATCCTTGTTTATACATCTGTATACCTGTCTCTATCCACAGCTGGATACACTGCGTATCCAATATGAGCATCAGATCTCTTCCTTACAAAGACAATTGGAAGCTGAGAGAAGAAACAACAAGGAACACATGGATTACAGGCAGCAGGAATATGAGCAGGTCAGTGCCTAGGTTTTACAGGTGTGGTCAGCTATAGGTGGTGTGGCCAGCTGTAGGTGGTGTGGCCAGTGGAGGGTATTGTACAATGTTGGGTGGTGTGTCCTATGATGGGCAATGTATTCAGTACTGGATGGTGTGTTCAGTTGTGGGTGGTGTGGCCAGCTGTGGTCAGCATATAGTTGTAGGCGTTGTGTGTTGTGGTGTGCTTTATCTAATGGTATTGGAAGTGTCCATTATATATGGATATGTGCACTAGTGGACAATAATTTGTCCACTAATTATTGAATTATGGGAATGTATGATCATGCAGTAGAGTGCATGTGATTATTAACCATGTATATGTATGATGTTTGCTGGTGTTATATGTCTAGTATATTGTTTATGTATATGTATGATGTTTGCTGGTGTTTTTATGTCTAGTATATTGTTTATGTATATGTATGATATTTTCTGGTGTTATATGTCTATATATATATGTATATTGTGCATGTATATGCATGATGTTTGCTGGTGTTATATGTCTGGTATACTGTATGTCTAGTATATTGTGCATGTATATGTATGATGTTTGCTGGCGTTATATGTCAAGTATATTGTATGTCTAGTATATTGTGCATGTATATGTATGATGTTTGCTGGCGTTATATGTCTAGTATATTGTATGTCTATTATATTGTGCATGTATATGTATGATGTTTGCTGGCGTTATATGTCTAGTATATTGTATGTCTAGTATATTGTGCATGTATATGTATGATGTTTGCTGGCTTTATATGTCTAGTATATTGTATGTCTAGTATATTGTGCATGTATATGTATGATGTTTGCTGTTGTTATATGTCTAGTATATTGTTTCAGCTCATCACTGAACTGTGTAATGAGCTCAATGAAGAGCAAGAAGTGAGGTTGAAGCAGGTGATATCCCACCTTGTCCACCTACACCTGGGTGAGATCCAGAAGTTACACCTAGAACATCAGGTAAGTGTTGTAGACAAGCGGGGGGGGGGGATTCTGTAATTAAAATGTTTAGAATGATCTAGTCGAGTTAATTAGTGAGTTAATTAGTGAGTGAATTAGTGAGTTAATTAGCCTGAGCTGTTTGTGTGTCAGGATGAGACAGCCCTGGAGCTGACAGCACTGAAGCTGTCCCTGGAACAGATCTACCTGACCAAATCTCAGCTAGAGGTCTCAGAACAACAGAGACATTACCAGCACGAGCTGGAGCTGTTACATAAGCAACATAAAGATGAGCTGTGTAGACTAGCTCTGGTCAAGCCCTCTCACACTTCACCTGGTGAGTACTGCCATATGTATGAATACACCTGGTAAGTATTGCCCAGTGTAGAATAAACTTTGTAGGTACTGCTCAATGTAAGAATACACTTTGCAGGTACTGCCCAATGTAAGAATAGTGCACTATGTATGAATAAATTTTGTAGATACTGCCCATTGTAAAAATACACTTTGTAGCTACTGCCCAATAAATGAATACACCTGATAGGTACACACCAAATACATGTGATTGGTACTGCCCAATGTAGTAGTACACTTTGTAAATAACTGCTCATAGTACCACCCACACTAGGAATACACCTGCCCAATAAATCAATGATTTACTTGTATCTCCCAGTAATTCAGTGCACCAGGTAACTGTGGTCCACCTCAAACCTCACCTGGTTAAATGTGTGATGGCTGTGTTTTTTTTATCTGACCTAGATCTTAACTGTTGTTTGAAAAATGTCACATTTTACCATTTTTCTCCTGAATGGTTTCTCTGTTTCAGATTCTATAGATACTGCAACAAGGTCAATAACAGATGAATACAATCATTTGATCCAGGTAACAAGCATAAAAATGTCTCACCAAACGTTGAAAGAGCATTCACATTGTATCACAGCACATTTATGTTGTCAGTGTAATACAGACAGTAGGCTTAAGATGGACTGGAAAATAAACTGCATGTTTCTTTATCTCAGTGCTCACACTGTCTTTCATTTCTATGAAACGGAAAGAATTGTCTCACATCTTACACTTGAGTCTGTAGGACTTAGTTGATGAGGTCCTGACTTAGTTCAGGTTATAAAGGATATTTATTTATGCTATTCACATGATGGTTTGTGGTCACAGATCAGTTCAGATTTTTACATACCAGTGGTCCTAAATATCACATAACTGTACTGAACAGGTGGCTATCAGTTGGTGTGCCTAGTACAAACATTAGTGTCATACGAAAGTTTATAGCTAGCACTGGTCAGTTGTCCTGATCTGATGTTTGGGTGTGTTCATTCTGTTTTTATGGTTAGGGTGTGTTCATTCAGTTTATATGGTTTGGGTGTGTTCATTCTGTTTTTATGGTTTGGGTGTGTTCATTCTGTTTTTATGTTTCAGCGAATAAGCAAAGATCTGAGTGAAAAATTCAATGGTGAACATTCAGTGGCTGAAGGTATGTTAGATTTTTATTTTTTTAAATTTTATTTTAGAGACAACTGTCATACTAGAACTGAGAACTGGCCTAGACATGTATAAACCACCTGTTGTTTAAATATTTAGCTCTTCATTTGGCTTGTTGCTTCCATTCAAAGTTTTTTCAGCAATATCAATTTAACTTTAAAATCAGAGTAGTTAATTATTTTCTTATCCAAGCCAAGTTTCCCAAACAAAATATTTTGTGCTATTTGTTGTAGAGGTGCAGAAGCTGTTGCTAGGGCAACAAGAGGAGATAATCTCACTGAGAAGCAAGATGCTGACAGAATATGGCTCAGTCCTCCAGTCACGATCTGATGCCATGCTGGAGCAGATGCGACAAGTCACAGAGCTGGAGGAAAAGCTGCAGGAACTCCATGCCCAGTGTGGTGAACAGCTGGTGGGTCTGCAGGAACATGGTAGGTTGTTTTTTAAAGTAATTTGTATTATTTTTGGCCGAGAAAATTGTATACCTTTCATAGCGTACGTCATGATAAGTAGACCTATAGAGCTAAATCAAATTTGTATGAAATAGTTCATTTCTTCATATTAGAAAATTGGAAGATAAGAGAGAGAGAGATGGTGAGTTTTTTTTAACCTGGTGGTTTTTTATTTAAGCTGGTGGTTATTATCAGGCTAATAAATTACGCAAAAATTACATACAGCAAATAATGTATTGAATAAGATCACCTCACCTTTATCTGTATTCTCAGTTCAGTTATTTAGTTTTTGTAAAGTTATTGATGATTTCTGAGAGTAGTAGTAATGTTTTTCTCTCTGAGTAATGTTACATTTTATGAGGATATTGTTATTGTTTTCTGAGAGTATTGTTATTGTTTTCTGAGAGTATTGTTTTCTGAGAGTATTGTTTTCCACCATTCTAGAGGACAGAGAAAACGTTCTAGTCTACCAGAGAAAACTAACAGAGGCAGAGAAAAGAATTTCAGACCTGGAACAACAGCTAACCAACACACTTGAGGGTGATGATGAGTCAACTGACCAGTCCAGTGGCAGCTGGAAGGTGCGTTACCTGCAGCTAGTGGACAAGTACCAAGCCATGCAGGGAGAGATGGTGCAGCAGGAGAGAAAGGTGGATGACCTGACTGAAGAGCTTGAGAAGTTGAGAACCACTGAATCCTACAGCACATACCAGGCCACTGGAGACCACATGGAGTTTATCAGCACACAAGGGATGGGGTTTGGCTATCCCAGGGATTCTAACAACTGCAACAACAACAGCAACAACAACTGCCTGCCCTCCAAGGAAGAGGCCAACATCAACAACAACTCCATATCATCAGAGCATGAGGTGGAGACACTGGGGACTTTGGTCAGTGAGCTAGAGCAGCAACTGACAGCTGCCAGAGCTAAAGAAGATGAACTGAACCATAAGATAGATGAGCTGGAACATGCCCACCAGGAGATGATGCAGGTCAGACCTCAACTCTTGTTTTGTTATATCTATCATTACATCCAAGCTGCCCATTGTTTATACTTGTTTATGTCCTAACTCTCCTCTCCATTGTTTATACTTTTGCAGTGTTTATTTGTTTATTAATTTGTTATAACCTCACTGTTTTGTTTTTGTTTTATTCTCCCCCTTATCAAATTATGTTTAAGCTTGTCTTCCCCATGTCTAGCTATTCTAAAGCCACCAGGCTAAAAAACATGTCAGTAATACAAATGTTTTGTCCTCCCCATGTTCAGAGCTTGCGAGAAGAGCTTGAACATGAGAAACAAGTAGAGCTGGAGACATTACAGTCAGAGTTTAGAATCCAACTGGAGATAGAGCTGAAACGCCAGGCAGCTCTGATCAGGCAGGAGGGGGAGGTGAAAGGTGTGAGAGCCTCACCATCATCCAACAGCACGCTGGAGTACACAGACAGCAACAGTGATTCTCACAGTGAGCTCTTGGCCACAAAAAGCTTTGATGTGGAGGAGCTCAAGGATGAGTTGTCAGGTCATCCAGAGCCAGTCACTGAGACCCTTGTGATGACCAGTGGTCAAGCTGGGTATACAGACCCAAGTCAAGAAGTGGCTGAGTTAAATCAGCTGAGGCTACATTTAGAGATGGCAGAACAAGAGAAGGCAACTCTAGTGTTGAATCATGAACAAGAGTTGGAAGTACTGACCAACAAGTTGAATGAGGCGGAGGACAGATATGATAGATTGATGGCAGGTAGGGAGAGGAACTGTTTGACTTTATATTGGTCTGTTTTATTGACATTAGAACTATAGAAATATCGTAAATAGCTAATAGAAGAAATTGCATTAAGATTTATAATAATGAATAAAGTAAATGAGAATAATGGACTTAATTAGTTATTTCATCAAGTAGTAACTACAGTATATGATTCCTTGTTGTACCAGGTGTAGAGAGGGGAGACTATCCAGAGCTGAATGAAATTATCAAAGATAAATACGACACCCAGTTGGAACTGACAAAATCTCTGCTACAGAAAGATTATGATGAAACTCTCAAGGAAGAAAAGGTTTGGCTTAACATTTATTTCTAGTGCTACTTGGGTCATGGTTGAAGTTTTGCTATTGCCTTTATTAATCATGTGATACATATGCCTTTATTAATTGTGTGATACATATAAGTAAAATTGTAAAACTTCCTTAGAAAAAGTTAATGGAGAAACATCGCACATTGATGGCCAGCTTGATGGGCGACCGAGGGGAGGAAGAGGATAAACACAAGGTAGAGATGGAGGCTTTGAGGGAGGAGTTAACACAGACATTTGAGGAGAAGTTGCTGATGGAGAGGGAGACATTGAAGCAAGAATTAACACTGGCATTTGAGGAGACTTTGTTGGAGTCTCAGGTGAGTTAGAATAGTTGTAGGCATTGTTAGGTGTTGAGAATATAACATATAATTTTAGCAAAGTTGAGAATATAATGTCAATTTTTGCTAATTTAGAAAATGTAAGTGTTTAAGGAAGAAAATTGGATTGTGAAAAAAATATGTATGAATGTATTTAACCAAATTAAATATGCACTAAAAATGGTTGTAAAAATTACAAGTTACATTATGTTAACTCATGAGAAATTGTATTGTTTGTATTTATGTTGGATGCAGCAAGAAATTGAAAGACTCAACAGTTTACTTCAAGAAACCTCTCGTCACAACATAGACAAATCTCTGGCTCAAGTGGAAGAAATCACACTCAATTTTGAGGTCAGATATTGCTCGAAGAAGCTGAAAAGATAAATTAATTAGCATTATATCTTGTTGAATACAACTTATTCCAAAATTTGTCGTGTACACAAGTTATTCCTAACTGTATTGTAGACAACTTATCTCAAACCTATTACCAAATGTATCGTGTCGACAACCTATCCCATAGCTATGACTAAATGTATTGTGTAGACAACTTATCCCATAGCTATGACCAAATGTATCGTGTCGACAACTTATCCCTAACCTATGACCAAATGTATAATGTAGACAACTTATCCCAAACCTATGACCAAATGTATTGTGTAGACAACTTATCCCTAACTGTTGCATACAACTTATCCCTAACCTATGACCAAATGTGTCAAACAGGAGGCTGAGAGTGGGGGCTCATCAACTCCTCTGTCCAGTCCAACATTTGCTGAGGTTGTCAAAAGCCACATCCCCTTGTCTAAAAGTGAAAGAAAAGAACTGCAGGAGAGGATAAAGCAGGTATAAATCAACCTGAGTTAATGCCCTTGGCTTATATTTATCACCAAACTCAGATAGTAGGCAGTGAGAAATGTTTGATTTGTTTTCAGCTTGAACACCAGATCCAAGTTTTACACCAGCCAGATCAGGCTAAGGACTTTTCCCAGGATACACTTAGTGTGTCGCAGGACACATTGAGAGTGGAGGACAGTTCTCTGATTGCTATGCTACAGTCTGACCTTGATAGAATCAGTGCTGAAAGGTAAGCCTAAGGCTGGTTTTTTGTCATGTCCCAACATCACACACAGCAAATACCTCTCTTATTACATTCAACAAACATGAACATCCCTCTACCAGCAAACAGCTCTCTTATTACATTCAACAAACATGAACATCCCTCTACCAGCAAACAGCTTATTAAACATCTGATGTCTGTCCCCAGGGAGAACATCCAACAGACCAACGAGCGCCTGCTGAGCCTCCTGTCAGACTCTGTGAAGACCTACATGGGTGTGGAGGACACAATCAACAGACGCCTGTCCCAGGTGGTGGCTGGAGCTGAGGCAGGGGCCAGACCTGATGCTTCATCCAACAAGAGCTCACCTGCAAGAAAACCTCGAGGTAGTTCTTCAACTCATTCATAATGAAATTTTTTTTACAGAAATATGTTGTATCCAACCTTCATGTTTTATATAGTGTATTTAAAGCTAACTGGAACAAATCTATTTATAGATGTGAACACAAGCATAGACAGCCTGACATCAGAGGAAACAAGTTTACTTTCTAATGGCATTGATGAGGGCCTGGAGATCTCCCAGAGACTTGCAGAGAGCATCTTTGCTGGGCCTGACCTGGATCCTGAAGGGGAAGAAATTCTCTTAGGTATTATTTATACCACTGTGGTTGGGAGGCTGCTGTATAAAAATGATAAAATATTTACAGACATTCACATTGTTGATTGGTTTACTTAAGTCATTAGGTTTTGCTTTAAAGGATTTATTTCATCCCTGCAAAGTGAAATTTAAAAAAAAAACAAGCTTGGCAACATTGTAAGAATGTGTCAAAAACTCTGACTTCCCAAATATTTAGACAATTTACCCTTTTGTCATAGTAAAAAATGTTTGGGCAGAATGACACGTATACAAACATTTTAAGATTTTACTCCACATTGAACTTACAGTTGCCAATCTTTATGCGTAAACTTAAGAGCCCTTTCTGGAACATGAATGTACGTTTCTTTCTTAACTTAGATGCCAGAAGTCGTTTAGAGACTGCAGTTGATCAGCTGTTGGAGCTAATGGAACAGTCCAATGCCCAGCTGGTAGAGGCCAAGGCCACACAACAGCAGCTGCTGGAGTCACTAGCGGCCAGGGCCAATGAATATGAGAGCATCAATGCCAAATGTACAGAGCTACGTAACCAACTCTCCAGTGAGATTGAGGCTAAAGAATTTCTGGGACTTGAACTACACAAGGCTGAAGGTAAGCAGCATGGAATTCTTTTTTTTTTGAGGGGGAGGAGGGTCTCATTAAGGCCTCTTTCTGGGGCAAGTAATTAGATTAAAAGAGTTACTACATAAAACAGGTTCCTACTCATGTAGAGGGTAGGTCACTTAGCTCATTTGGAGGCCAGGTCATTTGGTTATTTACTACAATCTAACAAAAGTCATTGAGTCCTAATACCTATCTCAGTATGAGACCCTACATGCAACATAGCAACATGAACAAACATTCAGTAGCAGACTTCCAATTTTAGAGCTATAGTAGCAGTTGGTAAATGTGTTGCAGCACTAATGACCTTACTTTTCAATAACAAACACAATAAGACTTCTTTATTTATCAAAATACAATTAAGGTACTAATAGACCACCTATTTAACAACTAGTCTACAGTCAAGCATCCATAGACCTTTCTTAAGTTTACTTTGTAGCATCAATAGACCCCCCCTCACACACACACACACACAAAACATGCAGTTTAGCATTAATAGACACCAGTATACCCATAACCCACCATTAGATGACGATATGACACACAACTACAGCCTGTATAGATGATCTCTGTGACATATCACTATATCACCACCAGACCCCCCACCCCCCCATGTCATACCATTACATCAGCACCAGCCTCCCCCCTCTCCCCCCCCCCCCAACGTACAATCCTAACCAAACCCATCCCATCAGGTCTGCTAGGTGGATACAGCTCTGAGCGTGAGTCACTAGAGCAGAGACTGCAGGCTCTAGAGGAACAGAGGGAGTCTCTGATTGTCCAGCTGGATACGACACGCTCTCAGCTAGAGAGCTACCAGCAGTCTGACACCCAGGGGGAGGACCACCCACAGCAGAGCCCGGCACCTAGCCAGGAGATCCAAGGTTCATATTTTGGTTCATCTTATCGTTTGATTATCATACCACTAAGTGTTCTCGTAGGGGCCTACCTGTATCACAGGTGGCTGTCACCTTCACAGTAACTTTTGCAGGTGGCTGTAACAATTGCAGGTCTCTGTCCCCCCATAAGGCAGTCACCTTCATGTTTAACTATCACATTAATCAGCCACAGGTTGTTTAAGTACCTGATTGTGGTAACGATTATCACACAGTTTAATGTAAATAATTGTAATTTATTAAAACTGGGGATTCAAGAATGGGTAGAGCTTTAACGAGTTCAATATTTTATTTATTTTCCCCTTTATTAAAGCACATCAGGGTTGATCACTTTATTGATGTAGTTGATTGTTCTTAGCATGATGTTTACATCATCTATTGATCTCAGCATGTTGTTTGATGTTGTCTCAGTTACTTTAGCATCTTGATTGTTTTTCAATGTTGTCGATTGTTTCTAGCATTGGATTTGATGTTGTCACTTGGTTTTCAGCATGTTATTTGATATTGTCTATTAATATCAGAATGATTGCTGAATGTTGTACATAGTGTATAGCATGTTTTCATGTAAAACAATTGTTTTTTGTTTTGTTTCAAATGAACTGATAAACAATGTATAGCAAACTTTTGTGAAAACACTGTTATAAAGCACTTTATATGTATTAGCGAGATCAAAAAGTAAAAAAAAATTTTTGTTTTAAATCAAGTTAATGTTACAAATATGGAATCAAATATATTAGATTTAAAAAACAACAGTGTTATCACTGATAATATATATTCTTAAATGTCATTTTTATTTATGGCGTTTTTTTGTTTTGTAGATAACATTTTTCTTGTGAAGGGTCGTCTCTAAATGATGTCACACAATTTGAGCTTTTTTCCCCCCATTCTCCATCCTCACATGGTTTAAGTCAACTCCCTCAGAATGACCACAATGCTCCAACACTCTACCTAAAAGAAATTATTCTGATGAAAATTTACACGAAATTTATTACAGTACAATAATTTTGTTTCCCTATTTCACATTTCTTTACACCTGACCCCCACTCCCCATAATAACGAATGATCACTACAATCTGAACCCCTCCTCCTAGGTGTATGACATCAATTATGGATGAACCCTATATGGCCTTGACATTTGCTAATGAGTCGCTCTAATAATAATGTTAGCAAAACCTCCACAATTATGTCATCATGTGATTTAATTTCACAAGGGCAAATAAATGGCCTTGAAAACTTTGAATAGTTTTGTTTTCTCATCCATGTGTCAAATGCATCGTGCACTAACATACATATTACATGTGTGAGCTGTGCATACATACACATTACATGTGAAAACTGTGCATACATACACATTACATATGAGAACTGCACATTCAACTACACCTCACACATCAAATCATGTATTCTTAGGAATCATGTTATTCTGTACCTTATAAGAGTTTATTGGAGAGTTTTCAGGGACTTAATAGATGAGGGGTTGGGTCGCGTGAAGATGGTCAGTATATTGGCAATGAATTTTTATGATCAAGTTTTCGTTTGATACAGTTGAATCAGTTTGATGATAACGTGGTGTAATGAAAGGCTACAGTTTATGTTCATTTTGTGAGTCGGCTGACAACTTAATTATTCAATCAGCTGATGTTTAATGAATGGCTAAAGTCAGCTGTTTAATAAATGGCTACAGTCAGGTGATGTTTAATGAGTGGCTACAACTAACTGATGATTAATGAATGGCTACAATCAGCTAATGTTTAATGAGTGGCTTAAGTCAGTGGATTGTTATTTAATGCCTAGCATCATTAGTGGATTGTAATAAAATACATGACTGCCGTCAGTTGGTAAGATGTTTGTACTGTCAGTAATAGCTGAGGTAAGGACATTTTTTCTTCACCTTATTTTATTTAATCCAACGAGGGATTATTTGTATCTGGTGCATCCTAATGCTTTTATGATTTGAGACAAACTATTCAGTTGACTGTGTTGTGTGAAAAAAGTGCCATTTTTGTTTACAGTGTGATGTGTAGTACACAAATGTAACAATTTCATGTAGCTTTATATGCATCCTTATATCAACAATCATCCAGTAATATATTTAAACAGTTGATGTATTTCTCACACATTCATTAAGCGAACACTATTCTATATACTGTGTAGCCGGGTAAACAAAGCTACTGTACCTATACAAAACCCTAATGATTTTCTGGTAGTTGACACACCAACACAAATTGTGACACACCTGTAGAAATTTAATGATTTGATGTGTGTATATAGAAACATTGGTGGAGGTTTTGCATGACATACTATGTGATTTTTAAAACAAAATTGTTTTGTGTGATTTTTGTTTTATAGTGTTAGTTTTAACTATAATGCTAACATGAATTTACAAAACAGTTTTCAAATCAGCACTAAAAAATTTAATTGTTTAAAAGATTTTTCTAAAAATTAACCAAATTAATTTTATTTAATTTGCTTGAAGATTTTTGATTATGTATATTAAATTTGTTTGAAGTAAATTTTGTTAACGAAGTAAAAAACAAACTAACATGTTAACTTTGAAAACTGACTAGGTCTGTGCTAGATGTTTAGTTGCTTGTTTGCATGTTGATTGTTGTTGCCTTTTTTGTGCACAGTGGATGACCCTCCGAGCTTGCCACCACATCCACCAGGTTTGTTCTCAGCTTACTTTGTTACCCCACACCTCTCACACCCCTCTCAACTTTGTTACTCTACACCCCTCTCAACTTTGTTACCCCACACCTCTCACACCTCTCTCAACTTTGTTACCCCACACCTCTCACACCCCTCTCAACTTTGTTACCCCACACCTCTCACACCTCTGAACTTTGTTACCCCACACCTCTCACACCTCTGAACTTTGTTACCCCACACCTCTCTCAACTTTGTTACCCCACACCTCTCTCTTCTCTCATCTGCCCCATCCTCATCACTCACACACCAACCAGCAGACTAATCTACAGAACACTCACCTCAATCTCTTACACCAGCAGTCAGTAGTTTTTTTCTCTACCAAATAAATTAGGAAAAGAGAACTTTGAAAATTAACTATTAAAATTTCTCTTTCTTTTTACAAAGCCATTAGGTTAATTTAAAATGCTAAAATTTAAATTTTCTTCTAATATTTGAAAAGATTTTGTCTGTTTTATTTTTCCAAAGTAATTTTTAATGCTATTTATGTTTGCTACATAACAACAACTATAACATAATTTCTAGTCTGCCATAACAGTTTGCTTAGTATAAACTTAATAAGCCATCTGTAGTAGAAGCTTATGCATCTTTTTCTTTGTGACAACCATGTAAGCCTGCTTTTTGACAACCATATTGTTCTACTCACTATGACTTTGTATATGACAACCATATATAGTTAGTAGTAGGTGTATATTCTGTGACAACCCCATATATAACTTCCACTGTGACAACCATTTTTAGGTCTACATTCTGTATCACAACCCCATATATAACTTCCACTATTAAAAGCATGTACCATACTTAAATTCTATATGACAACCCCATATATAACTCACTATTAAAAGCAAATACTATGCTTAAATTCTATATGACAACCCAATATATAACTCACTATTAAAAGCATGTACTATGCTTAAATTCTATATGACAACCCCATATATAACTCACTATTAAAAGCATATACTATGCCTGAATTCTATATGACAACCCCAAGTATAACTCTGTATGACAACAATATTCAGCATGTTTTCTTTAAAAGGGGTCAGCAATCTTGTAAGATAAAAGAGCCATGGATTAATATCTTTAGTCAACTGGGCTAAAAATTAATTTTATTTTTCATATTGTAAATCTGTAGAAGTTACATGGAAACCTCTGATGTTCTTTTTGTATTTCAACTCTATTTTGATAAGTTCTTATACTGGTAAAAACAAATCTGAAAAAAAAACGTATTTGTCTAAGTTGCTGACCACTGGGCCATGACCATTACATCTGACTACCTCAATGGTTAGCCATGTTGTATTATTTGTCCTCTCACCCCTCTGTTACCTGTGTACCATAATATAATTAAGCTTTTACTTCTGTAATTTGTATCAATATTTTCCCTGATTGTTCTAAAATTTACAAGATAAACATAAGGTAAAATGTGTGTGTGACTTGTCCCTACCAGCCCTGTTGGTGGAGGTGAAGAGTCTGAATGAAGAGAAGAAAGAGTTGAGTGAGCAGTTGCAGCAACAGCTGGACCACTCCACACAGCGCATCAGTCTGCTGGAGGGTTTGCTGGAGGAATCTGAGCGCCAGCATGAGATCCTCGTGGAAGAAAAGTGCAGGGAGACTGAAGACTTGAGGCTACAGCTGGAGAATTGTGAGAGGCAGCTGAAGGTCAATAAGGCGTTTGTGGAGGTAGGTCTTTGAGGTGGGGGTTAGGTCATTTGTAGAGGTAGGTCTTAGTGGTGTGGTTTAGGGCATTTGTGGAGGTAGATCTTGCAGGGGGGGGGGGGTTAGGGCATTTGTGGAGGTAGGTCTTAGAGGTAGTTGTTATATCTTAGAAGTGGCGGTTAGGGCATTATTGGAGGTAGGTCTTTGAGGTGGGGGTGAAGTCTTAGAGGTGGGGGTTGGGTCTTAGAGTTGGTGGTTAAGTCATTTGTGGAGGTAGGTCTTACAGGTGGGGGTTAGGTCATTTGTGGATCTATTTTGGTTAGTGTCAAGAGCTTGAACTTTGGGAGGAGGAAAGGTTAGTAAGCTGCAACTATTGTAACAAAATGTGTTTAAACCATGGCACTGTCGTACAGGATCAGATACTGGAGCGTGAACAAGAGAGGGAAGATCATCAGAGGGAGATCAGGAGGCTGGAGCAGCTCCTGGAGGGCAGAGACAAGCAGGTGGAGGCACATCATAGGCTTCAGAGTGAGGTAGGTCAAGGTCAGGCCATAAGCTTCAGAGGGAGGGAGGTCAAGGTCACATGACCAACTAGGTAAAAATCACAGGCTTTAGAGTGAGGTAGGTCAAGGTCACATGACAAACTAGGTAAAAATCACAGGCTTTAGAGTGAGGTAGGTCAAGGTCAGGCCATAAGCTTTAGAGTGAGGTAGGTCAAGGTCACATGACAAACTAGGTAAAAATCACAGGCTTTAGAGTGAGGTAGGTCAAGGTCAGGCCATAAGCTTTAGAGTGAGGTAGGTCAAGGTCACATGACAAACTAGGTAAAAATCACAGGCTTTAGAGTGAGGTAGGTTAAGGTCAGGTCACAGGCTTCAGAAAGTGGTCAATGTCAGATTACATGCTTTAGAGAGAGGTCGGTCAAGGTCACATGATAAACTAGGTTAAATTTTAGGCTTTAGTGTGAGTTAGGTCAAGGTCAGGTCACATTATGCCAAAGACTTCAATAATT
The DNA here is from genome assembly GCF_028476545.2 of Physella acuta. Lineage (NCBI taxonomy): Eukaryota > Metazoa > Mollusca > Gastropoda > Physidae > Physella > Physella acuta. The sequence continues at coordinate 132,404 of NW_026732082.1, forward strand.
AGTAGATCAAGGCATCTCACATCACAAATTAAGTTAATTCACAGGTTTAAAGATGAAGTAGGTCAAGGTCACATCATTGACTTTGAACCACAGGCTAGGGGCAGGCCCACTATCTGAACCTGTGTATTTTGTGTTGCAGATCTCGGACCTCACAGAGCAGCTCCAGTCGCACGTAACCAATCAAGCTGCCATGCACCAGAGAATCTTAGAACTTCAAACAGCTCTACAGGACAAGGAACTCAGTGCTCATGACTTGAAGGTAAGATGTCACAGTTGTAAGTTGCAAAGGTCAGAGTTCAGATTAAAGTTAAAGGTTAGATTCAGTAATGTAAACTTTAGGTAGTCAAAAGTTTGTAGTCTGATTACTCCAGAGGCGTAGCGATGGGGGGGCAGGGGGGGGGGGGGGGGACATATGTCCTTAGGGGGCTCCAAAATGGGTTGTAAAAACAAATTAAAATGTCATTTTTGCAGTTAGAGGGGTGTAAATCGAAAGTTTGAGGGGGGTGCAAATCAAAAAGTTGAGAGGGGAGGTGCAAATTGAAAATTTGCTTCCGAGGGTGGGGGGGGGGGGGGGCGCCAAATTGAAAGTTTGTCTCCGGGCGCCGGGAAGGGTCGCTACGCCTCTGGATTACTCTCTTTTGTTATGGGGACATATCAAACAAAAAAGTTAAAACAAGCTCTAGAGTTTAAAAAAAGTTCCAGACTTTAGACCCGGAAGATTTGAAAGGTTAACTTCTGTCAGACACAAATATGTTTGCCAACACCTGAATAAAATGTTGTTTGCCCAGAAATGGGTGTCTGAGCTGGAGAGAGAGCTGGACCAGAAGGGCAGCCTGGAGGAGCAGCTGAAGACCAAGATCCTGAGACTGGAGAGGCAGCTGACCAGCCAGACACAGGAGGACCCTGAGAGCAGCGGAGAGATCTCACTGGACTCTGAGAAAAGATCTGTCCCAGAGCTTCTGTCTCCCGTCCACACCCTGAGGGTCAGCTCGGTCCCCCTACAGGAGGAGCTGCGCAGGTGTCAGCTGTTGGACCAGGTACACACGTGGTCTGGTCACATGACCACAACTCTGTAGTTTGTAGCAGATTTTTTTTTGTGGAACAGTAGTTTTCAAATTAATGAGTTAATTTTAGTGGACATAGGCATTCATAGTATTGACAATTATTTAGAGGAACAAGCTTTGCTATTGCTACATCATTTCATGAGAATTCAAGTTAACATCTGCATTATTATTGAAATATTACCTTTGACTTTATTTACTAATTGGGAGATGTATAAAATTCAGGAAGTGCAGCATGAAAATGCTGCACTGAAGGAACAAGTCCAGCAACAGATGGTTCAAATCTCTGGACTCAGGAACCAGCTGGACCAGTTCAGGCACTACAGTGGCATGGAGGATGACAGCACCCATCTGAGGGTCAAGCTACAGGCATCCAGAGACATGGTGGAGAAGTTAGAAGATAAGGTAAACTCCTGGTATCCATTAGTGGATAAGGTAAACATATGGTATCTAGTAGTGGATTAGGTAAACATATGGTATCTAGTAGTGGATTAGGTAAACATCTGCTATCTAGTAGTGGATTAGGTAAACATCTGGTATCTAGATCTAGTAGTTAGTGGATAATGTAAACATCTTGTATCCAGTAGTGGATTAGGTAAACATATGGTATCTAGTAGTGGATTAGGTAAACATATGGTATCTAGTAGTGGATTAGGTAAACATATGGTATCTAGTAGTGGATTAGGTAAACATATGGTATCTAGTAGTGGATTAGGTAAACATCTGGTATCCAGTGGTGGATTAAGTAAACATGGTATCCAGTAGTGGATTAGGTAAACATCTGGTATCCAGTGGTGGATTAAGTAAACATGGTATCCAGTAGTGGATTAGGTAAACATATGGTATCCAGTAGTGGATTAGGTAAACATATGGTATCTAGATCTAGTAGTTAGTGGATAATGTAAACATCTTGTATCCAGTAGTGGATAAGGTAAACATCTGGTATCGAGTAGTGGATAAGGTAAGCATCTGTTAGTATACAGTAAAGTTGTTGTATGCGTATCCAGTAGTTTAATTCTAGTTGGTAAACATTTTGTATCCAGCAGTTTACTGAATAAGGTAAACGTATATCCTGTAGTTTTCCCCTACCATATTTGTGCCCTACCAGTTGTGAGATGTAGATATGTTGTATGCAGGTGAGTGAAGCAGAAAGAACAATTGAAGCCTTAGAACAAGAGTTGAAAGAGAAGACTGAGGAGGTGGATCTGATTAGAACTCAGGCTACAAGAATACTCAACATTGGGGACTCACAACTTGAAAATGAAAGCCTAAAGGTTAGTAGGCCACCGTTGTTTATCTTTACAAGATTTTACAGTAGTTTACAGTCCACTAGCTAAGACAACAGCTGACAGTTGACCCAAATGACCACTAACACAACCTGATTTTTCCAGAAACAGCTGGAGGAACTAAGAAAGGAGCAGTCCCAGGTTGATGTGACTCCAAGTTTCCCACCTGCTTTGTTAGAGGAGAAGAACCTGGAGATAGAGGAGCTGAACAAAAAACTCAAGTCTTTGGAAGATGAACTGGATCAAATGCAGGAGAAAAACACTGCAGATAAGGTAGGCTTTAGTTCATTAGAACACAATTCAATAGTTTAGTGGAACCCTATCTTTTGTTAAGTTTGAGAAATAATTTTATTTCTCATTGATGGTGATTGCTTGATTAAATCAGGTAATATATATTTATATCTCTTTAATGACAATCATACACTGTTAGCTTGTATATGTTATCCATTCTTAAAATAAAACATTGCTCTACCCTCTGCTTAATGTTTAACAACATAGTCTAGTTTGGCAAAGCTATTCAGGTGATAATTTATAGTTTTATCATGTTGTACAAGGCAGAAATAATAGTCAGTTCATGTTGCTTTTGTACAGTTAATGTCTTACTAAAACGGTATTCAAGATTACACATATTAGAGATTATAAAGATTTATGCGAGTAATTAAAGTTTTTATTTCACTTTCAGAGAAAAATGGCCGAGCTTGAAACCCGCTTGAAGGAAAAAGATGAAGAGATCAGTGACCTCCATGACAGCATCATAAGCTTGCGTCGTGGGGAAATGTGTCTGGATGTTTCTCTGCCTATCAATGAGGATGCCAATCATTTACTTAACATCTCCATGACTGGACAGGTCAGTCTTTATACAATTACCCAGAGTTGCCAGGCTGTCAGATTAATTTATCACTGTGTTATATTTTGGTTTGTCTTGTCTTAGTTTTATAGTGTCTGATTAAGGGGGGAGGCTGAAAGGGCTGCAGCCGGGGCCCTCGATGTTTAGGGGCCCCCAAATTTCCTCTTACAAATCATAGTATATTTCACTTTATAGCATAATTGTTTGTTTTTCTTTACTATAAAAACAATGCTTTAATGTTTGCATCATCAGCTATTACCTTCATTTTCAAAATATCAAACAGGGACACACACTTAAGTATAAATACCAGCTATCATCTCCTCCTACCCAGATATTGTATAAATAAAGCCGACACTTCCTAAAATAACAGCCCGGACCTTCGTTTGTTTATGACAATAAAATTTGTTGATTTTAGAGTTTAAAATACACAATCAGCCACCGGATTTTCTAAAAATGAGTTTAGGCATACTATTGACCCCCCTCCCCATCCTTTAAAAAAAAACCTACTAATTGAAATATATTTCATCAGATCACATAGGGCAATAGTAAAAAAAAAAATTTTAAATAACGCAATTGTTTGACATAGGGTGGTCTGCATTCTGAATTATCTCTCACTCGCAAGCTATCCCTGGAAATGAATGGAAAAATGCCTAATCTTCTTTGCTCACCAGCCACATTACTAGTAAAAGTATGGCAATATTCTTAATATATTTGTTATTAGAACAAATTTGTTACTTTTTTAGGTGTAGGGTAGATCTAGTTATTTTGGATTAAAACTCCCTACATGCATTATTTGAGATATTAGTGTTTGGTAATTGCATCTTCCAGCCTGATGATCATAGGGCAGAAAGTGGTAGATTAAGGGGAGGGGGAGAGAGCCCCTGATTTTTAGAGGTCTTCAAATTTGCTCTTACATAATAAATTTAATTTTCCATCAGAGTTCTGTTTCTATATATGTAAATTAAGTGACCGTTTGAATGTTTAAACGACAAGCTATTTTATTTACCAAATAAAAACTACACAAACATGAGTTTTTCCCCATGAAAAACTTCAAAACGCCCCTTCCTCATGTTAACTTTGGCTGTCGTCGCTTTCTGCTAAAAAAATGTTTATGTAAGCCACACACCCTAAATATTATAAATTTTTATATCAGTTAATCAACCAGTTCAGAAAAAAAAAACACTGACTCTTAACAAAACAGGCTAGAAAAACATGATCCAAGCATTTATGAAAAATCTGTCTAATAGCTAACAACGAAGCCTACAATGCTTTAAACCAAACATAATAAAACAAATTATAGACCTACTGGTTCAGCTAATTGCATTGTTCAAAATCACTACACTAGGTAGGGATTAATGTGTTTTGAATGTTAGGCCTAGTTATTTGAAGTGACAGGTTGGTTAGTGATGTTGTTATGCATTGAATTAATAAGAATTAAAACCTAAGCTGGACACCAGGTGGGACCTTCAAGGATACGACTAGGCTTATCTCAAAAGTATAGAAAGAAAAGTGATAAAGCTATAACTCAGTGACATTGGCAGTGACATTGCCAGTGACAGTGACATTGGCAGTGACAGTGACATTGGCAGTGACAGTGACATTGCCAGTGATAGTGACATTGGCAGTGACATTGGCAGTGACATTGGCAGTGACAGATTCAGGAGCTGAACAGGTGGCCACCAATTATCTGTTATCAACGATAGTAAAAAATCTCCTATCAATATTTTGCTTGTTGCTAGCAAGTGAGTGAATTACATCAGGCTAGCGTTCTTTGTCAGACCTGCAGGTGTTAAGTGGACTAATCACACATACAAAGGGACATAACTATTATATCCCTGTGCCTTCCATTGGATCCAGATGTGCAGTCCTATAATCCTAACACATTTACAACAGTAGGTTTATTTACAATGGTATGGCGAGATGTTTTCAAATTTTGTTATCTAAATCAAATTTTTTTTATAGTTATGCTTTTTTAAAGATAAATTACAACAAAATCAAGCACGATTTTAAAGGCACTATAGTTGCAATATCAGGGGCGTAACTAGCTTATCCTGCACTTGTATGTGTATAATTGTACTAAATAAATGATTTGTCAGTCAATGTGATCTATTAGTAGTGCTTAAATACTGTGTGAATCTTTGTAATTATTCCAAGTAGGGCGGTTTGAGATATTCTTTGATTTCTTTTATCTTCTGACGACTGCACATGGGCTTTTCAAAAAGTCATTTTACGTCTGTTCTGAAGGCATGTGTTATATAGATCTATTCCTTTCTTCATTCCCTGATGTGTAGAATATAATGAGAGCCACATGACACAAGGCGTTTGTTAACTTATTGTTAAACTGTTTTTGATTTAACTCACACACACACACACCCACACACACACACATATATATATATATATATATATATATATATATATATATATATATATATATATATATATATCAGCTGGGGGCCCGTTAAAACTAAATCCCTGGTTTTATGTATGTAAAGCTGCTATGTTTGGCATTTGCCATTCAAAGTGTAATACACTAATTAGGTCTTTGTGTGTCTTGATTGTATGGTAATAATGTTTGCCATAACTGTGTACAGTCAAGACTTGATCTTTAAATCTTTTAGAGACCTTGTCTGTCTTGTTGTCATGCTGTCTTGGTGTCATGCTGTCTGGTGTCATGCTGTCTTGGTGTCATGCTGTCTTAGTGTCATGCTGCCTTGGTGTCATGCTGTCTTGGTGTCATGCTGCCTTGGTGTCTTGCTGCCTTGGTGTCATGCTGCCTTGGTGTCTTGCTGCCTTGGTGTCATGCTGTCTTGGTGTCGTGCTGCCTTGGTGTCATGCTGTCTTGGTGTCATGCTGTCTTGATGTCATGCTGTCTTGATGTCATGCTGTCTTGGTGTCATGCTGTCTTGGTGTCATGCTGTCTTGGTGTCATGCTGTCTTAGTGTCATGTAGTCCAGTCTTAACATGCCAGACTAAGTCAGTAAAATGCATGTACTTGTTGTCTATTGATCTAACTGGGGTTTGAAGGGGCGAGAGAGTCTTGTTATTACACTGGTTTTAACATGGCCTTGAAGTGAAGGAGCGAGGAAACACATAAAGGAATCAGATGGTTGTGTCTGAAGCTTCTGGTTACATTCTCTGCATGGCCAAATGTTTGTTCTTATCTACAACACTTACTGCTCCAAATCTTGACACCTTTCAACACTGTAGTAAACAAATGAAACTAAACGCAGTCTACACTGGAAAATAGAACATATTGCTGAAGTAGCTTGCCACATGAGACAGTGTCACATATCTAAACTATGAGATGGTCACACAGCTATACTGTGGGACTGTGTCACACAGCTATACTGTGGGACTGTGTCACACAGCTATACTGTGGGACTGTGTCACACAGCTATACTGTGGGACTGTGTCACACAGCTATAATGTGACACACAGCTTAACTGTGTAACACAGCTAAACTGTGTCACACAGCTAAACTGTGTCACACAGCTAAACTGTGTCACACAGCTAAACTGTGTCACACAGCTAAACTGTGTCACACAGCTAAACTGTGTCACACAGCTAAACTGTGTCACACAGCTAAACTGTGTCACACAGCTAAACTGTGTCACACAGCTAAACTGTGTCACACAGCTAAACTGTGTCACACAGCTAAACTATGTCACACAGCTAAACTGTGTCACACAGCTAAACTGTGTCACACAGCTAAACTATGTCACACAGCTAAACTGTGTCACACAGCTAAACTGTGTCACAAAGCTAGACTATGTCACACAGCTAAACTGTGTCACACAGCTAAACTGTGTCACAAAGCTAGACTATGTCACACAGCTAAACTATGTCACACAGCTAAACTATGTCACACAGCTAAACTGTGTCACACAGCTAAACTGTGTCACAAAGCTAGACTATGTCACACAGCTAAACTATGTCACACAGCTAAACTGTGTCACACAGCTAAACTGTGTCACAAAGCTAGACTATGTCACACAGCTAAACTATGTCACACAGCTAAACTGTGTCACACAGCTAAACTGTGTCACAAAGCTAGACTATGTCACACAGCTAAACTGTGTCACACAGCTAAACTATGTCACACAGCTAAACTGTGTCACACAGCTAAACTGTGTCACAAAGCTAGACTATGTCACACAGCTAAACTATGTCACACAGCTAAACTGTGTCACACAGCTAAACTGTGTCACAAAGCTAGACTATGTCACACAGCTAAACTATGTCACACAGCTAAACTGTGTCACACAGCTAAACTGTGTCACAAAGCTAGACTATGAAACTATCTCATATCTTACCTGTGAGACTGTGTGACATGAACTAGCCCCATTGTTTGAAATAATTTTTTTGTTATCCAGGTGTCTAGGCCAGACACAGAGCGGGTTAGTATACCACCTTGTGTGCTCTCTCTCTCTCTCTCTCTCTCACATAGACAACTATTTATAGCCAATAACCAAATAGTTAATCTCATAACCACTTAGTTCACCTAATTAACCTTGTAACCATATAGCTTACCTAATTAGCCGCAAACTTAATTGAATGATTACATAACCAATTTAATCTTTGTGTAGTTAATCTAATAACCATGTAGTTAACCAGAAACCTTATCAACACTGTTGATTTACTAGTTCTTGTATAACACTAATTTTGCCACATATTATCAAGCTGAATTATAGCAAAGGATGTATAAAGCTAATCATTTATTGCTATTGTATCATTTATACAGAGCACTATAATTTATTTAATTTCATAATTAAATAACCTGTCATAAAAAATATTTAATGCACCACTGCAAATTTGGACATTATATTTTCAAACACTATAATGACTTGCTTTTATTGCTCTCACTAAAGCCTTGGGTTGATACATATAAAAAGACAAAATACTGATGGCTTTTTTCTATACTGCAGTTTTATTATTGACCTGAAATTGTGTATGGTTTTTTATTTTCATTTATTCCAAAATTTTTATCTGATGAAAATCATTTGTTGAAACAGATTTTTATTGTATTTACAAATAGCACAATAAAATTAGTGGAAAATATGTGTTAAATTGAACAGTGTGTCAGCGCATGTAAAAATAATCTAATTAATACATGAGTAGTAATTTTATCTTTGTGGTAAACTCCAATTTTGTTTAGTTTATTGAATACACACAGCTGTTAGTTATTATTTGATGTAGGTCTATAATAATATAAATTATGTTAGTTATTATTTGATGTAGGTCTATAATAATAATATAAATTATGTTTTTAGATAACGTGACAAAAGGTAGCTAGTTCAGTAGAATTTGTTTATAAATCTATAGGATGAGTGAGTTTTCTCTTTTAATTAATCCCTTGCAGTCTTTTTAACCTACTACAGTTTCTGTGTGAACTTTAACCTTGTATTTTTTGTGTGAACTTTAACCTTGTATTTTTCTGCTTCCTAATGGGGTAATGGCTGCTTGGTGGTGGATTTGTTTTAACTAAACATGTCTATAAACACAATCTATACATGTATAACTGGATCAACGGTTGGTAAACACAATCTATACATGTATAACTGGATCAACTGTTGGTAAACACAATCTATGCATGTATAACTGGATCAACTGTTGGTAAACAAAATCTATACATGTATAACTAGATCAACTGTTGATGAACCCAATCTATACATGTATAACTAGATGAACTTTTAAATCTAAGATGGAGTTTGTATATCAGTAACATCAAGTTATTTTCTTGTCATGAAATGTTGACATTCTAGATACAATTTTATTTCTTTATATAAAGCAGCAAAGCTTTAAAAAACAATTGATTCCCTATAAAGATAGGTTTACTGTATTCAGTGAGAGATGTTGGTTATTGCCTACAGTAGATGAGAGCTGTTGTTATTGCCTAGATCAGAGCCATTGGTTATTGCCTACAGTAGATGAGAGCTGTTGGTTATTGCCTACAGTAGATGAGAGCTGTTGGTTATTGCCTACAGTAGATGAGAGCTGTTGTTATTGCCTAGATCAGAGCTGTTGGTTATTGCCTACAGTAGATGAGAGCTGTTGGTTATTGCCTACAGTAGATGAGAGCTATTGTTTACTTTATTCCCAGACCAGCATACAGCAGGAGCTAGAGGAGACCATGGTAGAAAAGGAGGGAGAACTCTTGTTTCTCAGAGACACAATAACACAGCTGACCAAAGAATTAGAGGGGAAAAGTGAACAAGTCAGACATCTAGAAGTCACAGTGGAATCTTTGAAGCAGTCTCTAAGTGTTCACCAGCATGTACAACCCCATGTAAATACTGACTTGGTCTACTTTTTATATTGGTTTGATCTTTGCCAAGTTATTTTTTATCAACTAATGTATTAACCATTGCTTTTATTTAAGCATTGCTCTTCTTTGTTTACTCCATCATTGCTTGTCTATTTGTTTTTAAATCATTGCTTAAGTTAGCTTTGTAAAATAATCTCAGTGAAATGTTTGTCTTGCCAATGTAGGAGGTGGACAAGGTGAAAGAACAAGAAGATGATCAAGTGGATGGACATGAGCCAGGTGTGGACCATGTTGTACAGGGGACATCAGAAGTTGATGGTCAGGAAATGTGTGTGCAGGATGTGGACAAGATGGAGGTGTGGGCTCAGAGTGATCCTACCGAGTTGGCAACACTGAAAGAACAGCTGGCAGAACAATCTGAAGCAAGAACTGAGCTAGAGAACAGGCTGCAGCAGTTGGAGGAAGAACTTGTCATTGTAAGTCCATGATACATCAGTAGGTTCTCCCATGTTAGGTTGTAAGTAATATTTCAGTTATGAATGTGCTTCAATGCAACACAGCTGTTCTTTTAATAACTAATTAACTAGAAATTAATAATCAATTCCATTTTGCCAAAATTATGTCAAAAATGTTCCTATTCCTTGGATGGGAGAGGGATGCATACAAAAAAGCTAACTCTAAACTAATGTCCAGGACTAATATTATTATAAAATAAGTTTCTAAAAAGAATCTAAGCTAATTATTGCCATATATCTGCATGGCATGCACCTTTTGAGATTTCTTAATATAAATTATTAAAAAATAAACAAACATGGTGAAATGTGTACATTTTGTGTTTTAGTTTAATCTAAATTATCAAAAAGATATGAACATGAACAAGCTGAATTCTGTGTTGTATTTTAAATGATCAAAACATAAGAAATTTGAATTCTGTGTTGCACCTAGGCTGTTGAAGAGAGACATAAATGTCAGCTGGAGATGCATGAACAAGAACACAAACATGAAGAACTAATCATGCAAATAGACAATCTACAACATGAGATCCTGAGTCTTACTAATTTCCAGGTTAGTCTTTCTAGTTTCTAGTCAAGTCTCACAATATACCTGGTCAGTCTAGTTCACAAGTATCTCTTGATATGCACACGTCAATAATGGTGCCATGTTTTCTGTAGCATGAGCTGCAAAAGGACTTTGATACAATACAAACTTTGTTGGATGAGAAGGAGAAAGAGATGGACATGTTGGCCAAGGAGTTGACAGACAGCAAGACACAACAGGAGGCGCTGGATACCTTGGTGAGTACCTGTGTGCGTGTAAACTGACCAGACGGGTGTGAGTACCTGTGTCAACTGACCAGACGAGTTGTTTGAGGTAGTTTGACCTGATGGCCGTCTCTGTCTTAGCTGCAGCTGGAGCAGATTGTAGCCAGCCTGCGCAGGGAGCTCAAGGAAAAACAGAATGTAGTGGACGAGAGGGAGGAGGAGCTGTATGAGCTACAGGACAAGATGGAAGACATGGTACACTTGCCTGTCCTTGATATGCCTGCATGGTGCTCTCAGTTTGCTATTTACACAATTGATTGCAGCTAGCAGGGGATTGACGCTCTGCATATTTGAAGGGGGCTTGCACTGTGTCTTTAAGTAGGACCTATACATTTGAAGGGGGCTTGCACTGTGTCTTTGAGTAGGACCTGTACATTTGAAGGGGGCTTGCACTGTGTCTTTGAGTGGTACCTGCATATTTGAAGGGGGCTTGCACTGTGTCTTTGAGTAGGACCTATACATTTGAAGGGGGCTTGCACTGTGTCTTTGAGTAGGACCTGTACATTTGAAGGGGGCTTGCACTGTGTCTTTGAGTGGTACCTGCATATTTGAAGGGGGCTTGCACTGTGTCTTTGAGTAGGACCTATACATTTGAAGGGGGCTTGCACTGTGTCTTTGAGTAGGACCTGTACATTTGAAGGGGGCTTGCACTGTGTCTTTGAGTGGTACCTGCATATTTGAAGGGGGCTTGCACTGTGTCTTTGAGTAGGACCTGTACATTTGAAGGGGGCTTGCACTGTGTCTTTGAGTAGGACCTGTACATTTGAAGGGGGCTTGCAGTGTCTAGGACCTGTACATTTGAAGGGGGCTTGCACTGTGTCTTTGAGTAGGACCTGTACATTTGAAGGGGGCTTGCAGTGTCTAGGACCTGTACATTTGAAGGGGGCTTGCACTGTGTCTTTGAGTGGTACCTGTACATTTGAAGGGGGCTTGCACTGTGTCTTTGAGTAGGACCTGTACATTTGAAGGGGGCTTGCAGTGTGTCTTTGAGTAGGACCTGTACATTTGAAGGGGGCTTGCACTGTATCTTTGAGTAGGACCTGTACATTTGAAGGGGGCTTGCACTGTATCTTTGAGTAGGACCTGTACATTTGAAGGGGGCTTGCACTGTGTCTTTGAGTAGGACCTGTACATTTGAAGGGGGCTTGCAGTGTCTAGGACCTGTACATTTGAAGGGGGCTTGCACTGTGTCTTTGAGTAGGACCTGCATATTTGAAGGGGGCTTGCACTGTGTCTTTGAGTGGTACCTGTACATTTGAAGGGGGCTTGCACTGTGTCTTTGAGTAGGACCTGCATATTTGAAGGGGGCTTGCACTGTGTCTTTGAGTGGTCTTGCAGTGTGTGCATGTACAAAAAATCTTACACACTTTTCAGGCTTGGTACCCATGCTGGCTGGAGTATCAAGTTGTGAAAATATTTGTGTCACATGACATAACTTAGTGTTTTTATCTTGCGTAAAAAGGGCTTTGCTTTGGTCAGTGGTGCTTGTTTTTTTTAAACTTTTTCTATCATCACTGATTTGGGCTATCTGGTCAGCACATTCAACCACCATAAAGATTGATAAAATATTCAACTTGTGTATTGATCTGTTAACACAGACGTGCTGACACATCCACGGATGTGGTGATGAATCCACTGAAGTGGTGACAAATCCACATATGTAGTGACACATACACAAATGACTTTGTCACACCACTCCTGCTCATATAGTCAGAAGATTTTAACTTGACAGGCATTTGGTTTATGTATGCGTGGTGTCTGGTAGTTTACTAGTTGGTCAGTGAAGTTGTACCAGCACTGTGCTGGTTTGCTCAGCTTGACAGTGTACACTTACCCAATGTTTATCTTACTTAATTCAAACAAAACCTGGCATATGGTGTTTTTAAAGTTATACTTTCTGCTTGCCATGGTATGCTCTACTTTCTGGTTCCCATGGTGTGCCCTACTTTCTGCTTCCCATGGTGTGCCCTACTTTCTGCTTCCCATGGTGTGCTCTACTTTCTGGTTCCCATGGTGTGCCCTACTTTCTGCTTCCCATGGTGTGCTCTACTTTCTGGTTCCCATGGTGTGCCCTACTTTCTGCTTCCCATGGTGTGCTATACTTTCTGGTTCCCATGGTGTGCCCTACTTTCTGCCTCCCATGGTGTGCCATACTTTCTGCTTCCCATGGAGTGTTACCATTATGTAACCCTGGCCAAACTTCCAGCACTAGATAATTTAATGAGAGATCTCTGTCATTTGTTGCATATCCAAAAAGAACAAAACATTAATAATTAACAAAAAATGGGACTGGGTCTCTGTGCACCTGAAATTTTACTTTTATTTTTCTGTTTTTTTATTTTATTTTGAACATTTGAATGTTTTAATGCATCCTTTTAAGTTCTTGTTTAGGTTTAATGAGTGTTAACAAATGTGTTTTCAGTCTTCACAAACACATCACATATACACACATGAGATTTTAGACTGCTCAAGTCAACTTGTTGGAGTCATTTTATATTTTCCTGAGCATGTTGTAATGTCACTTTTGTTCCATGAAGTTATCGCATGTCATTTAAACATCATCTAAATGGCATAAACTGAGAGCATGTCATCTGTGATCCATTAAATGTCATTGACCAACAGCATGTGACCTTTGACCCTGTGTGTCTACACAGCATGTGACCTTTGACCCTGTGTGTCTACACAGCATGTGACCTTTGACCCTGTGTGTCTACACAGCATGTGTTATCTCCACCCCACCTCCTGCACTGACCTACTCTTGATATTATCCTGTGGTGCTTTAGATCATTTATTTTACTATAAGATTTGTGTCATGTTGTCTTTTTTACTATAAGAATTCTGTCTTATGTAGTTTTTATTTTACTATTAATAATTCTGTCCTATGTAGTTTATTTTACAATAAGAATTCTGTCTAATATAGTATATATAATTTTGTACCTCTATGTTGAAAGTTCAAGTTTTCTGTTTAGGTTTTATATTCCACATTTATAGACTTCTATAAAAAAAAGAGTGTACATCATCTTAGCAATAGTGTTTTTAGTATATTAAATATATTAATAGTATATTAAACTATATTTTGAATGCCATCTTCCAATATCAATGTCATTGTCTCTTGCATAAAAACTATTTTTATATTGACAACTTTTATGGGCTATACATTTAAAAAAAAAATTAGAATTAAGTGCTTTTGCAATCTTCTATGAAAGCTAAAACTTAATCTGACAATTTCAGGCTGGAGAGCTGAACTCAGTACGAGGGGAACTAACTGAGAGCCAGGAGTTGCTGAACCAGGAGAAGACTGCCAACACAGAGTTACGGAACCTGTTGAACAAAGCAAGAGAGGAGTCTGACAATATTAAAAACATTTTGAGCAAGGAGAGAGAGAGATTAGAGGAGTTGAGTGTGAGAAATGAAGAGTTGAGTCAACATGAAGAAGTGAACCATGATCTGAAGAAGAAGGTGGCTGCTCTAGAAGATGAGCTGTCACAAGCAGCTGATGGGGGCAAGGTGAAGGCTGCTCAGCTAGACCAGCCAGCTCACCAGGATTCCTGGTCACAGGTGGACAGCTCCGATGTAGTGGACAATGGTCAACTGGAAGCTGCCAGTGCAGGTGAGGATGAGATTAGTGTGCTGAAGAGACAGTTGCTGGACAATGAGGAAATTCTCAGACAGCGCCAGACAGCTCTGCTGGAACTTCAGACAGACAACGAGGCTCTGGTTGCTGAGAGAAACACTTTGCAAGAATTGGTAGGACAAAATGTCCAAACCATAGAGGACCTTAATCAGCAGCTTGATCAAAATGTCCTCACTATTGAGGACCTCAATCAACAACTTGATGAAAATGTCCTCACTATTGAGGACCTCAACCAACTACTTGATCAAAATGTTCTAACTGTAGAGGACCTGAAGAGTCAGCTGTATATCCGCCAATCTTGTTTGCTTGATTTGGAAGCTGAGAGAAACACACTGAGGGAGGAAAAGAATATTCTGGAAGAAGCCCTGAAGCAGGGATCTAACGACCAAATGAGAGATGACCAGTTGACCATCAGGCATCATGTGGAGAGACATGCTAGAGTGACACGTCAGCACTCTGATGTCCAGCTGATGCTGCAGGAGAAAGATGACCTCATCAGAGAACAGGAGGAAAAAATAGAAGAGCTACAGTCTCAGCTTGAGAGGCTGACCCAGCCCATGATGTTAGATGACGCCAGCCAGCAACCCCAATCCATTGTAAGTGACGTCACAAGAGCTCTGAGGGGCGTGAGCTTGTCGTCATCACTGCCATCAGATAGCAGCACTCTCCTGATGGGCATGACTCGCTGGGAGTCTGAGCCTGCCAGCCTGGCTATGGGAGACAGCTGTTACATCAAGTTCCGCATGACCGAGGCCGAGAGGTTAGCCAGGCAGCAACAGAGGGAGTTGTCCAAGGAAAACCTTGAACTTGAAAAGGTCAGGTACGACCTGGAGCGTTGGCTGAGGATGCAGAAAGATAGAAGCCAGGTAAGAGAGTTTTATAAAACATTGCTAAAATATGGACAGTTTTTTAATTGGATGATGTATTGAATCAAATTTGTTTATATAAAAAATCTTTCCTTCTTTCTTATTTAATAAAACTTTAACTGATTTGATTAAAATTTATGTCAAATAAACAATTTGTTAAATGAGAAGTTTATAAACATGTTGATCTCATATGTATCAATAGGGACATCTCAGTTGTTTCATTAATTCTTTCGTATTGAGAAGCTAATACCATCTTTCTCTTTACTTTCATAGCAGGACAAAGAATATGCTGAATTAAGTATCAAGGTACAGGAGCTAAGAATCATTGTGGAAGAAAAAGAAAGTTTGATAATTTCACTAAGGGAGGAATTAGAATCTGTCAAAGCTTTATATCAGCAGGCTATAGAATCAGATCACACAACTAAACAAAGTGAATTACATGAACTAAAAACAATTGTGGAAGAAAAAGAAATTGTAATAATTTCACTAAGGGAGGAATTAGAGTCTTTGAAAGGTTTGTACCAGAAAGCTGTGACATCTAATAACAGAACCCAACTAGGTGAATTACAGGAACTTCAAACAGTTGTCAATGAAAAAGAAAGTCTGATAATTTATCTAAGGGAGGAGTTGGATTCTATGAAAGCATTATACCAGCAGTCTATAGAATCAGATCACAGATCTCAACAAGGGGAAGTACAGGAACTTCAAAGAGTTGTAGAAGAGAAGGAAAGTCTGATAATTTCTCTAAGAGAGGAGTTGGATTCTGTGAAAGCCTTATATCAGCAGTCTATAGAATCCGATCACAGATCTCAACAAAGGGAAGGAAGTCCTTCCAGCCTGTCTCCAGAAACCAAACAGTCAATCTCTCAATTAAAACTACAGCTTAGGAAAGCACATTCAGGTAACAAATACAATTGACAAACTAAAATGTTTGTTTCATTGTGTGTTTTTTTTTAATTTATTCACCTAAAAATACTTTTACATTTATGAACATTTTTAGCAGCAGGATATATAATGGATATTAAATTGTCAGTTTTATAAATTTTTACAAATATTTTATGTATGGTTTGAAATATTGTAAACTCTGGTATATTTTGTTTAGCCTTGGAAGAGATGCACAACCAGCAACATTCTAACAGAGAGCCTGACACAAAGGACAGAAACTTGGAACAGGAAGTGGAAGATTTGAGGCAAACTCTCCAAATCAGGGATGAGGAACTGTCCATTCTGAGGTCAAAGATGAGAGATGACCAGGTAAACTGATGCCCCCAGCATTCATAACAGTAGAACTACCCAGTTGACTAGCTCTAGGCTTAGTATACTTTACCACCTACTTTCTGGTCTAAGTATACTTTACCACCTACTTTCTAGTCTTATTATACTTTACCACCTACTTTCTAGTCTTACTATACTTTACCACCTACTTTCTAGTCTTACTATACTTTACCACCTACTTTCTGGTCTTACTATACTTTACCACCTACTTTCCTATCTTACTATACTTTACCACCTACTTTCCTATCTTACTATACTTTACCATATATTTTCTAGTCACTATTCTATACCACCTACTTTCTAGTCTTAAGTGATCCTAATGTTTTAAGTATAAAAACAAAGAAGAAAGAAGATAAAGTATATAATAGTGTGTTAATATTCATTAACCCAATTAGGTTTGTTTTGTCATACATAATTCTATTGATAAAATACTTAGATGAATTTTATTTTTTAGAAAATAAAGGAGAAGCTACCCTCTCAAGTCTTACGAGCAGATGGTTTCAATACACCTTTATCTACATCAGGTAACTCATCATTAAAGCTTGAATAAGACATTTAGCATTATGTGTGTTATTGCAGCAAATAAACTTTGTTTTTGTTTTTAAAGAGCATGTAAAAGTCTTTTGTTACTATTTTGTAGCACAAGAAACATCATTCTCAGTTGATGGCATGCCAGATAGACTACAGGTAAGAATTGATTTTTGGATGAAATTTTAAAATATTGGAAGTAAATTCCTTTATAGATGTTGTTATGGTGTATAAATTAAGAGAAAACATTGTATGAATGATATTGTATAAAATAATGTCCAGATTAGTATCCCAGTCATGTAACATGTTAGGAGAACTTTAGAATTGACTGTGTTGTTACACTCTAGAATTGACTGTGTTGTTACAGGTTTTGTTACAACACTTGAACAGCTTGGGAGAAAACCTCCTTAGTTTATCAGACCTGCAGTACTTACAGAATTGCTTGTTGCCTAGCAACCAGATGAGCTCCTCACAGTACCAGGCATTAACAGAATCCCTGAATGAATTAAAGGACATGGTGCCTCACATTGAGGAAATCTTGGAAGAGGTAATGTTTCAAGTGGAGTCTTTTACATGACATTCAGCTAGTGTATTCTGGTGTCTCTGCATTGGAGGTCCCACGCTACATGACATTTAGTGTCCCATGCTACATATTTAGTGTCCCATGCCACATGAGATTTAGTGTCTCATGCCACATGAGATTTAGTGTCCCATGCTACATGACATTTAGTCTCCCATGCTACATGACATTTAGTGTCCCATGCTGTTTTGATGCTACATGGCATTGTGGGTTTCATACTTTGTGACTGCTGGTTTCCCATGCTGTTTAGATCTCCCATGCTTTATGAGACTGGGTCACATTCTATATGAGACTGTGGGTCCCATTCTATATGACATTTGGTTTCCCATTCTGCTTGAGATTAATTTACATGTGTGAGAGATGCTCACATTTTTTCTCTTTTTGTGATCCCCCTGGCTTATGAGCATTGCTTGAGCTGATTAAACTAATGTCAAAGAGAGAGGGTGATATCAAGATAAATTATGTTTAAGGATGGTTATTCTAGCTGTAAACAATTTAAAAAAACCCAAGCATAGCTAACTGTACGTTACATGTACCCACAGACAAGTGAAGACTGGAGGTATGAGCTACTGGAGGCTGTGCTCAAGTTCTTTAAGAAACAGGCTGAGGCTCTACAGACACAAATAGACCAGTCCTACAACACCATTGATGGCAACCATCTCAGGACCAGACTTCAAATGATGGTAATATCATGTCCTTGTTTTGGCACAGGATTATTGTATAATTTTGGCATCTATAACTTAGTTTAGTAAAAAGACATTGTCCTCTTATGTTAAATATTTATAAGTAATAGATTTCAAATTAGATATCATGCTTTAAAAACATGTGTTTTTAAATAGACTTCTAAAAAAAAATGTACTAACAAAATCCTGTACAACTCTTAACATTGGTAGAGAAAGCACACATCATTCAATGGATTCAATAGTCTGTTTCTTATGACTTTATAATAGGAAGAAATGCATCGGTCAACAGTGGATGAACTGCTCCATGCTGACCGCCAGTCTCTGTTACAACAAATAGACTCACTACACCAGCGCCTCCTGGAGGCCAGGAATAATTTAGAGGAAACCAAAGAGGAGCTGGGCCAGAGGATCTCTAGCCTGGAGGAGAGCAAGTCTAAGGAGGAGTGGAAGCTGAGGAGACAGGGTAAGATGCTGCTCATACTGGAGCTGATAGTTGATTGAGTGGTTGGGGCATCACATACTTTTGTCAGCTCAGTGTGAGGTTGTACCACTACATATCACATACATTAGTCTGCCTAATGTGAGGTTGTACCACTATATATCACATACATTAGTCTGCCCATCTTGAGGTTATGGGCACTGTGTGTCAATATTTTGGACTGCCCAATTGGAGGTTATGGGCACCATGTATCAATATTTTGGACTGCCCAATGTGAGGTTATGGGCACCATGTATCAATATTTTGGACTGCCCAATTTGAGGTTAGGGGCACCATGTATCAATATTTTAGACTGCCCAATTTGATGTTATGGGCACCATGTATCAATATTTTGGACTGCCCAATTTGATGTTATGGGCACCATGTATCAATATTTTGGACTGCCCAATTTGAGGTTAGGGGCACCATGTATCAATATTTTGGACTACTCATTGTGAGGTTATGAATGGTGTATCTGTCACAGATGAACCATGGCCATAGCCATGCTCTGTTACATTGTTCAGCATGACAGACCTGGTGTCCTGACTGTGACTGAGCCTCCATGAGCTGGTAACACCTAGCCCTGTCCTATTGTCCCCAGTTCAAATGGTGGAGAACAAGCTTCAGCAAGAGGAAATCATCAAAGATGACTTGAAGAACTCCCTGAAGATGGAGAGACAACGCTTGACCGATGCCTTGTCAGAGTCCAACCAGGAGAAGGCCAAAGTTCTGGAACTTCAGTCTGAGCTGTCCTTCACACAGATTCACCTGTCTAAGGCCAAGGATGCGGTGGAGCGGGAACAGCAACGCTTTTCATCTGTCTTGTAAGTTGATTTCTTTTCATCTGTTTTGTAAGTTGATTTTTTTTGTTCAGTTTAAGTTCATTTGTTTCATCGGTTTTGTAAATCAAATTCATTGTTTTCATTCTGATGGGGGAAATATCTTAGTTAAAAAAGTTATAGAAGGACAGTGTTCATATTTTTGTAAATGGTAACTTCATATAGCGAACACATGTTTAAAAATTTCACACATTTTAAATCACTTTCTCTATACAAGCCACTGTTATCATCCCCAATCCTCACACACTCCAATCACCCCCAATCCTCACACACTCCAATCACCCCCAATCACCCACTGACTTCTCTCAGGTTAGACTGGAGCCAAGCCCTGTAAGTGTTTTACCTGTGGCTGCTACTGTGTCTTGTGCTGGTGGTTATGTCCCTTGCCTGCTTGTGCTGCTTTGTGTCTACCAAGTGTTAGGACCATTTTAAAATACTTGTTAAAAATAGCCCCAAAGTTTACACTTTTATAGTTTAAAATGCCAGTACTTACAATCTCAGTGAGTGTGTTAACATGCACTTTATATAGTTCATGTATTTACCAACAAATTTGTTTAACCATATTTTATATGTGTATATATATATATATATATATATATATATATATATATATATATATATATATATATATATATATATATATATATATATATATATATATATATATATATATATATATATATTTGACTCATTAAAGCATGAACCAGGAGTGTTTTTTACCTAAAGAATAGTTGAGATTTTAAAAAGCTTTGGTTTTCTTGCTAAAATACTTGGATACTTGGAGCTGATCTTTCAATTCTTTGTTTCTCTGCTGAATGTCTGACATTTGATCAGGGTTATGCCTCTAGGGTTAGGGTCAACATTTCTGTTCTGGTCTCATTGTGTAGTGTGTGGGTCATATGTGGCGATGGTGTTAGGGTCTGTTTGTGGGTCATATGTGGTGATGGTGTTAGGGTCTGTGTGTGAGCCATGTGTGGGTCATGTGTGGTGATGGTGTTAGGTTCTGTTTGTGGGTCATATGAGGTGATGGTGTTAGGTTCTGTTTGTGGGTCATATGAGGTGATGGTGTTAGGTTCTGTTTGTGGGTCATATGAGGTGATGGTGTTAGGTTCTGTTTGTGGGTCATATGAGGTGATGGTGTTAGGTTCTGTTTGTGGGTCGTATGAGGTGATGGTGTTAGGGTCTGTGTGTGGGTCATGTGTGGTGATGGCGTTAGGGTCTGTATGTAGGTCATATGAGGTGATGGCGTTAGGGTCTGTATGTAGGTCATATGTGGTGATGGTGTTAGGGTCTGTGTGTGGGTCATGTGTGGTGATGGCGTTAGGGTCTGTATGTAGGTCATATGAGGTGATGGTGTTAGGGTCTGTATGTAGGTCATATGTGGTGATGGTGTTAGGGTCTGTGTGTGAGTCATGTGTGGTGATGGCGTTAGGGTCTGTATGTAGGTCATATGAGGTGATGGCGTTAGGGTCTGTATGTAGGTCATATGTGGTGATGGTGTTAGGATCTCTGTGTGTTGGTGGGTCATGTCTGGTGATGGTGATTTGGGTCAAACATCACTCCTATTTCATCAGAAAATCTCCAATTTGTTGGGACAACAATTTATTTTTTCCCCCACTGATCACATTGAAGTAACAGCTACATCTAGTAAGATGTTTAAAAATATTTTTTTAAATGTGTTAAGTATATTTCTTGCTTAACTTAGACTAAAACCTACTAAATCTGGCCACTAAATAAGCCTGTAAAAATCCAGTTTTTTCATGTTAGCATCAAGTCTTGCCAATCATCTGATAAGGTAGAGATGATGTTAGGTTTGAATTAACAAACTCAGTCATTAGCTTCTAGATGGTGTGTTTTCTTCTCTGCATCTTGTGTGTGCAACTTTTTCTAGTCTCCTAACTACTGGGTCGACAGAAGTTGATTACATAATATTTTAACAATAATTAGGCTAATACATCCAAGGCTGTGCAACATGATTTAAGTTAAAATTTTTAAAATGTAAATGATGCGGCATTTAGTTTCACTTTTCATATGTGTGTATGTGTGATTGCAATGATCTTGTAAAAGCTTTATACCTAACTATTTAATGAGCTCATGTTTTATGACTGTAGCTGTGAATAAAACATTTGTGGCTGTGAATGAAACATTTGTGGCTGTGAATGAAACATTTGTGGCTGTGAATGAAACATTTATGGCTGTGAATAAAACATTTGTGGCTGTGAATGAAACATTTGTGGCTGTGAATGAAACATTTATGACTGTGAATGAAACATTTGTGGCTGTGAATGAAACATTTGTGGCTGTCTGTTTCAGTGATGCCCTAGAGGAAGAGAAAGTGAAGTCTTCCAGGCTGGCTGATCTTCTAGAGTCCACCAGACAGAAGCTGCAGGCTCTACAGCAGGAAGTGGCTGAAGCAGATCAGAGGAACCACCAGAAGTATCAGTCTGGGGAGAGCTTGATTAAGGTGAACATTTGTAGACAGTGGGGAATAGTTGTACAAGGTGGTGTGGGAAATATTGATAGATGTTTTTCTGGTAAATATATTAGACACATGTGTTTTATTATTCACACGTAGATGTCTAGATGATATGTACTGGATGTATAAAACAGTTTGTCTCAATTTTTTGTTGGTGTTGTAGGAGCAGCAAGAAGAACTAGTGAGAGAAAGACAGAGAAGTTTTCAGTTTTCTCAAGCAGAAGAGCAAGCCAAGCTAGAGATCTTTGAGCTATCCACACAGTTGGAAGCTCAGGAGAGAAAACTGGCAGCACTTAGTCATGAATATGAGGAGAAAATTGAAGCTTTACATAGGCAACACATGGAAAGGTAACTCTAATTGCCGGCATGCTCGTCTTTCAAAAAAAAAAGAAGCAAAAACATGTTTAAAATGTACTTGTTAATATTTTAATAAGGAACAGGTTACCGGTCGGATGTCATTCTAGAAGTTTTAACTTGTTTTTTTATGACTTTAGATGAAGAATGGAATCATACAAAAAATTATTATGGTGAATTATTGTGTTGTAGAGAGTTGATGTATCGTGTGGATGGAGAGTCACAGTCTCTGAGAGATTTACTAGAAGTGGAGAGACAGAATCATCAGACAAGACTGGAACAAGAGAGGGAGATCAACAAAAAACTGTTGGAGCAAATCAACACACTGAAGGTATGTTGTCTTGCATAGAGGTTAGAACCAATAAAAAACTGTTGGAGCATATGATCATTGGCTTCAGATAGTCCCAAAGCTGGATGTTGGGTATACATATGATCTGTAGCTTCAGATAGTCCCAAATCTGGATGTTGGGTATACACATGATCTGTGGCTTCAGAAAGTTGGATGTTGATCTGTGGCTTCAGAAAGCTGGATGTTGGGTATACATATGATCTGTGGCTTCAGATAGTCCCAAATCTCTCTGTTGGGTATACACAGGGTTCGTACGCAGTCTGGAAAGTCTGGAAAAAGTCTTGAATTTCGAAAAGTGAATTTAAGACTTAAAAAAGTCTGGAAAATCGCTAGTTTTTGGGCAGAATTTTTTAAAAGTCTGGAAAAAGTCTGGAATCTAGTTTTAGAAACAAAACTTCGTAGTCCATATTTTCCAACTTAAAAAATTGCTAGTTTTAAGTGAATTTACTCCAATTTTTTTCCCGCGCTGTCGCGCGGGTTTACACTATGTTTGTTGTGACGTTTTTTCGCTGGTTCGCAGAAAAAATGCTCAGTTACTACGTCATTGGGAGAAGAGGGGAAGGGAGGGAAGAGATTTTGTGGCACGACTGACCGTGTGAATGTGTTACAAGTACTTACAATTGTCGTTTAATGAAAGAATGATCGCCGTCATGATTGTTACCAATGTTAGGCTCTCGATTTTACCCGCTATTTTTTCATCGTTTGAGTTTGCATGCAGGCAGTCATAAAAAAAAAATTATGGGGGGGGGGGATGTGTGAGTGGTAGCTTAGATATAATTTATCAGTCTGTAAGGCGTCATCCATTTATGACTTACAACAATTTTTCGGATTTTAGACCCCCCCCCCTTCCCCACTCCCCCGCCCTCTGTCCACACCGCGTTCACTTACTTTGGATTAATATTAACATTTATAAGATTAATAAGTCGCAAGGCCTCCTTGGGTTCATACCTGTAATTCTGTTTGCTTCAGCTTAACAAAGAGGTACTATTTTTATTTAGGAGTCGTCCATAAATGACGTCACACTCCGGAAAGTCGGGAGGAGGGTTTTATAAAGTGTGATGACACGCTCTTGCAATAATGTTGGGGCAGATATAAATACCGTGTTTTATTTACACGCTGTGATGGGTTTTTAAAACACCAGCACAGTCGTCTTAATTTTACTTTCTACTCGCAAGATAAAAGTTTTATGTTTGTTTTAGAATGTAATCACATCCATGTGTACGTCATAAATGGATGACCCCTTTAATTTTAATCCACCTTCCATTAAACTGTTTTTGAAATCTTTGCAAATGCTGACGATTAAAGTTAGACTACCCCGCCCCTCCTTGTAACATCGGTCACTTGTGCGAACTCACCGTGACCCCAAGTGCGTAGTTGGTACCGCTTAGTAAGTAGGGTGGGGGAGGGGGTATAAGTCACAGCACAGTTCATGTTATGACGTATTAAACAGGCATACTGAAGTCTAGACTACTATGACATCACAGTGACCCCTTCACCGTGTAGTGTCTGTGGGGGGGGGGAGGGGAGAAGGATACCGGCAACTTTTTTTTTAAATTGCAGACCCGTTTCTCAGCTATTACTATAACTATAAGCACAAACAGTGAATGATTTTTTTTTTTTTTTTGCTCCACATTTTTTTTTTACAAGTAGCCTATATTTATTTAGGCTACTTAACAAGAGCAGACCTAAATTAATACAGTACATTATTAATATTATTCTTTAAAGTAATTAACTCTCACTATTATGCAATACCATTTTAATGATAGTTTAATTGAAAACATAAGCAATTAGATTCGGAACAGATTACATAAGTCTAATGTTGGAAACAAAATAGCTGCACCATTTTAATCCATTATTTTAATTGTTAAAATTTTAGGTAGGGTGGAGTAGGCAAACTTAGAAAAAAATGTTTTTTTGTCAATTTGACTAGAGAAAGTTCACTATGAATATAGCTCAATTGCCTAAAATAAATGTCAATTTAGTATAAGTAATTATAATGACAGTACAAATAGTGCATTTTAAAAAAATTATTCGCTAACACATTATCTGTCTAAAGTCTGGAATTTTTCCAAAAAAGTCTGGAAAATGTCTGGAAAAAGTCTGGAATTTCATTTTTAAAAAGCAGTACGAACCCTGTATACATATGATCTGTGGCTTCAGATAGTCTCAAAGCTAGCTGTTGGGTATACATATGATCTGTGGCTTCAGATAGTCCCAAATCTGGATGTTGGGTATACATATGATCTGTGGCTTCAGATAGTCCCAAATCTCTCTGTTGGGTATACATATGATCTGTGGCTTCAGAAAGCTAGCTGTTGGGTATACATATGATCAGTGGCTTCAGATAGCTGGATGTTGGGTACACATATGATCTGTGGCTTCAGATAGTCCCAAAGCTGGATGTTGGGTATACATATGATCTGTGGCTTCAGATAGTCCCAAATCTGGATGTTGGGTATACATATGATCTGTGGCTTCAGATAGTCTCAAAGCTAGCTGTTGGGTATACATATGATCTGTGGCTTCAGATAGTCCCAAATCTGGATGTTGGGTATACATATGATCTGTGGCTTCAGAAAGCTGGCTGTTGGGTATACATATGATCTGTGGCTTCAGAAAGCTGGATGTTGGGTATACATATAATCTGTGGCTTCAGATAGTCCCAAAGCTGGATGTTGGGTATACATATGATCTGTGGCTTCAGATAGTCCCAAAGCTCTCCTTCTTTAAAAACTATTTTCCACTGCCTGCTGTTGTTAAAATGAATCTTGTTTACTGCTGATATCAGACCGAGGTGGGCCAGTTGAAAGAGAACTATGAAAGTGAAAAGTCTAGAGCAGACTTGTACAAGGTTGAACTGGACGGTGTCCTGGTGCAGCAGGACAGAAGGGGCTCAAGCAGTGACAGCCAGGGGTCAGTGAGTGCTGAACTGACCTGCCTTGAGAGCACAGTGTGTAGACACATCCCAGCCCTGGAGCAGGACAGGGAGACCCTCAGGTTGAAAGTGGTAAGTCTCAGGTCTACACATCTTATAGTGGTAAGTCTCAGGTGTACACATCTTATAGTGGTAAGTCTCAGGTGTACACATTATATAGAGCAGCTCAGGTTAAAAGTGGTAAGTCTCAGGTGTACACATTATATAGAGCAGCTCAGGTTAAAAGTGGTAAGTCTCAGGTGTACACATTATATAGAGCAGCTCAGGTTAAAAGTGGTAAGTCTCAGGTGTACACATTATATAGAGCAGCTCAGGTTAAAAGTGGTAAGTCTCAGGTGTACACATTATATAGAGCAGCTCAGGTTAAAAGTGGTAAGTCCCAGGTGTACACATCTTAAAGTGGTAAGTCTCAGGTGTACACATCTTATAGTGGTAAGTCTCAGGTGTACACATCTTAAAGTGGTAAGTCTCAGGTGTACACATCTTAAAGTGGTAAGTCTCAGGTGTACACATCTTATAGTGGTAAGTCTCAGGTGTACACATCTTATAGTGGTAAGTCTCAGGTGTACACATCTTAAAGTGGTAAGTCTCAGGTGTACACATCTTAAAGTGGTAAGTCTCAGGTGTACACATCTTAAAGTGGTAAGTCTCAGGTGTACACATCTTATAGTGGTAAGTCTCAGGTGTACACATCTTAAAGTGGTAAGTCTCAGGTGTACACATCTTAAAGTGGTAAGTCTCAGGTGTACACATCTTAAAGTGGTAAGTCTCAGGTGTACACATCTTAAAGTGGTAAGTCTCAGGTGTACACATCTTATAGAGCAGGACAGGTAGGCCCTCAGGTTAAAAGTGGTAAGTCACAGTTGTACACATAATGTAGCAGTTTACAATACCATATACATTACAAAAATCTGTTGCTTTTTACGGCTATGTGTCATTTTAAATGAATGTTCTATGTTAATCTAGTCATTATAAGATTGTGTTAAAAATAAGTTTTTACAACTTTTTTGTCTACATTATCAGAGCCAGCTAGAAGAAGAGCTGAGCAGAATTCAGGAGAAAACCAGGCAAGTTGAGTTCCAGATGGCCAAACAAAATGTGTCTGCTGGTCATTCTTCAAGGTCAACTAGAACAGTCAGGGAGGAAATGATCAAATCTTTGTTGGCTGTAAGTCAAATAATTATTGTCAATACATTTAATTTCAAGTTTTTCCTGTTTCATCTGTTTTAGTGCACTTATCTATGATATTTAAAAGTTTTTGTCTTATCTATATTTCTTATCTTGCTTATTAAATAAGTACTTGCCTTGTCCAAGCAATAAATTCTTGTCCAAGACCTTATTCTCCATGCATGAATTTCTTGTGTTATACAAAAATATACTCTTGTCTATGAAACATGTACTTCTTGTGTATTTGAATTAGATTTTGTCTAGTCTATGAAATAAGGTCTTACCTCTTCCATGCAAGAAATGTGTGTATTTTCTGTACAAGAAATACTTGTGTTGCTAATACAAGTTCTACTTGTGTTGCTCGTGCAAGTTATACTTGTGTTGATAATGCAAAATATATGTTTGTTGCTCATACAAAAAATATGGGTTGCTTATACAAAAAATATGTGTTGCTCATACAAAAAATTTGTGTTGCTCATACAAAAAATTTGTGTTGCTCATACAAAAAATTTGTGTTGCTCATACAAAAAATTTGTGTTGCTCATACAAAAAATTTGTGTTGCTCATACAAAAAATTTGTATTGCTCATACAAAAAATTTGTGTTGCTCATACAAAAAATTTGTGTTGCTCATACAAAAAATTTGTGTTGCTCATACAAAAAATTTGTGTTGCTCATACAAAAAATTTGTGTTGCTCATACAAAAAATTTGTGTTGCTCATACAAAATATGTGTGTTGCTCATACAAAAAATATATGTGTTGCTCATACAATGCACCCTTCCCTGACCCCAGGTGAGTGATGACAGAGAGGACGTAATGCACAGGTTGTCTCTGTGCTGCAGCAAGCTACAGGGTGTGTACAGGAGACTGGACACACTGAGCACATCAGAGTGGCAGCACACACAGGAGGAGACCACAGAGTTCCAGCACATCATGCTGGAGCTGAACAAACTCAAGGAGGAGGTCAACCAGAGGGAACATGTTTACAAACAAGTACAAGCATTTCTAATTAGGGCTTTACTGTATAGAGACACAGATTTTATTCCATTTCCCATCCTGATCATGCTCTCTTTAAAGTCAGTTTTGTTTCTTCTGTTTTTTTTTTTTTCTGATTTTTTGTACCAGTCTCCGATAATAGAATCTTTTTTTAAAAAGGTCGTTAGGTTACTCGAAGTTAACTAAAATACACAAACAGCTTGCTATTGCTAATGGTAGCCCTAACCTCAACCCTATTCCTACCATACACCTAACCCTAATTTCTAATCACAAAACTATTTGAGATTGATTACAATACTATTAACAAACTAGCACACCTATTTTTGGAAGAATCTATTATTGGATATTGGTATCTTCAATGATCCCTGTTTTTTTTTTTTGTTGACTGGGTTGATTTGCCAATCTCACAATATATCAAGCTGTGTTTTGGCTTGGAACTTTCTTGATAATCCATAAGGTTTATTTCTAATTTTAAACTGATGCCATTCCCAATGTGATATATATCTTAGGTGCGCAGTGAATTAAAGAGACTAAACCATCACAACCAGCAACTGAGTGATCATGTTGTCAGGTTAAAACAAGAGAAAGAACTCTTGTCCAAGACATTACATACTCTAGAGATGAGGCTCCAGGCGGCAGCTACTCAGGTAAACATCTGCTCTACATGTGTGCTCTACACATTTAAACTTAATACATTCATCTACATGTGCTACACAGGTTAAATTTAGATACATTACATGGTGGAACATTTAAACACGAATGTTTCATTGATATATCTACCTACAATGTTCTCCTATTTGATTGTGTGTTCTTTAGTCTACCACTTTGATGTTCTTTAACTGTTCTTTAATCAACCACTTTATGTTCTATATCTGTTCTTTAGTAAACCACTTTAATGTTCTATATCTATTCTTGAGTCAACCACTGAATGTTCTATAACTGTTGTTGATTTAACCTTGTATCACCTGTTATGTTCCAGCCTCAGGTTCAAGTCCCCCACTACACATCAGAAAGTGCCAGTGAAGAAGATGTGGTCTATGACAGGACCATGTGGGCCAGTGAGAGACTCAGTCTTCAGATGGCGCTGGATTCTGCTGAACATGAAATCCAAAGACTGAGGGCAGAAGTCCAACAGTTCAGATCTATAATGCATTCTGATGGAGGGACTGTGGATGTGGGCAAGGTAATGGCAATCTGAGTTTGGTTTACCAACACTGAAAAGAGAGTTTGGTTTACCAACAGTGAAAAGAAAGTTTTGTTTACCAACACTGAAAAGAGAGTTTTGTTTACCAACACTGAAAAGAGAGTTTGGTTTACCAACAGTGAAAAGAGAGTTTTGTTTACCAACAGTGAAAAGAGAGTTTTGTTTACCAACACTGAAAAGAGATTTTTGTTTACCAACACTGAAGTGAGAGTTTGGTTTACCAACACTGAAGTGAGAGTTTGGTTTACCAACACTGAAATGAGAGTTTTGTTTACCAACACTGAAAAGAGATTTTTGTTTACCAACACTGAAGTGAGAGTTTGGTTTACCAACACTGAAATGAGAGTTTGGTTTACCAACACTGAAGTGAGAGTTTTGTTTACCAACCCTGAAAAGAGAGTTTGGTTTACCAACACTAGAACTTCTATAGGTATTTTAATCACCTTTTACCAACAATAGATGTCCAGTGGTTGATTTACAGACTTTCTTAAATTTCTTGGCTGTTCATTGTTGTTATACTCTCTAAAAACAATTATTTTTATTTATTTTTTTGTGTTATAACTGAGTACAAAAATCTGTTTTTCTCTTACAGACTGGTCGACTGTATGGAAAGTATTTGAGAGCTGAAAGCTTCCGTAAAGCTCTGATTTATCAGAAAAAATATTTGCTGCTGTTGCTGGGAGGCTACAGGGACAGCGAGCAGGAAACCCTGGCCATCCTAGCATCCATGGGGGGATTTCCTGATCCTCACACTGGATTGGTTGTTAGGACTCACTCAAGGGCATTCACTGTCTTCAGGTCTGCTGGCAGAGTTATCATTGCTATATCTAGGTAAGTTTCAGCATAGCTCTAGAATTCAGTGCCCTAAATCTGCCAATAATGTTACCTTTATTAACTGATAATTTTTTATGATTGCAATAATTACAGGATGAAATATTTGGTCAAAAAATGGAAAAGAGCAACCAGAGTTGGTTCCCCTGTGATGACTGGCCAAATTTCTCCACTTCAAAGTAAGTTATTGATCATATATATAACCACAACCCAATTCATAGTAAGTTATTGATCATATATTTAACCACAACCCAATTCATAAAATATGTTGACGTCTTTGTGTCAGACTACTACTGCACCACTGGAGATATAGTTTGAGAACTCCTGAGTTTAAAAGCTCTGACTGGTCCCATTTTCCCACAGCTTATGTCCATTCAAGTTACTCCAGCCACAGAAGGAAAGAAAAGGCAGATGAAGACTTTGCTGGAGGGATGTTACATCAGGCAGACTTTGGACTCCATGCTAGACCATACAACTATGACACACCTCCAACTAAAGATCTGCCTCATTCTCAGTCCAACAAGGCTGTCCATCGGCACAGGCCTGAAGAAGCTAGGCGGTAATGTTTGATTTTTTTTTCTAACAGGGAACATTTGTATTATTTTTTAATTCAAAATTTTTGCAGTCGATTATTTATATTATATTTTTAACTAGTAATCTAGTCCAACACACCAGAAAAACAAATATTTTATAAGGATTTCATCAACATGTTACCAACTGAGTTTTATAAAAAGTGTAAGGGTGTGGGTTTGTCCAAATAAACGCCCAGATGCTCCTGGGCATAATGAAGTATACGTTAATCACCCTCCGGGTGCCAGTTGCATCCCTTGGTTTGTTTTAGTCATCGAATAAGTAGCCCATTTAAACAAAATGTAGGTGCCATAGTGCTCACAGGGAAGACTGTGATGCTCCAGTCGCTCTCAGATACTTCCCCAAGACTACTCTTAACAACATGCCAAAGTTTCATGGCTATCAGATGAAAGGTGTAGTAATGCATCATAGACAGACAGACAGACACATCCTTTCACTTATATATATTTAGATAATATAATAATTATTTGTTAATATTGACTACTTATATTGAATGTTTTAAATGTTTATTTCTGCAGACGTATTTTCCAAGACAGTTATCCGGCACATTCTGAAAGCCAAGTGCGTGCACAAATAAACCATAATGCAGTCAGATCAGAGTCCAACCACATCTCTGCCAGTGGACTGTCCAACCACACCTCTGCCATTAGGCAGCTAAACCACAATTCTGCTATTGGACAGTTAAATCACAACTCTGCTAGTGGGCAGCTAAACCATAACATTACCACTAGACAGTTAAACCACAACTCACAGTTAAACCACAACTCACAGTTAAACCACAACTCAGCCAGAGCACAGACCAATCACAACACTGATGATTTCCTGTTCTACCTACAAAACGTCCAGCAGCGCCTCAGTGAAGGGGAATATGGTAAACTTTCTTGAAAGGCTATTATTAAATTAAATATTATCGAGTATGTTGCCGGTGGAATTTTTGTTTTGATACAACTTTTCTATAAAATTGATTTTGCCATTCTTGAGTTACTAACCCTTTACTAACCTTTTGTCTTTATATATATTTCAATCAGGGACAGGGAGAGAACTCTTGTGACAACAGAGTTGTGGAACATGAATACAAAAACTACTGACAGTTGCTGAAATGTTTGCTAAACTTGTTGAAAACATACATTTTCCCCATGTAAATTATCTTTATCATTCTTGTTATAAAAATGTTTGTACATATTACTAATACTAATCCATGACATTCTGGTACCCAACATCAAACTAGTTAGATGAAAAAGTTTTATCTTATGTTATTTATTTTTAAAATGATGCTAAGAAAATCAGAATTTGTTTAGTTTTAAACATTGGAAGTGAGAATGTTGTTTTGTTTATGAAAACTTTCTGTTAATGGAATCACCACAAAGTCCTTCCTATCTGGGTCTATGCAGTCACCTTATACTGTGTACAGGTTCTATCATTTTCTGTGATAATGTGGGCTCATAGTCAGTAAGATAACACAATAAATCTATTGTCTTATCACATTATTTTAATCACACTCTATCCCATATTAACCCATTTTGATCACATCTGTATAAACACATTTTTTAGATCGCATTCATTGTCCTGCATTATCAAATCATTTTAATCACATCCATTGCCTTGTATCTCCCATTATTTTGATCACGTCCATTGACTTGTATTTTATTATTTTGATCACGTCCATTTGAATTATTTATTTAGTATGCAATCACCACTCAGGTTGTTGATAAAACTGTGCTTGGAGGAAAGTTCTTGTTAAAAGGTCGTCCACACTGTTTTATAAGTTGCCCACTCTGAATCAAAACAAACATTACTATATACTCTTAAACCTTTAGTCATTGGAAATATATTCCCAGTGTGTACATTTATCTTTTAAAAAAGCATGTCCATAATCTGTAAATATACTTGTATGTAACTCTTCATTATCAATTGATGTATACCATTACATATTTTCTCAGAAAATATTCAAATATGACAAATAAAATGTAAATTTATTTTTAAAACATACCCTTGTTACATAATTATGTTATTGACTGAATGGAAGTTTCTTGTGCTTATTTCTTCTTTGTTCTTAATTTTTAATGTTGGAAGTGATCCATTCCTACACAATTAAATATATATGTTAACTGGTTATGCGCCATTGAGGCCATTGACTCCAATTTCAGCCTGCTTTTCTTTTTGGATTTCTTTCCATAGCGTTTGTCCAACCAAGAAAAAACTACAAGGCAGCAGTTGTTTGATTTTGGAGTTGTCTCTTCTAAAAGAGTGGCTGTCCCCAGCTAATGAGCCTCATCTGCCTGAGGATTTGAACTTGAGACTTTTCGGTTTAGAAACCATGAGCTTTACCGACTCAATCCCTTTATGTGGGTTTGATGTTTGTGATATGTGCCCAAGTTTAGAATAGAAAAATATTAATGGAAGAAATTTTTTCTTTCTCTCATATGCTACATTATAAGAGTTTTTATATCAATTTTCTGAGCTAAACAGTTTTCATTTTAAAAAAACTTCATGTTAGGCTCTCATTGGGGAGATGCTTCAATTTTAAACTAATTTGAAAGAGAGGTAAAGTTTATTTTTTAGATCTGTCAATCTCATTTGGCAGATATGTCAAGTAGTTACCAATAACAAAAAATATTTAACCTTCAATGGATTAATGGAAACTATTTGTACAGATTTTGACCTTTGAATATAAAAATCATCAATCTTATTGCAGCTATGATTTTTTAAATGTATCAGCTAGAAACTTCATGATGGGTGTCTAGATTCAAGTAGTAGATTGTATAAGGTTAATGCATTTTATGAAACTGTGGACGGATTCAATGAGAGTTGCTGTTCTGTTCAGATTTAATTCGAGGTATATTCTAATGCCAACCCCATACGTGCCATTTGACACCATTAGCAATGCACACATCTGGGAAACAACATTGACAAAGAAACTAGGAAAAGAATAGGGGGTTTGACAGGCCACACACTGTGTAGGCCAATATCATCAGACAGGCATTTGATGGAACCCACAAGAGGTCGACCAAGAAGACATGGTGACAGGACGTTGAAGCTGAAACTACAAAGATGGGCTACATCTTGAGTTAGGTTGAGAAAATGGCACAGGACAGAGGACTATGGAGATTTTTTATTGGAGGCACATTTCCCAGAAGGGGTGATGGGCAGTTTTGATGAACCACATGCTCTGATACATACAATGACAAACAAGAAAAATAAAAAAAAATTAGCAAAGTTACAGTCCTATCCATGTTCATGCTTCAAATATAAATGACAGTGGAAAGGGAAATAATATATAGGCCTATGGGTCTACATGTTAATGAAATTGTACTTGTTAAAATAAACGTTAAAGATTAATAGACCAGCAGTATTGTAATATTTAATATCACAAATGAATAAAAAAAAATCTACATTAGCAAAACAGCTTGAGCTTATGGTTTCATTTTTGCTGCTTTAAAAAAAAATATAAATAATTTTTTAATTAGTCCTATTTTATAATTAATGTTTAAAATCAATAATATTAATATATAAAATATAATTGCCTAGGCCCTAGATCTAGATTTTCATTTAGTATAGAGAAAGCATGTTTATTTTAATATTTTATATTATTTTAGGTTTCAACAGAATTTTAATGATATTTTAAAATGTTTAATTTGCTGTAATTAGACTACTAACTAGACTCTAGCTTTTAAAATAATGAATAGATAAGTGATTATTGTTGTCAAAAGTTAGAAACTATTCTAGATACTCTAGAATAGATCTTTTATACATGTTCATTATCTCTAGGGGAAAATGAAGGCCGACGTAGTGCCTAATGTTACTTTTTGGGTACTTTAATTATTTTTTTTAGCTCGGCAGATAGAGCTACCGTTGACTTCCTGTTATTATTTTAATTTAATAATAAACAAAACAATGGGCCTTAGCCTTAGAAAAATATAATTTTCTTTTAGATCTAATTAGATCTAGATCTAGAAAAAGAAGAATCCAGACCTATCTGACTAGTTTCTAGGTAAACAGTGTAGATTATTTAGGCCTATTAAAATTTAATTTCGAACTCACTTGTTATTGGTTAGTGATGAAGTCTTTCAAATTGTACTAGACTCTAGATCTAGATCTATTGTCTTCTTGACTTAAAAATAAAGTCAAGTAAAAGTTTAGGCCTAAGTACTAGATCTAAGTAGTAAGTACTAAGTAGTAGTAAGTAGTAGATTCTAAATATTTATTATTTACTATTTAGGCCTACTAATACTAAATATTAAAATAAGTAAATAAAAGTCTAGACTCCTCTAAGTCGTTGTAAGCCACTTTCACTTTCTGCTTTTGATTGTGATTTGTGAAGTAAGAGTAGTAAGACGTGGAAGAAGCTCTTTCACTTTTAAAATCTAATCTAGATTCTAGACCTAACTTTTTGTGACTTTGATCACACTTCAAGGCAGGCCTTCTTCTTAGAGTGTCTTAGACTTAGAGTTAGTAGAGTACATTTATTTAGCAGTTACTAACTAGAATCTGATATCTAGCTTTCTTTCAGTTTTATTGCCAACAAGATCTACTAGATGTATAGATTAGATAAGATTTTAGATCATTCTTGTGAAAAAGTAGGTCTACTGTGTAGATTAGGTCTAGGAAGATAGAGATTTAAGTCTGTTTCTGTTTAGAAAAAAAGTTGATCTAGCAAGAGTCAGTGGCGGTGCTGAGGATCAGGCTGGGTGCTGCCATCATTAAAAGACCTGATGGAGGGCTTTCTCTTCTCCCCCACCCCAAAACATAAGCAGTTTTTTTGCTGGGAATGACAGATATCAAAAGTGTGGGAAATTAGTAATCACTTTCACTGGGATGAATAAAATCTTTGCTAAATCTTTGAAAGTTGAGAACGCCCCTAAATGCTAATCTCTGATGAATTGTGTTAAAAGTGGTTAAAATAACTTAATGGTTGGCTGTTAAAAACTGCAAAACGGTTCAAAACCTTATTTTGATTCCTATATTCTGTTTCTTAAAAAATTGTGTTAGGCTCAAGTGAGAATATTATTGCCTTACGACTGTAGCAATGTTTATTTCTGTTTGTTTATTTACAGATTGTGCACATTTAAACATGGCAAGCTCTGAACCTCCTTTAGAGAAACTCTCTGACCAGTTCCTAAATTGCTCTTTATGTTTTGAGCAGTTTGTAGAGCCCAAAGTCCTGCCCTGTCAGCACACCTTCTGTTTACTTTGCTTGAGAAGGTATGCAGCTCTACGGGGGTTGGACGCCTCCCTCCCATGCCCTCTCTGCAAGGAAATGTTTACCATTCCTGGTAACGATGTGGCTAATCTTAAAAACAATTTCTTTATTGTCAGTTTGCTACATTTTGTGGCAGACTCTAAAAAAATACCTGCCAGGAGTGATTTAGGGCCGGTGGAGAAGGCGAGCACTTGTGAACAAAACCAGACAGATAAGGTGGCCACAGCCACATGTGGTGCCTGCAATGACCTCTCACCTCTAAACAGTTTCTGTGAGCACTGCTCGATATGGTTGTGTGTCACATGTAGCAAGTCTCACTCTCGCCTGCCCTTGACCTCAACTCACCCATTGCTCAGCATGGATGACGTAAACATCAAGTGTAAGACTCTGGTAGAAATTGGTGAGAAGGCCTTGCACGAGCTAGAGATGACCAACACAGAGAAGCAAGATATTCTTTTTGCACAAATCCAACAAATCCCAGAAAATATTTTTTCACTTCGCCAGAAAATAAGTTCAGCAGCTGAAGAAGCTCAGAAAATTATCAGCGAAAAAGTGTCAAATTTTCTTCAACAGGTGGATGAATTTCAGAGGGAAGAGGAGAGAAACTTGTCAGAGAAGCTTGACGCAGTAGAGGAGACAAGGAAGGAGTTGGAGAGGCTGCAGACCATGTTAGGGAAAGTTAAAATTTCCAATGATGGGTTTCAAAACCAGGTGGCCATCAAAACGGTAGAGAACTTTTTAAATGGGTTGACATCATCCAACTTGAAATGGAGCCAGGCTCGATTGAGCTTGGCTTTCAACACTAACACAAACTTTTTTCAGGAGTTGAACAACCTTGAACTTGGCCAACTGAGGTCTATAACAGACAAATCTATGCCTCTCCTTTTTTTAAATGAAAGGGCCCTGACTCTACATAAGATAGAAAGACTTACTGAGAGAGAATACATTAGTGCTCT
Source organism: Physella acuta (assembly GCF_028476545.2). Classification (NCBI taxonomy): domain Eukaryota; kingdom Metazoa; phylum Mollusca; class Gastropoda; family Physidae; genus Physella; species Physella acuta. The sequence continues at coordinate 169,130 of NW_026732082.1, forward strand.
TGCTATCAATAAATTTGCTGAGAAGTTCGTCGTCACCAGCAATCAAACTGTCGTTGTATTTAAACCAGACTCTCGAATCCCTCGTTCATTTGTGTCACCACTGTGTGAAAGAGTTGTCAACAAGCCTTGGGGTATCGCCTACTCTGAAGCAGACGGTCATGTCTTCATCTCTGAAGCAGGCCGACATGAAGGGGACGGGGCTGTCATCTCCTACAGCCGAGATGGGAAGTACCACTCAGTTATAGCGTCAGGTCTTACCCTACCTCGAGGCATTGCAGTTTACAAAAGTTTTATTTTCGTCTGCGATCAGTTAGATAAATGTGTCTATATATTAAACTTTTTTGGTAAAATTATCCGAGTTTTAAAAAAAACAGCAGACGGCAAAAATCTCTTCACGGCCCCAATGTTTGTTTCTGTTGGTAAATCAGGTCGCCTGGCTGTGTCAGATGACTGTAGGTGTGTCAAAGTGTTTGACCAGGATTGTAACCTGCTGTTCACGTACATCTCTCAGTTACCAGACTCAGAGTTCTGGGATGTCCACGTGACAAAGAATAACGACGTCATTGTGTGTGACTGGAGGCACGGCCTGCACAAAATTTCCTCTCATTTTAAAAGCAACGGCTTGGTTAGGACTGAGAGCAGTGCCCTGATAGAGCCTTCAGCACTTGCTACTTTAGAAAATGGTAACTCCATTTACATTGGAACATGTAATGGGGATATCTTTTCTGCAATTTAATTTTTTTTTTATTTGAAAAGAACTGAGACTAGAATCTAGTTGTATCATCTTTGAGTGAACTGTTTTTGTAAACCTTGTTGAGTTTTGTTTTAAACCTTATCAAAAGCTTTTGTGATGTCAGATGTTTTTAAACTAGTCTAACAATGTATTTTTATGTCCAAGTCGGCAACTGAATCCTATTGAATGGAAATCTTAGATTGTTAATTAGCAAAAACATAACCTAGATTCTATACTGATTTATAAAGATGGGGCATGTTGAGATTAAAAGATTTATAAGAGAGAATTGTTGGAAAAGTGGGAAAACTATTTTTCTTATGAGTCGTTAAACAAAGGGTGACATTGATGCAAAACCTTCTGGGAAATTTTTGTTACCCATTAAAGAATGTTATTAAGGAATGTATGAATTTATATACATAATACCATAAAAATATATACCTATAAATATACAAGTGTGTTCCATGCAAGTTAGTAAACTTATATCAAGTTGGCACCCATTTACTCTAGTTGGCTGTGGGGTGTTTAAATTTTATTTTATTTATCTTAACCTATTTTAAAACTTTTAAATACAACAAATGCTGTATACCCAATTGTGATTTTTGTTTTTAAATACTGAACCTACTTATATAAGTAGAAAAATTAATTTATTTTTTATTGAGGGGTAAACTGTCCCAACTATATTAGTATTTTTAGTTTCTTGTATGACTGAGTCTACCACAGTAATGGGAGACAACAAATGCTGGTTATTTAAACTTTATTCTGCATTTCAGCTACATAGTACTCAGTAGTGAATAAGAAAACGGTTAAATGTTAAGAAAATATTTCTTATGAAAGTATATTTTTTTTTTAACTTTTAATTGAAATTAATCAAAACATTTTCACTATTTTCCCAAGAAATTCAGTAAAATATTTTAATTTACTATGACTTTAAATTGATTGGAGGTCTACATTTACATGCCTCCTTATTTGTATTTGTTGTACAGCCCTTATTGTAGTCTAAGGTTACTGTTAAGTTAATGTTAGATTTAAGCCCTGTTTGGTTGTTTAAAGTTGAATGTAAGGTACAAGCCCTGTTTTGCTAAGGTTACTGTTAGGTTAATTTTAGGATGAATTCTTTCATTTTAAAGTTTAATCAATAATAGGATCTGTGCCTAGGGGAGAAATAATAATTAGAATTGCTTAGATCACAAGGTAAGAGTCCTCTATTGTTACTTAGATCAAAAGTGAGGGTTAGCTGGTGTTACTAAGACGACATAGTGAACTTTTATGTAAAGTAGATGTTATGTTGAGTTTATGGATGATGTACATCCACATTCATGTCTTTTACATCTAAAGTTATTGTAGACATGTGATATTTTTGCTACTGTATTTTGTGTATTTAATTTTTGTGAATAAACTTGTATCTCTTCCGGTATGTTTGTTTATTTATTTTTTTAACGTTTGTACTGTCTTGTTTAATGGTTGAGAAATTCTAAGTCTGTTGTAAACAAGTGTTTCCCTTTAGTCATGTTTGGTCAGGAAAGTTGCATGGCAAGTGTAAGTTAGTAGAATTTAAATCACTGTGGTCAGCAGTGTTGACATCAGTAGACTTGTGGTCAGCTGTGTTGACATCAGTAGACTTGTGGTCAGCAGTGTTGAGATCAGTAGACTTGTGTTCAGCTGTGTTGAGATCAGTAGACTTGTGGTCAGCTGTGTTGAGATCAGTAGACTTGTGGTCAGCTGTGTTGAGATCAGTAGACTTGCGGTCAGCTGTGTTGAGATCAGTAGACTTGTGGTCAGCTGTGTTGAGATCAGTAGACTTGTGGTCAGCTGTGTTGAGATCAGTAGACTTGTGGTCAGCTGTGTTGAGATCAGTAGACTTGTGGTCAGCTGTGTTGACATCAGTAGACTTGTGGTCAGCTTTTTGGTCAGCTGTGTTGAGATCACTAGACTTGTGGTCAGCTTTTTGGTTAGCTGTGTTGAGATCAGTAGACTTGTGGTCAGCTGTGTTGAGATCAGTAGACTTGCGGTCAGCTGTGTTGAGATCAGTAGACTTGCGGTCAGCTGTGTTGAGATTAGTAGACTTGTGGTCAGCTGTGTTGAGATCAGTAGACTTGTGGTCAGCTGTGTTGAGATCAGTAGACTTGCGGTCAGCTGTGTTGAGATCAGTAGACTTGTGGTCAGCTGTGTTGAGATCAGTAGACTTGCGGTCAGCTGTGTTCAGATCAGTAGACTTGTGGTCAGCTGTGTTGAGATCAGTAGACTTGTGGTCAGCTGTGTTGAGATCAGTAGACTTGTGGTCAGCTGTGTTGAGATCAGTAGACTTGTGGTCAGCTGTGTTGAGATCAGTAGACTTGTGGTCAGCTGTGTTGAGATCAATAGACTTGTGGTCAGCAGTGTTGAGATCAGTAGACTTGTGGTCAGCTGTGTTGAGATCAGTAGACTTGCGGTCAGCTGTGTTGAGATCAATAGACTTGTGGTCAGCAGTGTTGAGATCAGTAGACTTGTGGTCAGCTGTGTTGAGATCAGTAGACTTGCGGTCAGCTGTGTTGAGATCAGTAGACTTGTGGTCAGCTGTGTTGACATCAGTAGACATGTGGTCAGCTGTGTTGAGATCAGTAGACTTGTGGTCAGCTGTGTTGAGATCAGTAGACTTGTGGTCAGCTGTGTTGAGATCAGTAGACTTGTGGTCAGCTGTGTTGAGATCAGTAGACTTGTGGTCAGCTGTGTTGACATCAGTAGACTTGTGGTCAGCTGTGTTGACATCAGTAGACTTGTGGTCAACCAAATTCCCACCACTACACATCAGCACCCAGTTATCGCCATAGAAAGTCAAGCCTTCATCTGGTCAAACAAAAACATCACATTTCTTGTTTTGACCAAAAATATCACATTTTCTGTTTTGACCAAAAATACTGTTTAGTCATTGGTCAATTATTTCGCCCTAATCTACTGTTGGCTAGGAATTGATTACTTCCCTTTCTTCGCCGAGTTCCAGGAAGTTGAAATCGTGACTGTTGTTAGTCATAGAGTTGTTCCCCTTACCCCTAGTGGGGAAACTACACGGGAGCACTTAGTCCCTAGAGAGTTAGTTCAGAGACCAGTTGCCCATTTCTGTCTTGACAAAATTGACTGGAAAACACCGTGTTATGACGGGGAAATTATTTCCGTTTGTTGCAAGGCGTCAAATAAATCATTAAAAAATGTTAATTATCAATTTAGAACAGCGTTTCCAACCTTTGTTACTGCGCCTCCTTTAAACAAGTTAATAAAAAGTCTAGTGACAATTTAAGCGCAATTTCCTTATGTTATCCATAACAATGTTTAATTTTTTGTGACCGAACGAAAGGATATTTTTTTTGCACTAAAAAAAAGACAACTATATTAACCTATATCAACGGAAATAGTTTTATTTTAACGAGTAGGCCTACACGATGCTCAGTTTTTTTTTTTTAAAAGTAGTAAATATCATCCTAGGCCTACACAATGCTCAGTTTAAAAAAGTAGTAAATATTTTTTTGTGACCGAACGAAAGGATATTTTTGAAAACTTTCTTCGGCAATATTGTTCTAAATTATGGCAGAAATTGATTGGTAAATGTTTCAAGTCGCTAAGTGGTCTGGTTGCCGAGATATGGGCCAAAAACTGCATTTTTTCGAGGTTTTTTGGCTTTTCCGGGAAATCCAGGAAGGAATTCCGGGAATTTTTTTGGCCCACAATCATTCTCGGAACTTGCTTAACATATTTGCTTTGGAACTAGTCCTCGATATTGCTTCGTTGAGGAGGAGATACGACTTAAAGCTGCGGACACACATCCATCCATCCATCACCAGAAATGACGAGTTAATAATCGCAATTGTCCAGTATGGAAATTGCGCTAAAAAATAATGGGTTTAATCTGGTCTCTATCTCCTTGCGTTAAACATAGATTTTTTGTCTGAATGTTTAGGCCTATAGTTTTCAAGTAGAACGATAACCCTTATTATTCTTAACGTGCTAACAGTTTGTACTGGAACAATTTTGAAACGTAGAAAGGAAAAGAGTACCTCAGACACTAATCCGTGCCTCCCCTAGTACTAGTCCACACCCCCGTCAGCACTAGTCCGCGCCTCCCCTAGCACTAGTCCACACCTCCCCTAGCACTAATATATCTCTAGCACTAATCCGTGCCTCCCCTAGCACTAGTCCACACCCCCGTCGGCACTAGTCCGCGCCTCCCATAGCACTAATCCGTGCCTCCCCTAGCACTAGTCTGCACCTCCCCTAGCACTAGTCCACACCCCGTCAGCACTAGTCCACACCCCGTCAGCACTAGTCCACACCCCCGTCAGCACTAGTCCGCGCCTCCCCTAGCACTAATATATCTCTAGCACTAATCCGTGCCTCCCCTAGCACTAGTCCACACCCCCGTCGGCACTAGTCCGCGCCTCCCCTAGCACTAATATATCTCTAGCACTAATCCGTGCCTCCCCTAGCACTAGTCCACACCCCCGTCGGCACTAGTCCGCGCCTCCCCAGGGAGTATGGAAATTGGAAACCGTTGATTTATAATCTGTCTGAAACTAAATGTGTAGGCCTATGTGGGTAGAGTGACTAAGTCCCTTATGTCCGGCAGACATGTGCTCACCGTATGCCAGCATTGTCACGTACTTATAGCCCTTTGTCAGAAGTATTTTATCTTTGCTGGACAGTGTCATATCAACTTTGGAAGAATCAATTTCATGGACATTGGCTCCATGCTTGGCCACCGCCCACAGAAGCTGATAGAAAGTATTGATTTATTATGCAGTAGTATTGTATAACGTGTCGGCCCACGCAAATACGTAGTGATGTGTTGACTTTCAATCAAACAGTGTACCACGTGACGGCTGTCCTAAGCCATACCATAGTGTTAGCCAGGGTTGTGGTGATTTAGACCAGGGGTCTCCAAACTACGGCCCGCGATGTCCTCTCATCCGGCCCGCGGAGATCTTTTTGTCCACGGGAAAAAAACGTTTGTTGGTGATGGCTGAGGAAATTTGCCCAGAAAAATCAATGACAAGCATGGAAGAAACTGGCCCCCGAACTGAAATTTGATAGTTAATGCGGCCCTCGGACTGAAAAGATTGGAGACCCCTGATTTAGACAGTTGGCCTTGGTGGTCAAGCGTGCTGGTCACCGCTGATCATCATCTGATTGTTGCTGGCGTAAGTCTACAACATCACACACCCAAGACATTTATGCATTCAGCTGTTAATTTAAACAGACATTGGTGCATTCAGCTGTTAATTTTAACAAAGACATTGATGCATTCAGCTGTTAATTTTAACAGAGGCATTGATGCATTCAGCTTTTAATTTTAACAGAGGCATTAATGCATTCAGCTGTTAATTTTAACAGAGGCATTAATGCATTCAGCTGTTAATTTTAACAAAGGCATTAATGCATTCAGCTTTTAATTTTAACAGAGGCATTAATGCATTCAGCTGTTAATTTAAACAAAGTTACCAAATCAGCATCATCACTCTACCTCACACTGGTAAGTTAATTACATAGTCGAAAAGGTCGTGAAATAATGTCGTGTAAAGGGGGGGGGGGGGTCTTCGATGGTCAGATCGTGTGTGTGTGTGTGGAGGGGGGGGGGGTCATTGATGGTCAGGTCTTGTGTCTGGAGTTAGTTTTACTCATGAACACATTAGAGTCAACGAACAATGTCAAGTAGCACCTGTTTTTACGATGGTTCGTTTGATGAACGTCATCGTTATGACTTGAACAATATTCTCAAACTCGAGATCCAACGTTAATTTAATTTGAGAAAAGGTTAAATAGAATTTGACGCGTTCTTGCTTTTGTGTATTTTTAAGCAGTTTGTAATTTTGTTTATTTTAACCTCAGATTTAAACTACATTGCCTGTGGTTCATGAATTGTTCTTGCACAGACGTTTTTGAATTTCAATACAAACTAATTTTTTTCCACTTCTTTTGACGTGACTCAAATTGTAACGCGATGAATGTACATGTCTAAGGTTACTCTCGTTGATTACATGAGTTTGTTACCCTTTCGTCCTGATATAAATAGTACAGACGTAGTAGAGTTTATCTGTTTCTATGATCACGGCATAGGCGTCGCGAGCCGGGGGGGGGGGGTGCGGACCGCATCGGGTGACACCATTTAGGGGGGTGACACCAAGACAGAAAAATTGCAAGATTTATAGAATAATATTTTTTTTGCCACTTCAATGAATGGTTAATTAAGTTAAAAAAAAGGGGGGGGGGGGGGCACCTTGACGTAAACATGCTAACTATAGAGAAGACAATACTACACTCAGCAGTATTAACAACCGACTATAGATAAACATCGTTTGTATTAAATGTGAACAGTTTAAAGCTTTTACCGGGGGAGGGGTGACACTAAAAGGAAAATTTACTGAGAAAAAAAAGGGCGGGGATAGATACCATGAGGTGCCTCACCGGGTGACACCCGACCTAGTGACGCCACTGGGCGCATTTACTTCCCCTTGGTCAGATACCTATCAAGGGAATGTTCTAGACTTGATTCGGAGATTCCACTTTCGGGTTAGCAGTAGAGCACTCTACCCACCGGCCCGTCACATGCAAGTTGAATGGTTATTTTTATTGTTGGTTTTAGACGACAAGAACTTGAAGTCGTGCTACATTCAGTATAACATACAGTTGGTTTTGTGAATATTCTGTTTGAACACCTTTCAATGAATGGCAACCCGTTTTGTTTGAACCACCTTTCAATGAATCGCAACCTGTTTTTATTGAACCACTTTTCAATGAATGGCAACCCGTTTAGTTTGAACCACCTTTAAATGAATGGCAACCCGTTTACTTTGAACCTCCTTTCAATGAACCGCAAACCGTTTAGTTAAAACCAACTTTCAATGAAATGGCAACCCGTTTAGTTTAAACCACCTTTCAATGAACCGCAACCCGTTTAGTTTGAACCACCTTTAAATGAATCGCTACCCGTTTTGTATGAACCACCTTTAAATGAATCGCAACCCGTTTAGTTTGAACCACCTTTCAATGAATGGCAACCCCACCAGGTATTAAAACCCACTCAGGGAGACAGAAAACTGGCCAATCAGAGCCGCTACAGTCACGTGCGAAACGACGGCGCGTGCGTGTGTGCTGATTGGTCAGGTAGGTCGGAGGCGATACTCGAAATGGCTTTCCAAATAAGGTTGTAAGAAACTGTTGCCACGTAGTGCTGACGAACTGGGATGAGTGTTGGTTAAAAGTTCGCTACCCAGGGAGAATTATTTTAAAATTAAGTGAAAACTCAGGCGGCTCAGTGGAGAAATTTGAGTACGATCAACTCAGCGCTAGACCGTCAATACTCGGACTACTGAAGACATGGGCAAGTTTCAAATGGAGCGGTGAGTAAGATTTCCGTTTTTGACAAAGTAGGGAGTAAGAATTATGGAACATTTTTCATCTGGGTTTAATTGGGGATGTACATATTTTTAAAGGGGGGGGGGGGGTTGACACGTTAATTAAAGAAAAAAAGACTTATCTTGTCAAGGCTTATCTTGTATCCGCTTATAGTATATCTGCATGTCAATACCTATTTTGTTTCCGCCTGTCAAGACTAATTCTGTATTCATCTGTGAAGGCTTATCTTGTATCAGCCAGTTTAGACTTATCTTGTATCCATCTGCTTAAACTGTATCCACCAGTCAATGTTTCTAGTATCCTCCTGTCAAATTGTATCTTGTATTCAGCTGGAAATGCTTGTCTTTATACCCACATATCAAAACTTATATTGTATCCGACCGTCATCGCTTATCTTGTATCCATCTTTAATCTTCCTACCGCAATTCCATATATTTTTACTTTCTCGTATATACGAAGTATAGAGAAAGTCTTGTAATCGTGCAAAAAAAAAATCGAGATTTGTACGTTTTACACCTCACTGATACGGAAAAACATAATTTTGCAATCTTGTCCGTATGTCTGTGTGTCTGTCTGTGTGTCTGTCTGTGTGTCTGTCTGTCTGTCAGTGTTTCTTCCAGACTTTTTTCTCCGGGGGGGCACTTGAAATCTTCGGGGGGGCGGTAAACTTTCTTCGGGGGGGCGGACACTGTTAAAAGTATATATTTTCTATATAAATTATATAAATTTCATTTCGTTCGGGGGGGCGGTAAAAATTTTTCGGGGGGGCAAAGCCCCCCCGAAGAGATGCCTGGAAGAAACTCTGCTGTCTGTCCGTGTGTAAACACGACAACTTGAGTACCGTTACTGCTAGGTTGATGAAATTTCATATATAAGTATTTTATCAAAATCGTAGATCCGTATCAACTTTTGAGCGATTTCCGATAACCGGAAGTGGTACTTTTCCTACTTTGAAATTTTCAAAAGCCTATAACTTGAGTACTATTTCAGATAGATAAACGAAATTTCACATGTAAGTAAAAAATCTAATTCTCTACCTTCTGTTAAATTTTGAGTAATTTCCGTTGACCGGAAGTAGTAATTTACGCTACTTCCGATTTCTCAAAAAACTAATGTAAATTTTAAAAGTACTAATAATATTGCGCACTATTATGCGCTTTTTTATTTGGCGTTCACTTGGTGTGCAATTAATTTTTCTACGAGATTTTATTCTATTTTTAAAACTTTAAGTATTTAAAATGGATTAAAAATCATGTCTATAGCCCGAGTTCCCATCCCCTGTTATTTTATATAAGAATATTCGAGAAAGTTTAGGGGAGATCACTCCCGGTTTATTATCCTCGTGTCAAGGCTTATCTTTTATGCAACTGTCAATACTTATTTTGTAACCACATAGATAGTAAGGATAATTTTTTATCCGACTGTTACAGCTTATCTTGTATCCAACTGTCAATACTTATCCTGTAACCACATAGTAAGGATAATCTTGTATCCGCCTGTCAATGGTTGTTTTGTATCATTCTCTCAATACTTACCTTGTATCCACCTACAAGGCTAATCTTGTATACTTCTCTCAATACTTATCTTATATCTGCATATCAACGCTTATCTTGTATCTTTCTGTTAATACTTATATCCTCTATCTAGTTTAATCTTGTATTTCTCAGTCAGTACTTTTATTATATTCGCCTGTCAAGGCTAATCTTGTATCCGCCTATCAAGGCTAATCTTGTATCCACCTATCAAAGCTAATCTTGTATCCTTCTATCAAAGCTAATCTTGTATCCTTCTATCAAAGCTAATCTTGTATCCTTCTATCAAGTCTATTCTTGTATCTTTTTATCCAAGCTAATCTTGATAATTTTATCAAAGCTAATCTTGTATCCGCCTGTCAAGGCTACTCTGGTATCCTTTTATCAAAGCTAATCTTGTATCCACCTATCAAAGCTAATCTTTTATCCTTTTGTTAAAGCTAATCTTGTATCCTTCTATCAAAGCTAATCTTGTATCCGCCTATCAAAGCTAATCTTGTATCCACCTATCAAATCTAATCTTGTATCCGTTCATCAAAGTTAGTCTTTTATCCTTATATCAAGGTTAATCTTGTATCCGCCCATCAAAGCTTATCTTGTATCCTTCTATCAAAGCTAATCTTGTATCCGCCTATCAAGGCTAATCTTGTATCCGCGTATCAAGGCTAATATTGTATCCTTCTAACAAGGCTAATCTTGTATCCTTCTATCAAGGCTAATCTTGTATCCTTCTAACAAGGCTAATCTTGTATTCGCCTATCAAGGCTAATCTTGTAATCGCCTTTCAAAGATACTCTTGTATCCACCTATCAAGGCTCACTTCTGCGCCTTTACACCAAGGGAAATCAACGTGTAAACCCCTTCTATGGTTCATGTCCAGAATAAAAACCTTCTTTAACAATCACGTCTACAAAAAACTTCTTTCTATGAACAAATTGGGAAAAAGGGGGTCTGGAGTTAGCTTTAAAATGTGTGCCGGCTTTTTGTTGTGGAACAAAAACTTTTCTTTCCTCTGGAACTGCCAGCTTTTATTTTAATGGATTTATTTTGTTAAACCAATTATGACGTTTTAATTTTATAATCAGGAGTGCTTTTACAGAACCGCGATAAAAATGTTACAATTGTACAGCGTTGCAGACATTTTTTAAAAATGGCTTTTATTTTTGTTCTTAATTGTAATACTGAAGGGAATTTCCTCCAACATAATAAAGCATTTCTTGCCAACATTTTATGCGCTAAATGGACGTTGACTCTGATTTTATCCTGCTTTTCTTTCTGGGTGTGTTTCTAAAGCTTTTATCCACCCGATACCAATCTGCAAGGGACTTGTAGAGTTAGCAACCATGAGCACTCCTGCCAGAAAAAAACTAGACTGATTTGTTTCAACAGCTTGTACGAGCATATAACACAACTGGACACTGGGCAGTGATGTTTTAGTGGTTGAATAGATTTAACAACTTCACAAAAAATCAATTTTGTTTGTAGTAGACGTCACGGTTTTTCTGACGTTTTTTACCTCTCCCCTCCGTCACATGTCACACCTAAAATGACGTCAGACCTCACCCTACAACCACCCTCAGAATTGCTGTTTAATTTTTATTCAAAACATCGATATTTTTCCAAAATCTTGTCAGAACTCTGTCAACATAAAGTATTTTGATCAATTCCTATTACAGTTTATTAAAACCGTTTTCTAAAAAGCGAAATAACGGCTAAAACTCGTTTTCTAACATTGCTTTTTTATAATGCAAAAGTGTGACGTCACACCATCTGAACCCCCTCATCACACACCGTGACAAAATTACCAAACCCCTGGCCCACTTCCCCCTACGAGTGTGACGTCATTTATGGACGACCCCTTGTACATATTTAACCAACTTCACACAAAAAAACATTTATATTTGTAGTAGGACTATAACTACTCGGAGGCCACAGATTTAAGCAATGTATCAACCATCAGTGGCGTTAGTGGTCTTTGTAGATATTATTATTATTATCCAAAATTCGGAAAAAAGTAATTTTCTAGTTAGCTTTACTTGAAAAAAAAACTGAACCTCTTTTACGCACAAATATACTTCACACTACAATAGTTAGTGTGGCAGTAGAAGCATATTTACCACTTACAATTTGACAACCTACATATCTCGTTCGTCAACCCAATTTCAACCTTCAAAACATTTTTAGGTTCCAGGCTAAATTGAGACTATCAAACGTGTTTGATGCTATTTTCGTTTCACTCCGAGGCTGACGTCATTCAAGTGTCTTTTACACCAAAGAAATGGTTCGTGCGGCAATTTCCGATAACAACACAAGTCCAAGTCCGCTAATCATAGTTTTTCATGGTAGTTCACTCCCTTTGTTCAGCGGGAAAGGGGCTCATAACTGTTTTTCTCAAAGTGACTGTCATTACATCTGATGTTGATAACGATAACGATAAGTTTTAATTAATACGAGCCGGCCCGCGGCATAACATACGCCGCTATTTAGTTGTTTCTAATTTTCAATAATTCATAATTTGTGAATTCGACAGTACCAACGCTGACACTGAAAATATTTCTTTAAAACACTATAAGTAGCTCGCCCCACCCCCCCCTTCCTTCCCTCCTCCCCCCCCCCCCCTACGTTTAAAATCGTTGGCTCTGCTTGTAAACATTTAGAGTGAACACAGCTCACTAAAACCATGTAGGGGTGGGGAGGTAGGGAGAGCGTTTGCAGCTTGTTTTCTAACGGCTCGAAGAAGAGAATTATATATATAGATTAAAATAGTCATGCTTACATAATACACACAAAAACACACACATATATATGTAAATATGTGTGAATATATACATACATACATACATACATACATACACACACACACACACACACACACACACATATATATATATATATATATATATATATATATATATATATATATATATATATATATATATATATATATATATATATATATATATATTTCAGAGGCGTAGCGAAAAGGGGCAGGGGTACATATGTCCCCGGGCGTCGACCTTAGGGGGTGCTAAATGGGTTGTAAAAAATATGAGGGGGATGCAAATCGAAAGTTCGAGGGGGGGGGGTGCAAATCGAAAATTGAAAGGTTGATCCCGAGGGGGGCGCCAAATTGAAAGTTTGTCCCCGGGCGCCGGGATGGGTCGCTACGCCTCTGATATATTTATTTCAACCCGGGGACGGGTGGGCGGTGGACACGCTTTTGGGTAGGGGGTGAAAGGTCAAGAAATTGTGATGGTAAGTTTGAGCTACCCTAAGGACAACAATATATATATATATATATATATATATATATATATATATATATATATATATATATATATATATATATATATATATATATATATATATATATATATATATATATATATAAGAATTCTGGAAGATATTAGGCACTGATCTGTTGGGAAGGGAATGGAAAATGCTATAAAATAAAGTAACACGAACACCAATCAATGCCTCGTTGACGCAAGAGAGAAGGTACAGTAAAGTTATCTTACAGAACCTGACGATCTTTGGCGCAGGTGAAGTAGAGTTGACATGTATAGTCAGTCAGGAAGAGAGCAAAACAAGGTAAAAGACAAGTTATATTAGAGCATGACATTACACCCCCCCCCCGTCAGTTGCTCAATGTCAATTACCCTCCGCTCCGCTACGTTAGGGAAGGGTTATCGTTACAATGAAGGTTTGGTTAGGGTTAAGGCTAATGTTATTTAGAGTCAGGGTTAGTGTTAGATTTAAGTGGTTTTAGGATTAATGTTGAGGGTAGGCTTATCTATAGCTTTGGGTTGGGGCTAGGGTTAGGTTAGGTTCATGGTTCTTCAGGATGGGGGACTGGGGGCTAGTACCCTAGATCTTAACACCTGATGTAGACTAAAGCGATGAACGGGTTCACTATTTTGATTGTATTTTAAACCGACCTCTCTCGTTAATTATTTCATGGTAAATAAAATACAGGTCTCTTGTAACCTACGATCTATTGAACAAGTGAAGTAGAGTTAACCTCTTGAGAGACGTCGACTTTTGAAGGATAATGTTTTCAGCGCTGTGCCTAACCGTCTTTTGTTTTCCTAAAGTGAGATAGGTACCCATCAAAACTGAGTGAACTCAGGGACATTCTACTAATTTGAACCAGGATTCTAACTCAAGAATTTCGCGTGTGACTAATCACAAAGTAATTTTTTTGAAATATGAATATTTTCATTTGCGAGATTTTCCATCAGGTATAAAAAGATTAATATCTATGTTTTTACTTTCTCTTATATACGAAGTATAGAGAAAGTATTGTAATCGTGCACAAAAATCACTTGAAATTTTAACAATTTTCACCGTATTACACCTCAGTCCTTCATCACATCCGAAGTATAGAGGACTTATTTTTATAGGGCAAAAATTATCAATCCAGATTTATCAAAATTAAGAGGTTTTATGCGTAATCCAGTCTGAAAAACTGGACTTTGCAATTCTGTCCGTAAGTCTGTGTGTCTGTGTGTGTGTGTGTGTGTAAACACGATAACTTGAGTACCGTTACAGCTAGGTTGATGAAATTTCATATATAAGTATTTTATCAAAATCGTAGATCCGTATCAACTTTTGAGCGATTTCCGATAACCGGAAGTGGTACTTTTCCTACTTTGAAATTTTCAAAAGCCTATAACTTGAGTACTATTTCAGATAGATAAACGAAATTTCACATGTAAGTAAAAGATCTAATTCTCTATCTTCTGTTAAATTTTGAGTCATTTTCGTTGAACGGAAGTAGTAATTTACGCTACTTCCGATTTCTCAAAAAACTAATGTAAATTTTAAAAGTACTAATAATATTGCGCACTATTATGCGCTTTTTTATTTGGCGTTCACTTGGTGTGCAATTAATTTGTCTACGAGATTTTATTCTATTTTTAAAACTTTAAGTATTTAAAATGGATTAAAAATCATGTCTATAGCCCGAGTTCCCATCCCCTGTTATTTTATATAAGAATATTCGAGAAAGTTTAGGGGAGATCACTCCCGGTTTATTTTAATTTAAAGCATACCTGTACGAGAGAGGAATTTCGATTAATCAGATTTTATTGTTGATCGCATACTAAACAAAATACTCTACTTGCCTATTCTTATTACATTTTACATATTGCCATGTGAGTTAAGCAAATTGATATTATTAAATGCAAAATGTGTGAGCCATTGCTTCAACTTCAGTAATTTTTCCTTGCAATTCGTCTATTGACATTCAACTAGACATACCTAGCAATGAATCAATGAACACAGTATTAGTAGACGTATAAATAATGCGTGTTAGGTTAAAGTGGTTTATGTACGCGTGGCATATTTTATCAATAAAAACATATTTCTAAATTTTGGTCTTTAAAACATACGTCTGAATTTTGGCCTCTAAAACATATTTACAATATACTGGTATTGAAAGACATTTACTTCTAAATAATTGTTTCTTAATTTAATTTCTTAACCGTCACTTTATCCTAACATCAACCTAAACCTATTATGGCGTCGCTCTTACCTAGCAGTTACATCACACTAACCTCACCATAACCACACCCTAACCTCAACCTAAACTCACACTAATCTCACACTAACCTCTCACCAACCTCTCACCAACCTCACACTGACCTCACCTTAACCTCATCCTAACCTCACACTAACCTGCTAACCTTACACTAACCTCACCCTAACCTCACACTGACCTCACCTTAACCTCATCCTAACCTCACACTAACCTGCTAACCTTACACTAACCTCACCCTAACCTCACACTAATCTCACACTAACCTGCTAACCTTACACTAAGCTCACCCTAACCTCACACTAACCTCAACCTAACCTCATCCCAACCTCACACTAACCTGCTAACCTTACCCTAACCTCACCCTAACCTCACATTAACCTCACCCTAAACTCATCCTAAACTCACACTAACCTGCTAACCTTACACTAAGCTCACCCTAACCTCACACTAATGGGAGGGAAGGGATCTAGCGGTAGAGAGCTGGATTACTAACCCGTAAGTCTCGAGTTTGAATCCGGGTTCAAGTCAGTAGACCGTTCATGAGTCCACCAAAATCTGATGGGTACCTAACTCACGTTAGGGAAAGTAAAGGCGGCTGGGCATAGTGCTGATCACACTAGCTCTTCATATGCAGAGGTCACAGAAACAAGCGAACTCTACTTCACTTGACCTTTAGACCGTCAGGTTTGAAAAGGGAACTTAACCTCACACTAATCTCACACTAACCTCACATTAACCTCACACTAACCTCTTACTAACCTCACCCAAGCTTACCCTAACCTTACACTAACGATACCCAAACCTCACCCTAACAAGACCCAAACCTCACCATATCCTCTTCCTAACCTCACCATACTCTCATCTAAATGGCATCATTCTACGTCACCACATCATAAACCTAAACACACCCTAACCACACCCTAAACACACCCTAACCACGTGACCACATTGCTGCTGTCTTCCTACCCCCGCCACGTAAGCACATCCAATCAACCCTTAAATCTAATCCCTAAATCTTGAATGTCTGTCCTGTGTAATCACATATAATCCCAACAAACAAATTAAACATTCCTTTACCCGCACTGAATCAACATTCTAGCCAAAGTCACAACATAACATACATTTTACATATCATACAGCCTTTTATACAGCCAAATATACAGCTTCAAATATAGCCTAAAACAGCATTACAAACAACTCTAATTATGGCATATAAGAGTAATATACAGACTAGCATACTGTTAGTACAGCTTACACACATCATAGCATAGTGTCTATATATAGCTTTAAACAGCCCAAAATATGGCTTAAAGCAGCCTAGCAGAAAGCCAAATATATAGCCTAAAGCTGTCTAAAATCCAGCTTCAAATACAGCCTAAAACAGCCTTACAACCTAGAGTATAGCATAAAAGCGTTTTACATATTGACAAGCATACAGTCTACGATTAACAGGTCATAGTGCCTAATATATACCCTTAAACAGCCTAACACATAGCCCAAAATATGGTATAAAACAGCCTAGCAAAGAGTCCAAAATATAGCCTAAAAACCTTAACATACATAAAAAAATATAGGCTAAAGTTAGCCTAACCACGCCCTAACCACCTGACTGCAATGACAATATCTTCCTACCCCCGCAACGTAAGCACATCCAATCAACCCTTAAACCTAATCCCTAAATCTTGAATGTCTGTCCTGTGTAACGACATATAGTGGTCACAAACACAATTAACAATTTATTAACCCGTATTAGATTATCTTTACAGTCAAACATACCTACGTACATTCTTACCAGAGCCATCGCGAGGTAGGGTGGGGGGGGGGGGGGGTGACACCAACTGCAAAATTTACAGAAAAAAAGGCTTTGTTAAGTATTTTGAATCGACCGGAAAGGGGTTGACAAAAAAAATACTTTTTTGTGTGGGGTGAGGGTGACACCATGAGTTACCGCATCGCGCAATATCCGCCACTGATCTTTACAACTTATCAAACATCCTAAAATGCAGCCTAAAAAATATCCTAAAATAGCATTACAAGCATACTAAAATTTAGCCTATCACAGCCTAACATACGGTCTAAAATTAAGCCTAAAACATCCTAATATTCAACCTAACATACAACATAGCTTTACCAAAAAAAAACGTTCTATATAGCAGCCTTACATAAAGGTTAACATACATCTTAACCACACCCTGACAACGTGAATACGTAATAATATCAAGGGTAATCTTGTTTGAGCCAGTTTAGACCTATCGTGTATCCATCTGTGAAGGTTTATCTTGTATTAGCCAGTTTAGATCTATCTTGAATCCATATGTGAAGGCATATCTTGTATTAGCCAGTTTAGACTTATCTTGTATCTATCTGTGAAGGCTTATCTTATATCAGCCAACTTAGACTTATCTTGAATCCATCTGTGAAGGCTTATCTTGTATCGGCCAGTTTAGACGTATCTGGTATCCTCATGTCAATGCTTATCTTGTATCAGCCAGTTTAGACTTATCTTGTATCCATCTGCTTAAGCTGTATCCACCAGTCAATGTTTCTAGCATCCTCCTGTCATATTTTATCTTAAATGCTTGTCTTTGTACCCGCCTATCAAAACTTATATTGTATCCGACCGTCGGGGCTAATCTTGTATCCACCTATCAAGGCTAATCTTGTATCCACCTATCAAGGCTCAATTCTGCGCCTTTACACCAAGGGATATCAACGTGTAAACCCCTTCCATTGTTCATGTCCTGAATAAAAAACCTTCTTTAACAATCGCGTCTACAAAAAAACTTCTTTCTATGAACAAATTGGGAAAAAGGGGGTCTGGAGTTAGCTTTAAAATGTGTGCCGGCTTTTTGTTGTGGAACAAAAACTTTTCTTTCCTCTGGAACTGCCAGCTTTTATTTTAATGGATTTATTTTGTTAAACCAATTATGACGTTTTAATTTTATAATCAGGAGTGCTTTTACAGAAACGCGATAAAAATGTTACAATTGTACAGCGTTGCAAACATTTTTTTAATACTGGCTTTTTTGTGTGTTCTTAATTGTAATACTGAAGGGAATTTCCTCCAACATAATAAAGCATTTCTTGCCAACATTTTATGCGCTAAATGGCCAGTTGACTCTAGTTTTAGCCTGCTTTTCTTTCTGGGTGTGTTTCTAAAGCTTTTATCCACCCAATACCAATGTGCAGGGGACTTGTAGAGTTAGCAACCATGAGCACTCCTGCCGGACAACGCCAGACTGATTTGTTTCAACAGCTTGTACGAGCATATAACACAATTGGACACTGGGCAGTGATGTTTTAGTGGTTGAATAGATTTAACAACTTCACAAAAAATCAATTTTGTTTGTAGTAGACGTCACGGTTTTTCTGACGTTTTTTACCTCTCCCCTCCGTCACACGTCACACCTAAAATGACGTCACACCTCACCCTACAACCCCCCTCAGAATTGCTGTTTAATTTTTATTCAAAACATCTATATTTTTCCAAAATCTTGTCAGAACTCTGTCAACATAAAGTATTTTGATCAATTCCTATTACAGTTTATTAAAACCGTTTTCTAAAAAGCGAAATAACGGCTAAAACTCGTTTTCTAACATTGCTTTTTTATAATGCAAAAGTGTGACGTCACACCATCTGAACCCCCTCATCACACACCGTGACCAAATTACCAAACCCCTGGCCCCCTTCCCCTACGAGTGTGACGTCATTTACGGACGACCCCTTGTACATATTTAACCAACTTCACACAAAAAAAACATTTATATTTGTAGTAGGACTATAACTACTCGGAGGCCACAGATTTAAGCAATGTATCAACCATCAGTGGCGTTAGTGGTCTTTGTAGATATTATTATTTTCCCAACTTCGGAAAAAAGTAATTTTCTAGTTAGCTTTACTTGAAAAACAAGTTAATAAAAAGTCTAGTGACAATTTAAGCGCAATTTCCTTATGTTATCCATAACAATTTTGAATTTTTTTGTGACCGAACGAAAGGATATTTTTTTGCGCTAAAAACTTACACGATGCTCAGTTTAAATTAAAAATATCATCCTAGGCCTACACGATGCTCAGTTTAAGAATTCTTAATTAATTTTTTGTGACCGAACGAAAGGATACTTTTGAAAACTTTCTTCGGCAATATTGTTCTAAATTATGGCAGGAATCGATTGGTAAATGTTTCAAGTCGCTAAGTGGTCTGGTTGCCTAGATATGGACAAAAAACTGCATTTGTTCGAGGTTTTTTGGCTTTTCCGGGAAATCCAGGAAGGAATTCCGGGAATTTTTTTGGCCCACAATCATCCTTGGAACTTGCTTAACATATTTGCTTTGGAACTAGTCCTCGATTTTGCTTCGTTGAGGAGGAGATTTGACTTAAAGCTGCGGACACACATCCATCCATCCATCCAGAAATGACGAGTTAATAATCGCAATTGTTCGTATGGAAATTGCGCTAAAAAAATAGCTGAACCTCTTTTACGCACAAATATACTTCACACTACAATAGTTAGTGTGGCAGTAGAAGCATATTTAACACTTACAATCTGGCAACCTACATATCTCGTTCGTCAACCCAATTTCAACCTTCAAAACATTTTTAGGTTCCAGGCTAAATTGAGACTATCAAACGTGTTTGATGCTATTTTCGTTTCACTCCGAGGCTGACGTCATTCAAGTGTCTTTTACACCAAAGAAATGGTTCGTGCGGCAATTTCCGATAACAACACAAGTCCAAGTCCGCTAATCATAGTTTTTCATGGTAGTTCACTCCCTTTGTTCCGCGGGAAAGGGGCTCATAACTTTTTTGTTTTTCTCAAAGTGGCTGTAATTACATCTGATGTTGATATCGATTACGATACGTTTTAATTAAATAAAAAGAAATGTACTTATAAAAAACTCAGTCGACCAAATTAATATTGATGAATGTCAAGTTTGGTATTTTAGACTGAGATTAGTGACGTAAAACTGCGATCTGCATCATTAAAAGGTAGTCATCAAATTTTTAATTTGGGACGTGGCATTTGTGAGCAGTTTAAAGTTAAATGAGTAGCTTCCAATAACGAGAGGCTTTGAGGGAGAAATAGTCAGAAATAAAACTAATGAGGCAAGACTTTAAAACCCTACGGTCATTTAATGAAGTTTTATAGTCAGACTGTTTTAGTTAATTAATATTAAAATAGACATGCTTAGATAAATACACACAAAAACACACACATATATATGTAACTATGTGTGAATATATATATATATATATATATATATATATATATATATATATATATATATATATATATATATATATATATATATATTATATATATATATATATATATATATATATATATATATATATATATATATATATATATATATATATATATATATATATACATATATATATATACAAGTTGACAGACTTTCAGACAACATGATGCAATGAGACACCACACCTGTTAACAGTTCGCCCCTAACCTCCCTCCCCCCAATCCCCCCCCCCCCCCCCCCCACCACCCACGTCACTTGACGCCAACGCTTGTTGTTGATTCTTAAGCCGCTAATTAATTTAGAAACCGAATGCCCGGAGCGTTCTTGGCTCTAGAAAAACTCCGTCAGACAGTTGCAATCGTTCTCAGATCTCATTTAACGTCAGTCTGATAACTCTTTCACTCTTTTTTTCCCAACGTAATCTTGACAGACGGCATGAAATTTATTCGCAAGATGATTGGTTCTTTGGTTATACACGCACGCCGCCATCAATGGGTGACAACTCGGTTGAAGAAATTATTTTTATCTGCTCTGTCTGTTTTCATTAATAAGTGGATTGGGCGGTGACTACACAACAAACACCTACAATAACCACCTACACCAACCACCTACACCAACCACCTACACCAACCACCTACACCAACCACTTACAACAACCTCCAACAACAACCACCTACACCAATCACCTACAACAACCACCTACACCAACCACCTGCACCAACCACCTGCACTAACCACCTGCACCAACCACCTACACCAACCACCTGCACCATCCACCTACATCAACCACCTACAACAACATCCTGCACAAACCACCTACACCAACGCCAACCGCCTTCACCAACCACCTGCACCAATCACCTACACCAAAACCAACCACCTATACCAACCACAATCACCAATCACCTACAAAAACCACCTACAACATCCGCCTACATCAACCACCTACAACAACCACCTACACCACCCACCTTCACCAACCACCTACTCCAACCACCTACACCAACCACCTACACCAACCACCTACACCAACCACCAACACCAACCACCTACACCAACCACAATCACCAACGACAATCACCAATCACCTACACCAACCACCTACACCTACCGCCTACACCAACCACCTAAACCAACCACCTACATCAACCACCTACACCATCCACCTACACCAACCGCCTACACCAACCACCTACACCATCCACCTACACCAACCATCTACACCAACCACCTACAACAACCACCTACACCAACCACCTACACCAACCACCTACACCAACCACCAACACCAACCACCTACACCAACCACAATCACCAACGACAATCACCAATCACCTACACCAACCACCTACACCTACCGCCTACACCATCCACCTACACCAACCGCCTACACCAACCACCTACACCATCCACCTACACCAACCACCTACACCTACCGCCTACACCAACCACCTACACCAACCACCTACACCAACCACCTACACCAACCACCTACACCTACCGCCTACACCAACCACCTAAACCAACCACCTACACCAACCGCCTACACCAACCACCTACACCATCCACCTACACCAACCACCTACACCAACCACCTACACCTACCGCCTACACCAACCACCTAAACCAACCACCTACATCAACCACCTACACCATCCACCTACACCAACCGCCTACACCAACCACCTACGCCAACCACCTACACCAACCACCTTGCTTCACCAACCACCTACATTAACCAACTACAACAACCACCTACACCAACCATCTACACCAACCACCTACAACAACCACCTACACCAACCACCTACACCAACCACCTACAACAACCACCTACACCAACCACAATCACCAACGACAATCACCAATCACCTACACCAACCGCCTACACCTACCGCCTACACCAACCACCTAAACCAACCACCTACACCAACCACCTACACCATCCACCTACACCAACCGCCTACACCAACCACCTACGCCAACCACCTACACCAACCACCTACAACAACCACCTACACCAACCATCTACACCAACCACCTACAACAACCACCTACACCAACCACCTACACCAACCACCTACAACAACCACCTACACCAACCACAATCACCAACGACAATCACCAATCACCTACACCAACCACCTACACCTACCGCCTACACCAACCACCTAAACCAACCACCTACACCAACCACCTACACCATCCACCTACACCAACCGCCTACACCAACCACCTACGCCAACCACCTACACCAACCACCTAGCTTCACCAACCACCTACATTAACCAACTACAACAACCACCTGCACCAACCATCTACACCAACCACCTAGACCAACCACCTACACCAACCACCTACAACAACCACCTACAACAACCACCTACAACAACCATCTACACCAACCACCTACAACAACCACCTACACCAACCACCTACACCAACCACCTACAACAACCAATAGTCAATTTTAATAGAACTACAAATTTCTGTCAAAATTTACGGAACTACTTGCCGTCCCGGTCAGGCCCTGCACTGGCATCTCTGAAAAACGTATCTGTAAAGGACCATAACTTGTGTGTTTAGTAATCAGCATAAACCCGGCATTGCCCACCCTAACCACAACCAACCAAAACACACAAAAACGCAAATATAACACTAACACAAAACAAATACGAACGAAAACACAAAAACAAACACAAAGACAAACCCAACCACAAACACAAAGAAAACACAAACACTTAACGCAAACAAAAAAGCAAACGAAAACAAATCCAAACACAAACCCAACCACCACCAAACGAAACCAAAACACACACAAAAAAACAACGCAAACATAACACAAACATAAATACAAATGAAAACACAAAAACAAACGCAAACACAAACACAACCACAAACACAAAGAAAACACAAACGCAAAGAAAAAGCAAACGAAAACACAAACGCAAAGAAAATAAACCGGGAGCGATCTCTCCTAAACTTTCTCGAATATTTTTTTATAAAAAAACAAGGGATGGGAACTCGGGATATATCCATGAATTTTAATCAATTTTAAATACTTAAACTTTTCAAAATGGAATAAAATCTCGTAGAAAAAAAGAATTGCACACATGTGAACGCCAAATAAAACGTGCATAATAGTGCGGAATATTATTAGTATTTTATAAATTTACATTTGTTTTTTGAGAAATCGGAAATAGCGTAAATTAGTACTTTCAATCAACGGAAATTACTCACAAATTGAAAGAAGGTAGAGAATTAGATCTTTTACTTACATGTGAATTTTCACTTATCTATCTGAAATAGTACTCAAGTTATAGGCTTTTTAAAATTTCAAAGTAGAAAAAGTACCACTTCCGGTTATCAGAAAAGTTTATCAGGATCTACGATTTTGATAAAATACTTATATATGAAATTTCATCAACCTAGCTGTAACGGTACTCAAGTTATCGTGTTTACACACAGACACACACACACACACAGAGAGACATACGGACAGAATTGCATAGGTCCAGTTTTTACGACTGGATAACGCATAAAACGCCAAAATGTTTATATATTTATATTTATAATTTTTGCCTGATTAAAATAAGTCCTTTATACTCCGGATGTGATGAAGGACTAATGAGTAAAACGGTGAAAACTGCCAAAATTTCATGTTATTTTTTTGCACGATTACAATACTTTCTCTATACTTCGTTTATACGAGAAAGTAAAAATCAAACGAAAACAAACCCGAACCCAAACTCAAATCCAAACGCAAACACGACCACAAACGCAAACCCAATTTCCAACACAAAGAAAACACAAACGCAAAGATAAATTCAGTGTCCACAGTCTAGCCCGGGGCGCCAAATCGCACCATGACGACGTGCGGCGTAACCGCCTGATTTAGTTAGTAAACGACTATAGTACCCAACTTATTCATAGTCTTTTGAACTCACTTACGCGAACGTAGGCGCCAAACCGAACACGGGAGGCCTGAACCCCAATAGCACCCTGTCGGGGTGCCAGAGGACGCCCGGATTTGATTAACTTAAAGACTATAGCAACCTTTCTTATTCATAGTCTATCGCACTGTTTAAAACGAAATTATGCAGCATAGCGCTCACATGATAGCCCAGGGCGCCAAATCGAACCGTGCAGGGGCACCGGCGGACGCGCCTGTTTCAATATAGTGAACAAAATTATAATACTCCAAGCTTATCCGTAAATGGAAAGAAATAAACTTTTAGGACATGAAGGACTTGGCTTTCTGTTATTGATTAAAAATAATCAGAAGAAAACAGTACGTTCAGTGTATGGAATAAATAAAATGCAGTATTAAAAATATCAATAACATTGCACTGAATCAATCCCCGCTAATTATGTAATTATTTTTTTTCTCCTAACACCAAAACAAAGTTTTTAAAGGGAAGTAACTGTGTTTTCCAAATCAAGGGACGTTATGAGAACTAAAGGACAAAATGTAAATACATTTCAGACACAATTTTAGAAATTTTATAAACGTTGATACACTTTTTATTTTATTTTATGTAATGTTCATAATTAAAATGTCTATTCTAAGTATATAAAATGAAATAGTAATTTTTTAACTCATACATTTAGACCATGAGCACTTTAATAATCAAAAAAAAAAAAAATACAGAATTGACAAAGTGAAATCGTTATTTTACAATATAGGTTAATTTTACAAGACCCGATTATTACTCTCGTCAACATTTAGGCATCTGCTTCAACATTCTCACCCAACCGTATTCCAGATTTTTTGGGTCCATTTGCCACCTTGGCATAACATATAAGCCATTATCACAACTTTTGTGTTCTCTTATGCCTTGTCACAGTTGTTCTGTATGTTCTGGGGGCAGCCTATGCTGGAAAGGTTTGCTATGATCGAGGCATGACAAGTGCAGCCACAGCTAAGTGGGTAATCTCTACTTTTTACTTTCTCGTATATACGAAGTATAGAGAAAGTCTTGTAATCGTGCAAAAAAAAAAAAATCGAGATTTTTACAAATCTCGACGTTTTACACCTAACTGATACGGAAAAACATAATTTTGCAATCTTGTCCGTATGTCTGTGTGTCTGTCTGTCTGTCTGTCCGTGTGTAAACACGATAACTTTAGTACCGTTACAGCAAGGTTGATGAAATTTCATATATAAGTATTTTATCAAAATCGTAGATACCTATCAACTTTTGTGCGATTTCCGATAACCGGAAGTGGTACTTTTCCTACTTTGAATTTTTCAAAAGCCTATAACTTCAGTACTATTTCAGATAGATAAATGAAATTTCACATGTAAGTAAAAGATCTAATTCTCTACCTTCTGTTAAATTTTGAGTAATTTCCGTTGACTGGAAGTAGTACTTTACGCTACTTCCGATTTCTCAAAAAACTAATGTAAATTTTAAAAGTACTAATAATATTGCGCACTATTATGCGCTTTTTTATTTGGCGTTCACTTGGTGTGCAATTAATTTGTCTACGAGATTTTATTCTATTTTTACAAGCTTTTGTTTAACTCACTTCCTCTGTCGACATTCTGTCGACAGTCTGTCTGTCTAGACAGAAACGCAGGAGTGAAAATTCGGAAACTTCTACTTGACCGATACGATTCACAGTTGGCACGTGGGTCAAGACATGAAGACAATGCAATCTGAAACTAAATTTGACTTAATTGGATGCCTAATTATTTTTTTATGAATTAATAAAAATTTGGACCGAATTAGTAGGCATGTCTAGCCAACCACACCACACGCGTCATCACCTTCAATAGCTGCGCCATCACGTAATGGCTGCGTTCAAAAACCATTGCGCGCCTACTGAACGTGATGTTCAGTAGGCGCGCAATGGTTTTTAGTCATGTAACTCTATTGTAAATAAAACATGTAAAGTACTGAAAAAAAAAATTATAAAAAACGTTTTAATAACAAGCTTTTATGTAATGATGCACTAAAAAGAAGAAAATAAATTATAGACTACTATTTAAATAACTATAAAGAAAAGCGTGGGTGTCTTCCTTAACATTAGTAAAGGTATCCAATAGATACTAAAGTGACCCACGCTTTTCTTTATATTTATTTAAATAGTAGTCTATAATTTATTTTCTTCTTTTTAGTGCATCATTACATAAAAGCTTGTTATTAAAACGTTTTTTACAAGCTTTTATTTAACTCACTTCCTCTGTCGTCAGTCTAGACGGAAACGCAGGAGTGAAAATTCGGACAGTTCTACTTGACCGATACGATTCACAGTTGGCACGTGGGTCAAGACATGAAGACAATGCAATCTGAAACTAAATTTGACTTAATTGGATGCCTAATTAATTTTTTATGAATTAATAAAAATTTGGACCGAATTAGTAGGCATGTCTAGCCAACCACACCACACGCGTCATCACCTTCAATAGCTTCAATGGCTGCGTTCAAAAACCATTGCGCGCCTACTGAACGTGATGTTCAGTAGGCGCGCAATGGTTTTTAGTCATGTAACTCTATTGTAAATAAAACATGTAAAGTACTGAAAAAAAAATTCATAAAAAACGTTTTAATAACAAGCTTTTATGTAATGATGCACTAAAAAGTAGAAAATAAATTATAGACTACTATTTAAAAAACTATAAAGAAAAGCGTGGGTGTCTTCCTTAACATTAGTAAAGGTATCCAATAGATACTAAAGTGACCCACGCTTTTCTTTATAGTTATTTAAATAGTAGTCTATAATTTATTTTCTACTTTTTAGTGCATCATTACATAAAAGCTTGTTATTAAAACGTTTTTTATGAATTTTTTTAAAACTTTAAGTATTTAAAATGGATTAAAAATCATGTCTATAGCCCGAGTTCCCATCCCCTGTTATTTTATATAAGAATATTCGAGAAAGTTTAGGGGAGATCACTCCCGGTTTATTTCTTTGGCTTCTCCTCATTAAAGTTGCGTTTATTACCATATAAACCAGTCAGAAAAGAAGCATGATACACCAGCAAAACATCCACAGTGTCACCAGTGGACTAAACACAAACTAAATTCTAATCATTTAATTGTTTTGATGTTTCTTTAAATTATTTAGTTAAGATCCTTCAGTCATTGAGGACTTTAATAATCTATTGTACAATAACTTGTCCATGGCAAAAATCTTATAGGTGAGTTTCTCCTGATAAAATGGGTTATCTTAAAATTTTAAAGATGAATGACACCAATGTCATAAAATGTGTTAATAGATTTAAAAAGTTATGTAATTTCCAAGTAATTAGAAAATAGACAAAAAAACTGATTTTTTTTTAACCTACTGTTATTTTTGTGAACGAATAAAGATAAAAAAATCCAACCTAGAGCCAAAGAAATTAGAAGTCTTGTAAATTGTAAATCTATATTACTCTAAAGTTTGCAATATCCAGTGCCGATTTTATTCACTTATCTAAAAACTGTCATTTCACAGCAAAGAAAAATATACAAAATTAAAATGACAAGAAAAAAAAACATACAGAATTGAACTTTATATATTAGATTAGTTGTTTACTTTCTTCTGTAGTCGAGACGTTCTGAATTTTACTGGTTGTATTTTTATCAAATAGTTCTTCGCACACGTTCTGAAGATGCTTGTTGGATATTCAGAAAATCTTTTGGCGCACCTAGGTAGACATTCAAATATTTTTAGGTGAACCCAGAAAATCTTTTGGCGCACCTGGATAGACATTCAGATATTTTTTAGGCGAACCTTGGTTAGATACCCAGAAAATCTTTTGGCACACCTTTGATCATATTAATCTGCCATTGCTGATGCGATATTGTAGGCCTACAATTTTGTCCGAGAACTTGAAGCGCAGTTATATTGAAATGTTTGCATGGTTAGCATTGGCTTCTTTCAATATTCTAATGTGCTTCTATAGAAATTGATTTTGGTGTTAAAGTGGAGAGCAATACAACATTGAATTATTAGAAGAAAGCTGAGAGCAGTACAACTTTAAGTTATTTGAAGAAAGTTGAGAGTAGTACAACTTTGAGTTATTCAAGAAAGTTAAGAGCATTACAACATAAAGAAAGGTGAGAGCAGTACAACATAAAGAAAGTTGAGAGCATTACAACTTTGAAGTGCTGAAGTTTATTTGTCTGGCATCAGTGCCATTAAGACTTGCCTTGTCCACCGCTCTATTGTCGTGAGAAGCCAGCATCGAGTCAACATGATTACATCTAGTGAGCCTTTTTATCGCACGCTGTCTTCAGGTCGAACTGTATAGGGGGGTGGGGTCTTTCCAAGCAGTGTGTTTTAATTGTCTCAGCCCAGCAGATATTCAGTGTATTGCGTTAGTTGTCTAGCCGTGTGTTTTAATTGTCTCAGCCAAGCAGATATTCAGTGTATTGCGTTAGTTGTCTAGCCGTGTGTTTTAATTGTCTCAGCCAAGCAGATATTCAGTGTATTGCGATAGTTGTCTAGCCGTGTGTTTTAATTGTCTCAGCCAAGCAGATATTCAGTGTATTGCGTTAGTTGTCTAGCCGGGAACAGATTAGGTTGCTCGGGTCATTATTTTCTGCAGGAAAGTTTGATTGGGGGTGGACTGGGGGGGTGGACTGGGGCGCTAGGGCACCGAGGAAAACCCCGATGAGCCGCCATGAAAAAAACCTGCATGAGCCGCCAAAAAAAAAAGATTGTGCAATGGGCATATTAGTGCTTTCATTTTTTTATATGAGATTATTTAATTAACCCTTCCAAACAAGTGCTTTAATTTTTAAAAATCTGATTATTTAATGAACCCTTCCAATTTGTCGTGTTGTTATTGTTGTATAATGCAGTTTGTAAAATGACTCGGGCCTATGACCAGGTCATCTGAATAGGATGAAAAATCCGGAAATTTAAGTTGGGAGGGGGCGCTTTTATTTATTTCCGGACCGCTAGCAATTCAACCCTGCCTACAACCCCCACCCCCACCCCTAGCGTCGTACACCAACACCTTGATAATGCTTCTACATTACCCACCCCTTACACCACCCCTGAAAACCTTGCGTCTGACCGCTGCAGACAACCCCACCCCCTGATACTGAGTAAAGTGACCACTCCTTGCTGGCCAACCCCTGGTCATTTCCTCGACCACGTGACCTGTAGTCACTCAGCAGCATTGGTAGCAAATAATTGCCTGACCTTACCTAATTCCCCCTATTTTGATGACGTCACGAGTTTCGTGATACCCCGGGGAGCCCTAATAAAACTGTGTACTCACGCTCCACGGGCAGACGACTGGCGATCGTCTGGTCTAAGTCTGTCGATGTTGCTAAAGTAGCTTTGCCACCCCACCCCCCTCCCACACACCCTCTCTCACACACACGTAGATTTAAAGGATATTCCTCCGCATATAAAAAAAAGTGTATTGCATAATGAATGTGTAAAAATACACCTCGCCCAGATTACACTGTATTACATAACGAACTATGTAGGCGTAAAAATGTTACTCTCACCCCCCCCCCCCCCATTACTGAATATATAACATACAAGATATATGAAAAACTATCATTACAATCACAACACATACACACATAGGAATCTAACTATTCTTCACTCCTTTCCTCCGCATGTTTACTACTTTTCCCTTCCTCCCCATATTAACTACTCCCCCCCCCCACCCCAAACACCCACCCGCATCTTATACTCTGTAATCTGTTTTTCTCCTAGATATTCTCCTATTGAATGTTTTATTTTTTCTTTTGTTCCAGCCTCGCTTTGATGTGCGGACACAGGTCACGTGGCTGGGGAGACTGGGTGGGGGGGGGGGGGGGGGGAAGAGTTCTATTGAGGGGGAGGGGGGATCCAACGCTTGAGATTTTTGATAGCATTGATTCTCTCGATTGAAAGCCAAGTTTAATCTACACATTTCGCCTGTCAAACGATTGGGTTGGACAATTTTCACGAACCGTTTTGTCAGATAAATCCTTTTAAAATCTTTTCTTATAATTACAGGAACATTTATGTCACTAATGTCTGACAGAAGTTGTAATGTCCCTAATGTCTGACAGACAGAAGTTGTAATGTCCCTAATGTCTGACAGACAGAAGTTGTAATGTCCCTAATGTCTGACAGAAGTTGTAATTTCCCTAATGTGTGACAGACAGAAGTTGTAATGTCCCTAATGTCTGACAGAAGTTGTAATGTCCCTAATGTCTGACAGAAGTTGTAATGTCCCTAATGTGTGACAGATGTTGTAATGTCCCTAATGTCTGACAGACAGAAGTTTTAATGTTCCTAATGTCTGACAGAAGTTGTAATGTCCCTAATGTCTGACAGACAGAAATTGTAATGTCCCTAATGTCTGACAGATGTTGTAATGTCCCTAATGTCTGACAGAAGTTGTACGGTCCCTAATGTCTGACAGACAGAAGTTGTAATGTCCCTAATGTCTGACAGAAGTTGTAATGTCCTTAATGTCTGACAGACAGAAGTTGTAATGTCCCTAATGTCTGACAGAAGTTGTAATGTTCCTAATGTGTGACAGACAGAAGTTGTAATGTCCCTAATGTGTGACAGACAGAAGTTGTAATGTCCCTAATGTCTGACAGAAGTTGTAATGTCCCTAATGTCTGACAGGCAGAAGTTGTAATGTCCCTAATGTGTGACAGACAGAAGTTGTAATGTTCGTAATGTGTGACAGACAGAATTTGTAATGTCCCTAATGTCTGACAGATGTTGTAATGTCCCTAATGTCTGACAGACAGAAGTTGTAATGTCCCTAATTTCTGACAGACAGAAGTTGTAATGTCCCTAATGTCTGACAGACAGAAGTTTTAATGTTCCTAATGTCTGACAGAAGTTGTAATGTCCTCAATGTCTGACAGACAGAAGTTGTAATGTCCCTACTGTCTGACAGAAGTTGTAATGTCCCTAATGTCTGACAGACAGAAGTTGAAATGTCCCTAATGTCTGACAGAAGTTGTAATGTCCCTAATGTCTGACAGACAGAAGTTGTAATGTCCCTAATGTCTGACAGACAGAAGTTGTAATGTCCCTAATGTCTGACAGAAGTTGTAATGTCCCTAATGTGTGACAGACAGAAGTTGCAATGTCCCTAATGTCTGACAGGCAGAAGTTGTAATGTCCCTAATGTCTGACAGAAGTTGTAATGTCCCTAATGTCTGACAGAAGTTGTAATGTCCCTAATGTGTGACAGGCAGACGTTGTAATGTCCCTAATGTGTGACAGACAGAAGTTGTAATGTCCCTAATGTCTGACTAACAGAAGTTGTAATGTCCCTAATGTCTGACAGACAGAAGTTGTAATGTCCCTAATGTCTGACAGACAGAAGTTGTAATGTCCCTAATGTCTGACAGACAGAAGTTGTAATGTCCCTAATGTCTGACAGAAGTTGTAATGTCCCTAATGTCTGACAGAAGTTGTAATGTCCCTAATGTCTGACAGAAGTTGTAATGTCCCTAATGTCTGACAGAAGTTGTAATGTCCCTAATGTCTGACAGATGTTGTAATGTCCCTAATGTCTGACAGACAGAAGTTGTAATGTCCCTAATTTCTGACAGACAGAAGTTGTAATGTCCCTAATGTCTGACAGACAGAAGTTTTAATGTTCCTAATGTCTGACAGAAGTTGTAATGTCCTCAATGTCTGACAGACAGAAGTTGTAATGTCCCTACTGTCTGACAGAAGTTGTAATGTCACTAATGTCTGACAGACAGAAGTTGAAATGTCCCTAATGTCTGACAGAAGTTGTAATGTCCTTAATGTCTGACAGACAGAAGTTGTAATGTCCCTAATGTCTGACAGACAGAAGTTGTAATGTCCCTAATGTCTGACAGAAGTTGTAATGTCCCTAATGTGTGACAGACAGAAGTTGCAATGTCCCTAATGTCTGACAGGCAGAAGTTGTAATGTCCCTAATGTCTGACAGAAGTTGTAATGTCCCTAATGTCTGACAGAAGTTGTAATGTCCCTAATGTGTGACAGGCAGACGTTGTAATGTCCCTAATGTGTGACAGACAGAAGTTGTAATGTCCCTAATGTCTGACTAACAGAAGTTGTAATGTCCCTAATGTCTGACAGACAGAAGTTGTAATGTCCCTAATGTCTGACAGAAGTTGTAATGTCCTTAATGTCTGACAGACAGAAGTTGTAATGTCCCTAATGTCTGACAGAAGTTGTAATGTTCCTAATGTGTGACAGACAGAAGTTGTAATGTCCCTAATGTGTGACAGACAGAAGTTGTAATGTCCCTAATGTCTGACAGAAGTTGTAATGTCCCTAATGTCTGACAGGCAGAAGTTGTAATGTCCCTAATGTGTGACAGACAGAAGTTGTAATGTTCGTAATGTGTGACAGACAGAATTTGTAATGTCCCTAATGTCTGACAGATGTTGTAATGTCCCTAATGTCTGACAGACAGAAGTTGTAATGTCCCTAATTTCTGACAGACAGAAGTTGTAATGTCCCTAATGTCTGACAGACAGAAGTTTTAATGTTCCTAATGTCTGACAGAAGTTGTAATGTCCTCAATGTCTGACAGACAGAAGTTGTAATGTCCCTACTGTCTGACAGAAGTTGTCATGTCCCTAATGTCTGACAGACAGAAGTTGAAATGTCCCTAATGTCTGACAGAAGTTGTAATGTCCCTAATGTGTGACAGACAGAAGTTGTAATGTCCCTAATGTCTGACAGAAGTTGTAATGTCCCTAATGTCTGACAGAAGTTGTAATGTCCCTAATGTGTGACAGATGTTGTAATGTCCCTAATGTCTGACAGACAGAAGTTTTAATGTTCCTAATGTCTGACAGAAGTTGTAATGTCCCTAATGTCTGACAGACAGAAATTGTAATGTCCCTAATGTCTGACAGATGTTGTAATGTCCCTAATGTCTGACAGAAGTTGTACGGTCCCTAATGTCTGACAGACAGAAGTTGTAATGTCCCTAATGTCTGACAGAAGTTGTAATGTCCTTAATGTCTGACAGACAGAAGTTGTAATGTCCCTAATGTCTGACAGAAGTTGTAATGTTCCTAATGTGTGACAGACAGAAGTTGTAATGTCCCTAATGTGTGACAGACAGAAGTTGTAATGTCCCTAATGTCTGACAGAAGTTGTAATGTCCCTAATGTCTGACAGGCAGAAGTTGTAATGTCCCTAATGTGTGACAGACAGAAGTTGTAATGTTCGTAATGTGTGACAGACAGAATTTGTAATGTCCCTAATGTCTGACAGATGTTGTAATGTCCCTAATGTCTGACAGACAGAAGTTGTAATGTCCCTAATTTCTGACAGACAGAAGTTGTAATGTCCCTAATGTCTGACAGACAGAAGTTTTAATGTTCCTAATGTCTGACAGAAGTTGTAATGTCCTCAATGTCTGACAGACAGAAGTTGTAATGTCCCTACTGTCTGACAGAAGTTGTAATGTCCCTAATGTCTGACAGACAGAAGTTGAAATGTCCCTAATGTCTGACAGAAGTTGTAATGTCCCTAATGTCTGACAGACAGAAGTTGTAATGTCCCTAATGTCTGACAGACAGAAGTTGTAATGTCCCTAATGTCTGACAGAAGTTGTAATGTCCCTAATGTGTGACAGACAGAAGTTGCAATGTCCCTAATGTCTGACAGGCAGAAGTTGTAATGTCCCTAATGTCTGACAGAAGTTGTAATGTCCCTAATGTCTGACAGAAGTTGTAATGTCCCTAATGTGTGACAGGCAGACGTTGTAATGTCCCTAATGTGTGACAGACAGAAGTTGTAATGTCCCTAATGTCTGACTAACAGAAGTTGTAATGTCCCTAATGTCTGACAGACAGAAGTTGTAATGTCCCTAATGTCTGACAGACAGAAGTTGTAATGTCCCTAATGTCTGACAGACAGAAGTTGTAATGTCCCTAATGTCTGACAGAAGTTGTAATGTCCCTAATGTCTGACAGAAGTTGTAATGTCCCTAATGTCTGACAGAAGTTGTAATGTCCCTAATGTCTGACAGAAGTTGTAATGTCCCTAATGTCTGACAGATGTTGTAATGTCCCTAATGTCTGACAGACAGAAGTTGTAATGTCCCTAATTTCTGACAGACAGAAGTTGTAATGTCCCTAATGTCTGACAGACAGAAGTTTTAATGTTCCTAATGTCTGACAGAAGTTGTAATGTCCTCAATGTCTGACAGACAGAAGTTGTAATGTCCCTACTGTCTGACAGAAGTTGTAATGTCACTAATGTCTGACAGACAGAAGTTGAAATGTCCCTAATGTCTGACAGAAGTTGTAATGTCCCTAATGTCTGACAGACAGAAGTTGTAATGTCCCTAATGTCTGACAGACAGAAGTTGTAATGTCCCTAATGTCTGACAGAAGTTGTAATGTCCCTAATGTGTGACAGACAGAAGTTGCAATGTCCCTAATGTCTGACAGGCAGAAGTTGTAATGTCCCTAATGTCTGACAGAAGTTGTAATGTCCCTAATGTCTGACAGAAGTTGTAATGTCCCTAATGTGTGACAGGCAGACGTTGTAATGTCCCTAATGTGTGACAGACAGAAGTTGTAATGTCCCTAATGTCTGACTAACAGAAGTTGTAATGTCCCTAATGTCTGACAGACAGAAGTTGTAATGTCCCTAATGTCTGACAGACAGAAGTTGTAATGTCCCTAATGTCTGACAGACAGAAGTTGTAATGTCCCTAATGTCTGACAGAAGTTGTAATGTCCCTAATGTCTGACAGAAGTTGTAATGTCCCTAATGTCTGACAGAAGTTGTAATGTCCCTAATGTCTGACAGAAGTTGTAATGTCCCTAATGTCTGACAGAAGTTGTAATGTCCCTAATGTCTGACAGAAGTTGTAATGTCCCTAATGTGTGACAGATGTTGTAATGTCCCTAATGTCTGACAGACAGAAGTTTTAATGTTCCTAATGTCTGACAGAAGTTGTAATGTCCCTAATGTCTTACAGACAGAAGTTGTAATGTCCCTAATGTCTGACAGACAGAAGTTGTAATGTCCCTAATGTCTGACAGACAGAAGTTGTAATGTCCCTAATGTCTGACAGAAGTTGTAATGTCCCTAATGTCTGACAGAAGTTGTAATGTCCCTAATGTCTGACAGAAGTTGTAATGTCCCTAATGTGTGACAGAAGTTGTAATGTCCTTAATGTCTGACAGACAGAAGTTGTAATGTCCCTAATGTCTGACAGACAGAAGTTTTAATGTTCCTAATGTCTGACAGAAGTTGTAATGTCCCTAATGTCTGACAGAAGTTGTAATGTCCCTAATGTCTGACAGAAGTTGTAATGTCCCTAATGTCTGACAGACAGAAGTTGTAATGTCCCTAATGTCTGACAGACAGAAGTTGTAATGTCCCTAATGTCTGACAGATGTTGTAATGTCCCTAATGTCTGACAGATGTTGTAATGTCCCTAATGTCTGACAGACAGAAGTTGTAATGTCCCTAATTTCTGACAGACAGAAGTTGTAATGTCCCTAATGTCTGACAGACAGAAGTTTTAATGTTCCTAATGTCTGACAGAAGTTGTAATGTCCTCAATGTCTGACAGACAGAAGTTGTAATGTCCCTACTGTCTGACAGAAGTTGTAATGTCCCTAATGTCTGACAGACAGAAGTTGAAATGTCCCTAATGTCTGACAGAAGTTGTAATGTCCCTAATGTGTGACAGACAGAAGTTGTAATGTCCCTAATGTCTGACAGAAGTTGTAATGTCCCTAATGTCTGACAGAAGTTGTACGGTCCCTAATGTCTGACAGACAGAAGTTGTAATGTCCCTAATGTCTGACAGAAGTTGTAATGTCCTTAATGTCTGACAGACAGAAGTTGTAATGTCCCTAATGTCTGACAGAAGTTGTAATGTTCCTAATGTGTGACAGACAGAAGTTGTAATGTCCCTAATGTGTGACAGACAGAAGTTGTAATGTCCCTAATGTCTGACAGAAGTTGTAATGTCCCTAATGTCTGACAGGCAGAAGTTGTAATGTCCCTAATGTGTGACAGACAGAAGTTGTAATGTTCGTAATGTGTGACAGACAGAATTTGTAATGTCCCTAATGTCTGACAGATGTTGTAATGTCCCTAATGTCTGACAGACAGAAGTTGTAATGTCCCTAATTTCTGACAGACAGAAGTTGTAATGTCCCTAATGTCTGACAGACAGAAGTTTTAATGTTCCTAATGTCTGACAGAAGTTGTAATGTCCTCAATGTCTGACAGACAGAAGTTGTAATGTCCCTACTGTCTGACAGAAGTTGTAATGTCCCTAATGTCTGACAGACAGAAGTTGTAATGTCCCTAATGTCTGACAGACAGAAGTTTTAATGTTCCTAATGTCTGACAGAAGTTGTAATGTCCCTAATGTCTGACAGACAGAAATTGTAATGTCCCTAATGTCTGACAGATGTTGTAATGTCCCTAATGTCTGACAGAAGTTGTACGGTCCCTAATGTCTGACAGACAGAAGTTGTAATGTCCCTAATGTCTGACAGAAGTTGTAATGTCCTTAATGTCTGACAGACAGAAGTTGTAATGTCCCTAATGTCTGACAGAAGTTGTAATGTTCCTAATGTGTGACAGACAGAAGTTGTAATGTCCCTAATGTGTGACAGACAGAAGTTGTAATGTCCCTAATGTCTGACAGAAGTTGTAATGTCCCTAATGTCTGACAGGCAGAAGTTGTAATGTCCCTAATGTGTGACAGACAGAAGTTGTAATGTTCGTAATGTGTGACAGACAGAATTTGTAATGTCCCTAATGTCTGACAGATGTTGTAATGTCCCTAATGTCTGACAGACAGAAGTTGTAATGTCCCTAATTTCTGACAGACAGAAGTTGTAATGTCCCTAATGTCTGACAGACAGAAGTTTTAATGTTCCTAATGTCTGACAGAAGTTGTAATGTCCTCAATGTCTGACAGACAGAAGTTGTAATGTCCCTACTGTCTGACAGAAGTTGTAATGTCCCTAATGTCTGACAGACAGAAGTTGAAATGTCCCTAATGTCTGACAGAAGTTGTAATGTCCCTAATGTCTGACAGACAGAAGTTGTAATGTCCCTAATGTCTGACAGACAGAAGTTGTAATGTCCCTAATGTCTGACAGAAGTTGTAATGTCCCTAATGTGTGACAGACAGAAGTTGCAATGTCCCTAATGTCTGACAGGCAGAAGTTGTAATGTCCCTAATGTCTGACAGAAGTTGTAATGTCCCTAATGTCTGACAGAAGTTGTAATGTCCCTAATGTGTGACAGGCAGACGTTGTAATGTCCCTAATGTGTGACAGACAGAAGTTGTAATGTCCCTAATGTCTGACTAACAGAAGTTGTAATGTCCCTAATGTCTGACAGACAGAAGTTGTAATGTCCCTATTGTCTGACAGACAGAAGTTGTAATGTCCCTAATGTCTGACAGACAGAAGTTGTAATGTCCCTAATGTCTGACAGAAGTTGTAATGTCCCTAATGTCTGACAGAAGTTGTAATGTCCCTAATGTCTGACAGAAGTTGTAATGTCCCTAATGTCTGACAGAAGTTGTAATGTCCCTAATGTCTGACAGATGTTGTAATGTCCCTAATGTCTGACAGACAGAAGTTGTAATGTCCCTAATTTCTGACAGACAGAAGTTGTAATGTCCCTAATGTCTGACAGACAGAAGTTTTAATGTTCCTAATGTCTGACAGAAGTTGTAATGTCCTCAATGTCTGACAGACAGAAGTTGTAATGTCCCTACTGTCTGACAGAAGTTGTAATGTCACTAATGTCTGACAGACAGAAGTTGAAATGTCCCTAATGTCTGACAGAAGTTGTAATGTCCCTAATGTCTGACAGACAGAAGTTGTAATGTCCCTAATGTCTGACAGACAGAAGTTGTAATGTCCCTAATGTCTGACAGAAGTTGTAATGTCCCTAATGTGTGACAGACAGAAGTTGCAATGTCCCTAATGTCTGACAGGCAGAAGTTGTAATGTCCCTAATGTCTGACAGAAGTTGTAATGTCCCTAATGTCTGACAGAAGTTGTAATGTCCCTAATGTGTGACAGGCAGACGTTGTAATGTCCCTAATGTGTGACAGACAGAAGTTGTAATGTCCCTAATGTCTGACTAACAGAAGTTGTAATGTCCCTAATGTCTGACAGACAGAAGTTGTAATGTCCCTAATGTCTGACAGACAGAAGTTGTAATGTCCCTAATGTCTGACAGACAGAAGTTGTAATGTCCCTAATGTCTGACAGAAGTTGTAATGTCCCTAATGTCTGACAGAAGTTGTAATGTCCCTAATGTCTGACAGAAGTTGTAATGTCCCTAATGTCTGACAGAAGTTGTAATGTCCCTAATGTCTGACAGAAGTTGTAATGTCCCTAATGTCTGACAGAAGTTGTAATGTCCCTAATGTGTGACAGATGTTGTAATGTCCCTAATGTCTGACAGACAGAAGTTTTAATGTTCCTAATGTCTGACAGAAGTTGTAATGTCCCTAATGTCTTACAGACAGAAGTTGTAATGTCCCTAATGTCTGACAGACAGAAGTTGTAATGTCCCTAATGTCTGACAGACAGAAGTTGTAATGTCCCTAATGTCTGACAGAAGTTGTAATGTCCCTAATGTCTGACAGAAGTTGTAATGTCCCTAATGTCTGACAGAAGTTGTAATGTCCCTAATGTGTGACAGAAGTTGTAATGTCCTTAATGTCTGACAGACAGAAGTTGTAATGTCCCTAATGTCTGACAGACAGAAGTTTTAATGTTCCTAATGTCTGACAGAAGTTGTAATGTCCCTAATGTCTGACAGAAGTTGTAATGTCCCTAATGTCTGACAGAAGTTGTAATGTCCCTAATGTCTGACAGACAGAAGTTGTAATGTCCCTAATGTCTGACAGACAGAAGTTGTAATGTCCCTAATGTCTGACAGATGTTGTAATGTCCCTAATGTCTGACAGAAGTTGTAATGTCCTTAATGTCTGACAGAAGTTGTAATGTCCTTAATGTCTGACAGACAGAAGTTGTAATGTCCCTAATGTCTGACAGACAGAAGTTGTAATGTTCCTAATGTCTGACAGAAGTTGTAATGTCCCTAATGTCTGACAGAAGTTGTAATGTCCCTAATGTCTGACAGAAGTTGTAATGTCCCTAATGTGTGACAAAAGTTCTAATGTCCCTAATGTCTGACAGACAGAACTTGTAATGTCCCTAATGTCTGACAGAAGTTGTAATGTCCCTAATGTCTGACAGAAGTTGTAATGTTCCTAATGTGTGACAGACAGAAGTTGTAATGTTCCTAATGTCTGACAGAAGTTGTAATGTCCCTAATGTCTGACAGAAGTTGTAATGTCCTTAATGTCTGACAGACAGAAGTTGTAATGTCCCTAATATCTGACAGAAGTTGTAATGTCCCTAATGTCTGACGGACAGAAGTTGTAATGTCCCTAATGTCTGACAGACAGAAGTGGTAATGTTCCTAATGTCTGACAGAAGTTGTAATGTCCCTAATGTCTGACAGAAGTTGTAATGTCCCTAATGTCTGACAGACAGAAGTTGTAATGTCCCTAATGTCTGATAGACAGAAGTTGTAATGTCCCTAATGTCTGACAGAAGTTGTAATGTCCCTAATGTCTGACAGAAGTTGTAATGTCCATAATGACAGACAGAAGTTGTAATGTCCCTAATGTCTGATAGAAGTTGTAATGTCCCTAATGTCTGACAGAAGTTGTAATGTCCTTAATGTCTGACAGACAGAAGTTGTAATGTCCCTAATGTGTGACAGACAGAAGTTGTAATGTCCCTAATGTCAGACGTGGAGTAACTGGATTATTGATCGTGTCCAGATAAGTTGAAATCGATATTTTATTATTCTAGGAGTGACGGGTCCATTGGTCAGTACATAAAAGTGAAGGACGACCAAAATATTTTCAAATCATTGAAACATTATTTTACATTGTTTTATTATGTGGTACTGGATGTATTAGCTATCTAATTTTTGCTCACATTATCTATTTCATCCCAGCCTCAGCTTTTTCCGGAAGTTTAAATCCACCAAGAAGTTTCTGATAAATAGCCCTGAAATTCATACACATCTAAATGCCTTACACACAGTTACAGTAAAACCATAATCTCACACAGAGCTTAAAGCCATAATATCACACAACACATGCCTTAGAGCTTGAAGCCTTAATATCACACTTAACCTAAGCACCCAAATCATTTTGATAGAAGAATAATAGAAGAACAACAGAAGAACAATTACAGAACAATTGCAGAACAATAGAAGGACAGTACAAGAACAACAGAAGAACTATAGAAGAATAATTGAAAAACATTAGAAGAACAAAAAGAACAATTGAAGAACAATACAAAAATGCAAAAACGATAGAAAAGCAAGAATTCGATCGAAGAGCAATAGAAGAACAGAAGAATGATAGCAGAACAATAGTAAAACAATAGATGAACAAAATAAGAACAATTTCAGTCGATATTAAAGATTTTCCTCAGTGTCTAAACGGGAATGAAAGCAAGCGATCCACACTTTTGGCGCCATATGTTGATGAACCCGACGCCACGTCAAAAGAAACACAGCTGTCCTTGAAGTATTGAGTTGTCTGCTGCGAGCTTGACAAGAGAATAATTTGATCTAATCCTAATGCAAATACCCCACCCATCACACGAACAGTACAAAGTAAATTATAGCGGACGGTGATCAAACGCGTGGCACTAGGAATCAAATATGATGCATTGGCCAAACGCCCGGACGTAAAATGCGAGGATGCATCATATTTTGACGGATGGCCATTCTAATTACAGTTCGTACGGTTAAACGCTGCCACATCAGCCTGAGGCATGCTAGTTAATACGCCATCGTTTTCTGTTGTTTTTTTTAAGACGCCATCTTGGCGAACCTGACAAATCACGTGACCCTATTTCCGGTAGCGGGACGATAGCCCAGTTATGCTGCACCGGAAATTGTCGAACCTCCAGCTCAGGGGAAATAATAATTAAATGAACTTTCGGAGCTAAATTATTTCGAGTGGGTTTTTTTCCTAATTGTTTCTTGCATCTAAATTATTCCTATTTTCTTTGTGTAGGCCATATATCGACCTTTTACTGTTTTTTATAGGCTCCACATCAACATATTATTTGTTTCCTTTTATTTACGCCCCCTCAACTCCCCCCCCCCCCCCCCACCTTCCATAAACATTTTTTTATCAACATATAAGCTCCATAGCAACATAATATTATTCATTTTTCTTTAGATGCAGTATAGCACTTGTCATAAATTTCTCTGCCTCGTTATAACGCAATGTATTGTGCCGATGTTCGAAAGATAATTTGTTAGGGCTTTATCAAACAAATTTCATAGCGTCTGGTGGCGTTAAAAACAAAGCCACATCTTTGTTCCTGGTGCACAACAAAGAAAAGATGGCGACACAATGGCGGACCGTAACCATGGCAACTGGTGCCGCTGCGTCTGATTGAATTAAATTCTAAAACCCGAAAAGATTAAATACAATCTCTAAGCAGTTACATGTTTGGACTAATTTTGATTTTAACTTTTTTACTTTCAAAGTCTTGTAATCGTGCAAAAAAAAAAATCGAGATTTTTACAAATCTCGACGTTTTACATCTCACTGATACGGAAAAACATAATTTTACAATCTTGTCCGTATGTCTGTGTGTCTGTGTGTAAACACGATAACTTGAGTACCGTTACAGCTAGGTTGATGAAATTTAATATATAAGTATTTTATCAAAATCGTAGATTCGTTTCAACTTTTGTGTGATTTCCAATATTCGGAAGTGGTACTTTTTCTACTTTGAATTTTTCAAAAGCCTATAACTTGAGTACTATTTCAGAAAGATAAATGAAATTTCACATGTAAGTAAAAGATCTAATTCTCTACCTTCTGTCAAATTTTGAGTAATTTCCGTTTACCGGAAGTACTAATTTACGCTATTTCCGATTTCTCAAAAAAACGCATGTAAATTTATAGAGTACTAATAAGATTGCGCACTACTATGCACATTTCGTTTTGGCGTTCGCTTGGTGCGCAATTCTTTTTTCTATGAGATTCTATTTTTAAAAGTTTAAGTAATTAAAAATCATGTCTATATTCCGAATTATATGAGAATATTCGAGAAAGTTTAGGGGAGATCACTCCCGGTTTTTTTAAAAAACGTAGCAGTAAAAAGTTTCAGTGGACAAAAGTTGAGTCTGTATAAACTGTTTATAGTCTGTGACATTCATGTACCGAGCAGTC
The DNA here is from genome assembly GCF_028476545.2 of Physella acuta. Taxonomy (NCBI): domain Eukaryota; kingdom Metazoa; phylum Mollusca; class Gastropoda; family Physidae; genus Physella; species Physella acuta. Next base: position 211,793 of record NW_026732082.1, read on the forward strand.
CACAATAAGCTATAAACTCAAATACTACAATCCTTAGCTATTATATTACAATATCTTATTGTAGTAAATATTTCTTGAATATTCTTATATAAAGAGTAAGTGTTGGGGGATGTCACTATCAGTGGCGCCGTGCTAGAAAGATGGTGGGTAAATTTGTGACAAAGCTACTCGTTTTTCGTGGTAAATTTGTGATAAAGCTACTCATATTCGTGGTAAATCTGTGACAAAACTACTCGTTTTTCGTGGCAAATTTGTGACAAAACTACTGGTTTTCGTGGTAAATTTGTGACAAATTTGTGACAAAACTACTCGTTTTTGTGGTAAATTTGTGACAAAACAACTCGTTTTTGTGGTAAATTTGTGACAAAACTACTCGTTTTTCGTGGTAAATTTGTGACAAATTACTCGTTTTTCGTGGTAAATTTGTGACAAAACAACTCGTTTTTCGTGGTAAATTATGACAAACCTACTCGTTTTTCGTGGTAAATTTGTGACAAAGCTACTCGTTTTTCGTGGTAAATTTGTGACAAAGCTACTCATTTTCGTGGTAAATTTGTGACAAAACTACTCGTGTTTCGTGGTAAATTTGTGACAAAACTACTCTTTTTTCGTTGTAAATTTGTGACAATTTGTGACTAAACTACTCGTTTTTGTGGTAAATTTGTGACAAAAGTACTCGTTTTTCGTGGTAAATTTGTGACAAAACTACTCGTTTTTCGTGGTAAATTTGTGACAAAGCTACTCATTTTCGTGGTAAATTTGTGACAAAGCTACTCGTTTTTCGTGGTAAATTTGTGACAAAACTAATCTTTTTCGTGGTCAATTTGTGACAATTTGTGACAAAACTACTCGTTTTTGTGAAAAAACTACTTGTTTTTTCGTGGTAAATTTGTGACAAAACTACTTTTTTTTCAAGCGAAATGTTCATAGAATATGTTGCTTTATAAAAAATTCTGAGCGTTTTTATATGTATATACACACACACACACACTTACACACACACACACACACACAGGTGGGCAGGCTGACAAACAAGATTGGAAAACAATACTTCCCGCGGGCCTATACTCCTTACAAGAGAAATTTTAAAAACGATTGGAAATAAAACTACTTGCAGTGTTCGTAACTCAAAATGTAATCATAAGTTAAAATCTTTAAAAATAAATCAATACTTAAACTGGTTGAACTAAAAATCAGTGCCTTAAAACGGTTTAGGTTTAGACAAAAATGAAATACTCATTTTCTCATGAACATAAACATTTGGTAATGTTAGTCTAGTTTAAAATACAAAATCACTTTTCTTTATATACCCTTCAGTAACAGCATTGCTTAATAAGTCACCACCTCTGAACTTAGGAGAACATTATTCTAGAACACATTTTATTTCAACTTCCTGGAGTCATGGAACAGACTCTGGTCTTGACGGTTTCAATTGAAACAAGGAAACAAGCGGGTCAATATCGGGGGAGGGGGGGGGGGGGGAAATGATGGGTCTGGTGTTTTTTTAATGGACTAGACTTGGCCTTTCTTCCATGCACTAGACCCGTTTAAAGACCTTTAATGGACTAGTCTTGGCCTTTCTTCCATACACTAGACTCGTTTAAAGACCTTTAAAGGACTAGACTTGGCCTTTCTTCCATACACTAGACTCGTTTAAAGACCTTTAAAGGACTAGACTTGGCCTTTCTTCCAAGCACTAGACCCGTTTAAAGACCATTAATGGACTAGACTTGGCCTTTTTTCCATATACTAGACCCGTTTAAAGACCTTTAACAGACTAGACTTGGCCTTTCTTCCATACACTAGACCCGTTTAAAGACCTTGCTTAAATAGACTAGACTTGGCCTTTCTTCCATACACTAGACCCGTTTAAAGACCTTGCTTAAATAGACTAGACTTGGCCTTTCTTCCATACACTAGACCCGTTTAAAGACCTTGCTTAAATAGACTAGACTTGGCCTTTCTTCCATACACTAGACCCGTTTAAAGACCTATGTTTCATAATGAAAATGTTATGGTGTTCTTTTATCTAATTTAATGTTTTGATAACTGTGGTAGTTCGGATCACGCTGATTTTATCTTGTTTTGTTTAATATGTTACCTGTTTGAAAGTAACGACAAATTGTAGCCTGAAAATTGTTTTTAAAATGCCATATAGAGCTAGTTCATTTATTTTTAAATCGTTAACTAGTCAAAGAAAAAAAAATGTCAATATGAAATAGTTAATTTATGAATGAGTTGATGTGAAAGCGTGGATTAGAGAGGTACTCGAATACAAAAACGTTATCAGGGAGAACCGGAGGGAAGGCTGCGAAAGTTTTTAAGCGCGTACGTCCAAGAGACGAATGTGACATTAATGGTCCTTCATGGCTAGGAAAATTTTACGGCCTTAGCCAAGAAAATTTAAATCCACAGCTGTTTAGGAAGAAAAATATAACTCCCTTGTTCCGTTGAATAAGGACTTGTTTTTAACAAGATTGTGGACAATGATGGTGCGTTGTAATTAATGTAATAATCGGTCGGGGGTGATCACAAGACATTTACAGACCTCATTTCCAGCTGCATTAGTATTCGTCAAGGTTTTAGATTTTTTCCTCCTGCTCTTTGAGTCAGCCATTTTCATTTATATTGCAAATTTAGTAATCGATGCTTCATCAAATAGTTTAATAATAGACTTTTTAGATCGTACTATGTATATTGGTCTATAGCTTTTTGTATGACTATATGTTTTTTTTTTATACTATGGTTTTTTGACACGTTGTATGAGGAGATTTTAAAAAGTTATACATTAATTTTGTGTGAATTTTGTTATTAGGAATAAATCGTGTAGAAAGTTTGAAATATTTTAATATTGTATCGTTTTAACAACTTGAAAATTGCAACTAGTAAAAGTTAAAGATGTATCCCACTGGCTGTGTATACCTACATATCAGTATTACAAATAACTAATCGAATTATTAATACTGATCAAAGAAGTCAATTAATCAATTCACTTCGTGTGCAGCAAATGTAATTATTTTGGGAGAGAATTAAATGGTATTCGTAACCATAAGCATCAATAATTAGTATTGAATTGAATACTTTCAGACAGTTGCAGTAATGTTAAATGGTATAACTAATTTAAACTTATATAAACGTACATAATTAGTATTTAATTAAATAATTGCGTCAGTGAAAGATTTTAATTAAAGGGCGATCACACAACACAAAAAAACAACATTCTGAAACGGTTTGAAATTTAATGAAATACGGTACACATCTATTTAAAGTGGTTGGGGCGACGATAGTAGCCTATATTTTAGAATCACCGATCTTAAAGTTTTAAATTATGACAAGTTTAGGTTATTCCAGGTGATTAAATATTGTGGTTATATATTACAATCATATTGATGATGATTTTAGATTATAAATTTATATTCCCACATAAAAAATAAAGTAATATCGCTATAAGATTCCCCTTTGGCTTTGTGGTACCAATGTGTAACATTCCTTGAATGGTGATGACGTTTAATGGTTCCATTGTGTTACATTCCCTGAATTGTGACGACGTTTTGAGTTGCCATAGTGGCACATTCCCTGAATTGTGACGACGTTTTGAGTTGCCATAGTGTCACATTCCCTGAATTGTGACAACGTTTTGAGTTGCCATAGTGTCACATTCCCTGAATTGTGACAACGTTTTGAGTTGCCATAGTGTCACATTCCCTGAATTGTGACGACGTTTTGAGTTGCCATAGTGTCACATTCCCTGAATTGTGACAACGTTTTGAGTTGCTATAGTGGCACATTCCCTGAATTGTGATGATTTTATCTTGGTGTTCCGTTCCATTTGGTGGTTAAATGTATTGAATCCACTTGCCATATTTTGCTTTGCAGATGTTTGCGTCACGTGACTCCCACAGTGCTCCTGTCCATCCTCTGTTTCCTGTCGTGTATTGTTGCTGCTGACAGTAGTAACAGGGCAGACTGCACTGCGTGTGTAACTACCCAAGATGCCGGTGCTTGCTCAAGGTATTTTTTTTCTACAAGCAGCTAACAGACATTTTGAGTTCTCTTGTACCCCTCACTGTGCTAACATCCAATCCAATGACCTCTCACACATAAAGGGGCTAAAACTCTACTACCAGCTACTCTACTACCAGCTACTCTACTACCAGACTATCTAAGTACTACCAGACACACAACTACCAGACACTCTACTGCCAGACACTCTACTACCAGACACTACTACCAGACACTCTCCTAGCACACACTCTACTACCAGACACTCTTCTACCAGACACTCTACTACCAGACACTCTACTACCAGACACTCTACTACCAGACACTCTACTACCAGACACTCTACTACCAGACACTCTACTGCCAGACACTCTACTACCAGACACTCTACTGCCAGACACTCTTCTACCAGACACTCTACTACCAGACACTCTTTTACCAGACACTCTACTACCAGACACTCTACTACCCGACACTCTACTACCAGACTATCTAAGTACTACCACTCTACTAACAGACACTCTACTACCAGACACTCTACTACCAGACACACTACTACCAGAAACTCTACTGCCAGACACTCTACTATCACACCAAAATTTAATTTGCCTCAAGTAAAAATTACAGCTATTTGTGACACTACGACTGGATCGCCTTATGTTTATAGTTTTTAATACCATGCGATTAAATGATTAAACCGGTTCACCTCCAAAACGGCTCAGGACAAATCGGCCCCGTCAACACAGCCCCGTTAATATGACCCCATCAAATCGACCCCCGACAGAACGACCCCGTCAAAATAGCCCCGTCGAAAGGGCCCCGACTTATTGGCTCTCGTCAAATGGGCTCCCGTCATAATGACTCGCGACAAATAGTCTCCCGGCAAACGAGCTCCCGACATTTAGGCTCCCGACAAAAGGACTCCTGACATATTGGCTCCCGACAAATAGGCTCAGGACATATTGGCTCCCGACAAAGCGGCTCCCGACAGATTGGCACAAAATTATTCCTGACATATTGGCTATAGACCAATGAATCGCTTTACCTTTATTGGCATAAAAGTAGCCATTTTGTCCTACATCCACTACCACTATAACCCTTTTTAAATGACTGCATGAAATTGTTTTTCATGAACCAACATCAATTCACAAACAAATCTAGTCCTCAACAGTTAAATTCCACCAACTCTAAAATTGTGGCACTGTTTAATTTACAACCGTAAAGATCTGTTGCTTAAAAGCGAGCACAGAAGTGTAAATTTTTAATGTATGATAAACATGATGTTTACAAGATAACGGCATTTTGTTTTGATAACTTACAAGCATACTGCAGGTATGGGTGTACAGTTTGGACCCCTCTCCCCACACACTGAGTTGGAACAGCCTATAAACGATTCAATTATGGAAGTCATAGATAGATGACCCTTAAATTAAAACATAGTATATTTTATAATAGATAAACTACTATAAAAATAAGGCCAGCTGAACAAGAGATGCATACATTGTATTACTAAAAAGTGTTGGATAACCTAACTCTAAAGAATACTGATAAAGGGGTCCCACTCTACAGAAACCGTATTGTCAGTGGTACTTTTGTCGGGAGTCAAACTGACAAGAGCCTATTTGTCGTGAGCCAAAATGACGGAGGCCGTTTTGTGGAGAAACTAAATGGCGGGGGCCTATTTGTCGGGAGTCGTATTGACTGGGGCCGTTTTATCAAAAAACTAAATGACAGGAGCTTATATGTCGGGAGCCTTATTGACTGGAGCCCTTTTGTCAGGAGCCTATATGACGGGAGCCTATTTGTCGGCAGCCTATATGACAGGGACCATATGTCGCTGGCCCTTTTGACGGGGTCGATTTGACGGGGATCTTATGTCGGGGCCAATATGTCGGGGTCGTATTGACCTGGCCGTTTTGTCATTGGCCGTTTTGACGCCGCATGGATTAAACCACATTGTTAATTTTGTTGTGGAACTTACACACACACACACACACACATATATATATATATATATATATATATATATATATATATATATATATATATATATATATATATATATATATATATATACTAGCCGTCCCGGCCAGGCCCTGCTCTGGCTTCTGTGAAAAACCTTTCTGTTAAATCCATTACCTGAGTGTTTAGTAATCATTATAAACCAGGCATTGCCCGCCCAAACCACAACCAATTAAAACAACAAAACGCAAACATAAAGCTAACACAATTACAAATACAAACGAAAACAAAAACCTAACAACAAACCCAACTACAATCACAAACACCAATACGAACACAAAGAAAAAAACAAACGAAAAAACAAACGAAAACAAAAACCTAACAACAAACCCAACCACAACCACAAACACCAATACGAACACAAAGAAAAAAAACAAACGAAAAAGCAAACGAAAACAAACCAAATCCAAACGCAAAACCAACCACAAACACAAACCCAAAGAAAAAAACACAAACGAAAAAGCAAACGAAAACAAACCAAATCCAAACGCAAAACCAACCACAAAAACAAATACAAACACAAACCCAAAGAAAAAAAACACAAACGAAAACGAAAAAAGAAAGAACAAAAACGAACCAAATCAAAACGCAACCACTAACGCAAACCCAACCTAAACACAATGAAAACACAAACGCGAACATAAACGCAAAGGGCAGAATCGCCTGTTTCAGCTTAATAAACGACTATAGTACCCCAACTTATTCATAGTCTTTTGCACTCACTTAAACGAACGTAGGCGCCAAACCGAACACGGGAGACCCGGGGCCCCAAATAGCACCCTTTCTGGGCGCCAGAGGACGCCCAGATTCGATTCACTTAAAGACTATAGTAACCTTTCTTATCCATACTCTATCGTGCTGTTTAAAGCGAAATTATGCACCATAGGATAGCCCAGAGCGCCAAATTGAACCCTTTTGGGGCGCCGGCAGACGCGCCTGTTTCAATTTAATGAACAATTATAATACTCCAAGCTTAACCGTAAAATACCTACAACATTTGCACTTGATCAATCCCTGCTAATTATGTAATTATTTTTTTCCCAACACCAAAACAAAGTAATAAAAAGTAAATTCTTTTCCACAAATACAATGTTTTATAAAGGGAAGTAATTGTGTTTTCCTAATTTATCAAAGGGAAGTAGGTGCTAAATGACTCAATATAAATAATTTTCAGACATAATTAGAATTTTTGTTATTTTTTTAAAATTGTGTTTAATGAACATGCCGACAATTATTACTATCAGTTTGAAAAATGAAAATTATTTCCCAACACTTTCAACAGTAATTTTTTAACTCATAAATTTAGACCGTGACCACGGTAAATAGTCTTACACTTAAATCCATGAAAGTATGTCAACGACAAACAAACAAACTTATTTTTACATACAGAACTGAGCTTTATATATTAGACTAGCCGTCCCGGCCAGGCCCTGCTCTGGCTTCTGTGAAAAACCTTTCTGTTAAAGACCATTACCTGTGTGTTTAGTAATCATTATAAACCCGGCATTGCCCACCCAAACCAAAACCAACCAAAACCAAAACAACAAAACGCAAACATAACGCGGACACAATTACAAATACAAACGAAAACAAAAACCTAACAACAAACACAACCACAAACACCAATACAAACACAAAGAAAAAAACAAACAAAAAGGAAAACGAAAACAAAAACCTAACAACAAACCCAACCACAACCACAAACACCAATACGAACACAAAGAAAAAAACACAAACGAAAAAGCAAACGAAAACAAACCAAATCCAAACGCAAAACCAACCACAAACACAAACCCAAAGAAAAAAACACAAACGAAAAAGCAAACGAAAACAAACCAAATCCAAACGCAAAACCAACCACAAACACAAATACAAACACAAATTCAAAGAAAAAAACACAAACGAAAACGAAAAAAGAAAGAACAAAAACGAACCAAATCAAAACGCAACCACTAACGCAAACCCAACCTAAACACAAAAAAAAACACTAACGCGAACATAAACGCAAAGTGCTCACAGTCTAGCCCGGGACAGAATCGCCTGTTTCAGCTTAATAATCGACTATAGTACCCCAACTTATTCATAGTCTTTTGCACTCACTTAAACGAACGTAGGTGCCAAACCAAACCAAATGAACAATTATAATACTCCAAGCTTATTATTAAAACACCTACAACATTTGCACTTGATCAATCCCCGCTAATTATGTAATTATTTTTTCCCCAATACCAAAACAAAGTAATAAAAAGTAAATTCTTTTCCACTAATGCAATGTTTTATAAAGGGAAGTAATTGTGTTTTCCTAATTTATCAAAGGGAAGTAAGTGCTAAAGGACTAAATATATATAATTTTCAGACAAAATTAGAATTTTTGTTATTTTTTTAAAATTGTGTTTAATGAACATGCCGACAATTATTACTATCAGTTTGAAAACTGAAAATTATTTCCCAACACTTTCAATAGTAATTTTTTAACTCATAAATTTAGAACTATGAGCACGGTAATAGTCTAACACTTAAATCCATCGAAGTATGTCAACGACAAACAAACTTATTTTTACATACAGAATTGAGCTTTATATATTATATATTGTATATATAAATATATATATATATATATATATATATATATACAGTTAATGGATGTCTCGCACACTCTTTTTAAACACAGTCACTTCCCCCTCCTCTCACACAGCAGAAGACACTGAGGTGAAAACTGACATCCCTGCAAGCAGTTGCGTCCCTAGGTCGGGTGCCACCCGGTGCGGCACTTCGTGGTGTCATACTTAAAAGACTATTTAACTTTAATTTATCTTATATGGAACTGGCAAAAGAGCATTTTTCTTCTAGCATGTTGCAATTTTTGGCCTTGGTGTCACCCCCTAAATGGTGTCACCGGGGTCGCCCGCACCCCCCGCCCCGCCCCGCCCTCGCTACGTCTCTGCGTGGAAGAGCCTTGTGTAGGTGGATCAAACGTTCAATATATCAGTGACGTCATCCGCTTCTCGTAACACAGTCTCAAACTGTTTTTGTGTGGGTATTCCCGGTAGTGTCGAATTCGCAAATTATAAATTACTAAAAAATAGAAAATAAAAATAATTTTTTTTATAAAAACGTTATAATAACGAGCTTTTATGTAGCCTACTAATGCACTAAAAAGTAAAAAATAAATTATAGACTACTACAAGAAACTATTTAACTAACTATAAAGAAAAGCGTGGGTCACTTTAGTATTTATTGGATACCTTTACTAATGTTTAGAAAGAGGCCCACGCTTTTCTTTATAGTTATTTAAATAGTAGTCTATAAATTTATTTTCTACTTTTTAGTGCATTAGTACATAAAAGCTTGTTATTAAAACGTTTTTATGGAAAAAAAGTTTAGTACTTTACATGTTTTTGTTTACAATAGAGTTTCATGACTAAAAACCATTGCGCGCCTATTGAACGTGATGACGCGTGTGGAGTAGTTGGATAGAAATGCCTACTAATTTGGTCAAAGTTTTAATTAATTCATAAAAAATTTATTAGGCATCCAATTAAGTCTTATTTAATGTCACGATGCATTGTCTTCATGTCTTGACCCATGTTCGAACTACGAATCGTATCTGTCAGTTAGAATTGTCTGCAATTTCGCTCGGGCGTTTCGATCTAGACAGACAGACTGAAGACAGACTGACGACAGACTGATGACAGACAGAGGAAGTGAGTTAAATAAAAGCTTGTAACAAATAAATAGCGGCGTACGCTTCGTCGCGGGTCAACTCGTAATAATTAATGGAGGCCACCAAGTTGACGAGAATCCTTCTATCATGTTGTTGACATGGATAAAATTGATTTTTTTTTTTTACTTCGGACAGCCTTAAAAATAATAAAAAATAAAAACTTAAGCCTAAATATAATCCAGAAATTTAATATTTTTAGAATCAATATTATAAAAATTACAAATCCAGGCAACATTTCTATTTATTTTCATCAAGACTAAATTATAACCGGATGTTTCACTTTTTTTCGTAAGACAAGCATTAATAGGAAGTACAGGAACTCCGTGATCGATAGTTATTTGTTTGCAAATCTTTAACATATTGTAAGAGTCATTTTGTCCAACTGAACAACATCAAAATAAATCTACCCATCCAACCCCTATTTTTCAATAAAATCAGAATACTAAAAACAATACTTCTTTGTCTGTTTATATTTTTAAATAACTTTTAAAAACCAGACATATTTAATGCTAATTAGTATTCCATATGTATATGTTACGGTCGAAGCCCGAACTGCGGCCAAAGCACGCATTGGCCGGCCAATGTGCGCTCTCTTGGCCAAAGCCCAAGAGCTTAGCTCTGAGAACGTATTTTGTACATTGGCCGGCCAATGCCCGTTCTGGCCGGGATGTACTGGCCAATGTCCTCTCTAGAATAAGCTGTGATCGCGTTTTCATTATTCTCGGTGCGATTTTACTGTGAGTAACGTATTGTTTGGCTCTTGTTTGTATAGCATTCTATATGCAAGGCGACATAGACCAAAAGAGCCGTCAGACCAAGAGACAGACATAGCAGAAACAAATCTAAACCCTTGTTAGTTTCCATGTATGGGCTACTACTGTGTGTGATAGCCTCCTACGTGATGACGAGGTGAGACAATCATCAAAGAACAAAATCCAAAACAGTCGGCGTCACCGGTCACGTGCAATAAGACAGAACGTTCGATGCTACCCTTGTAAAGAATCCAACAATCGCTACATGAATCCTTGTTTGGGTGCCAAACAAAAATCTGCCAAGAGAGGCTCTCGATAATTTAGTTACTGAGAAAGATCTTGAGAACATTGAACTAGAAATCGAGGTTGCCATACATGCAACGACATCCTCATCTAACACATCTGCTGCCATGGCGGAACGTCCAGACCAGTTGCGTGACAATAATAAGGCCAACAGATTATGTGTAGTTTGTTTAATTAATAAGCAATAAAGACTAAAATTCATGATCCTTACGGTATATAAAAAAACAACCAAATCTGCTCACAATCTTCTAATTTGGACTGACCGTCTAAAGGTCGCAATCAAGAGCCATTTCAGACTTTGGGCGATTCACCATGGCCAGTCCGCTGATTAGCCAGCCAAAGACCGAAATCAAGTAACGTTTCGGACTATGACCAGTCAATGGTAGGCAATATTGGCCAATGCGCGCATTGGCCGGCCAATCCGTGCTTTGGTCGACTTCAAGCTTTGACCGTAACATATACATCTTGGCCAGCTGTTGTATTGCCATCTCACCTGTTTTGTTCTGTTGTCACTAAAAGTTTTTTTTTGTCTTCAAGCTTCATGAAAAAAAAATTGTTTCTTTCAATTTGCTTTGTGTATAAGGGTATAGGATAAAACTAAATAATGATTTAAGTGGTTGGTTAAAATTACCCTCCCTCCCCCGAGTAATTACCCTATGTTAATTACACCCTTGTCCATTACCCTTCGCCCGGTCATAGCTTAAGTCACAGTTAGGGTTAGGGCTAGTGTTAGTGTTAGTGTTAGTGTTAGTGTTAGTGTTAAAGTTAAAGTTAGGGTTAGAGTTAGAGTTAGAGTTAGAGTTAGAGTTAGAGTTAGGCTTAGGCTTAGGGTTAGGGTTAGGGTTAGGGTTAGGGTTAGGGTTAGGGTTAGGTTAGGTTAGGTTAGGTTAGGTTAGGTTAGGTTAGGTTAGGTTAGGTTAGGTTAGGTTAGGTTAGGTTAGGTTAGGTTAGGTTAGGTTAGGTTAGGTAAGGTAAGGTAAGGTTAGGTTAGGTTAAGTTAAGTTAAGTTAAGTTAAGTTAGGTTAGGTTAGGTTAGGTTAGGTTAGGTTAGGTTAGGTTAGGTTAGGTTAGGTTAGGTTAGGTTAGGTTAGGTTAGGCTAGGTTAGGTTAGGTTAGGTTACAGCTTAGTTTTAGTTGTTTTTTTACTTAAGGTTAGAATTTGGGTAAGACATATGTCTAAAGTTTGTGTTTGGTTTGGGGTTTTGGTTAGTGTGATGACGCTAGTTTAGGTCAAGCAGATAGAGGTTAGCAGAAACAGACTATAGCAAGTTGGTCAGAGATCAATGGACGTACAGGAGCGGACCGGTCACGTGGGACGGTCAGCTGACCACTGAAGCCTGGGTCAGTAGTTAGATTAGCAGAAGGTGTTAGGTATCGGTTCGAGACTGTCCGAGATGTATAGAACTAGGTTGGAGATGATAGTTAGCTGGCATAAAGAACGGTCAGAGTTAGGTAGAGAATATAGACTTAGGTAGAGACGGTCGGACATATGTAGAGCTAGATACAGTTAGATAGTAGTGGTAGTAGTACAGTGTAGATTAGTATGTAGGAAGTTGATTATACATTTTTAATAAAGGACTATTATACTTGGACTGTGTGTTGGGATCTTTTCTTCATCTTCATCACCCTCACTGTCACATTTGGTGGTGTGCTGTTACCCCACCCTCACTGTCACATTTTGTGGTGTGCTGTTTCCCCACCCTCACTGTCACATTTGGTGGTGTGCTGTTTCCCCACCCTCACTGTCACATTTGGTGGTGTGCTGTTTCCCCACCCTCACTGTCACATTTGGTGGTGTGCTGTTTCCCCACCCTCACTGTCACATTTGGTGGTGTGCTGTTTCCCCACCCTCACTGTCACATTTGGTGGTGTGCTGTTTCCCCAACCTCACTGTCACATTTGGTGGTGTGCTGTTTCCCCACCCTCACTGTCACATTTGGTGGTGTGCTGTTTCCCCACCCTCACTGTCACATTTGGTGGTGTGCTGTTTCCCCACCCTCACTGTCACATTTGGTGGTGTGCTGTTTCCCCACCCTCACTGTCACATTTGGTGGTGTGCTGTTTCCCCAACCTCACTGTCACATTTGGTGGTGTGCTGTTTCCCCACCCTCACTGTCACATTTGGTGGTGTGCTGTTTCCCCACCCTCACTGTCACATTTGGTGGTGTGCTGTTTCCCCACCCTCACAACTGGCGGCAGAAGATCCATTCATCTAATCGCCCCTCACAGTTAGGGTTAGAATTTTAATTATAGTGTTGTAACTAGTGGTTACCTTTTTGGTGAGGATTCTAGAGCGTGGGGTAGGGGGGGGGGATAATTATCCATAAGGGGTAATTGACAAGGCGGGTTAATTGCCCAGCCGCCTTTGCTTCCCTAACTTGTGTAAGATACCCATCAGAGCTGGTTGGACTCAGAGACGTTCTACATACTTGAACCCGATAAGACCTCGAGACTTTCGAGTTAGCAGCCTAGCTCTCTACCGCTACGCCACGCAGTCCCCTAAAGTATATATTTCAATTTTAAAAATTTTAAAACTTTTAATTTGGTTGTTTAATGGAAAAGGGGGGGGGGGTAGTGCATTGTATTCCAGTAATGCATAAAAGAAACACTATTGAATTCAAGTGGTATTACAAGAATGGCCATTCAATCTCTGAAGTTTCATACCTTGTTATGATGGTTATATTAATATTTCAGGTGTCATGGAGTTAATCCAGCTAATAAAACTTTGAGTAAGAAAAGTAGCTCTTCGTGTGAGTGCTGTGTTATAACACGAAAACATCATTGCTGCGACTCGTGTAGATTTCGTCCATGATTGCAATAAGTAATAAACTTCGTTTTATCAATTGAATTTTGTCATTGTCTAAGTGGTTTATTATTTACTAATGTGTGTTGATCTGTTAGAGCCGGGCTAATAACGACATTATGATCTTATGTGCAAGAGGCTGAGAATGGTTTGCTTTGTGATACACGCTTGAAACTATTTTAGATTTACTTTATAAAGTGTTAACGTTTAGCTAACATCGTTTGGCTTTCTGTACATTAAACACAGACTATCGGCCATTCTGCGCTAGTCTTTGTAGTTTACAACACCCTCAACATCTGGCGTAAGAGGATTGCGTCTGTGTTGTTTGAAGGGAGAATGTTAATATGTGCTGTTGGACTCGTTCCGTTGGTGTGCTGTGGGAATATCCATCTAGGTCTAGATGAGCATTGTATCCTCCCGAGCGGTTTGTTCACTTATATTGTTGAACATTTTTAATGACGACGTGTCCTTCAGCTCAATACATTTATTAACTTAGCGCTGTAGAACACGTTTCTATGCTATAACACGTAGGGGCTTGACCACACAAATATCTGACACCAAAAATGTATATACATCTAGAAAATAAACGAGAAAATTTAATTTACATATATTTACATACATAAGTATATGAAAAGTATACATATATATATATATATATATATATATATATATATATATATATATATATATATATATATATATATATATACATATATATATATACATATATATATATATATATATATATATATATATATATATATATATATATATATATATATATATATATGTATATATATATATATATATATATATATATATATATATATATATATATATATATATATATATATATATATATATGTAACGAGTCTATTTGCCTGTAGTGCCAAATGTGAACGAGTCTAATTGAATCTTCTGCTCGACAACGCCAAATGTTACCGAGTCTAACCACTCATTCTACACAACATCGACCACAGTATAGATACTCGAAGATGCAGGTTCACTATTGATCCTTTTATTACATGAATCAAAGAAATGCTTCACAATAATATAATGAATCAAAAGAAATGCTTCACAATAATAGTCTGAATCAACTGACCCCCAACAGTCCTCACTAGTCTTCACATAACTGAATGCACATGTCTATCGTCCTGATTAACACAATACGGCTAACCCGTTCAATAACCAACTTGATACTGCCACACTGACTGACTGATCGAGAGAGAGAGCGAGCTCAGCCGTCGCCTTCCTATATATCCCCTTCGTATTCGAAATCGTATTCGGTTCTATCATAATCGTAATCGTAATCGATTCTAATCGTTGCATCAGAATGTTAATTACGCCGTTTCTGTCGTACAGTCCGATTTAATAAGCCATCTGCATCCTGTCACATCAAAGTTGACAGACCGTATTGCGTTCTTATCGTATCGCTTCCCAAGATACTACGCCTTGGCTTTCTGATCGTTATCAGCCAACACCTGCGTTATTGCATCAGTCGTGTCAAAGTTGACAGCGCTGTACTGCGTTCTTATTTCTCTGGTAACTTCCCCTAGTTACATCCACCCCTGCCTTTTTTTGTGTGTTATCAACCACAAACAACGCTTGGCAGGTGCAGTCCTTCAAAGTCAATCGCACCACCGTAAAAAAATTTATTGTTCCACTCACTGTCAATGTCGCCACATTCGTATAAGATTGACCGTTATCCCTATTTCACATATCAAATGTGTCTACATCATCTTCCTCAGACACAAAACAGTTCTAGAATTCACATCCACCTTTTTTCGTTTGGTGCCTTCCCCAGTTCACTTTTATGACTTTTTGAACAGTCTGTTCTCATACCAGCGCGACCATGAAAGAATTGATGGTTGCTGACAAAAAATTTCGTATTCTTTCTGTTTCTCAAACTTCTCCGCGGACCACTTATCTGATGGTCTACTGTCTCTCTGCTTCTGGGAGGAACGGGATCCTCTTTGTTGCCGTTATCCTCCACTTGTGTATCGCTGTTGTGCTGTTGATGGTGACATGGTTCCGGGATGGGGATGAGAATTTCCGTGTAAGTTTCTGGTTCCCTAATTGTCTTAGTTTTCTTTGTGTGTAACTGCTCTTCTTGACTATGACAATATTTTGGTGTGATCGATGGGTCTTATCTTAAAGGGGCCACCTGCTACTTTAGGCATCTCCACGACTTGCCATATCTCCTGTCCCCAGAGGTCGTGGATTTTGTTTCTGCCTAACGGGTGGCTACGCAGTAATACCAAGTCGTTCAGTTTGAGTGGCGGGTCCTTTGTCTGTACCGGCGGTTCCCTTCGCCGTGCTTCATGTTCTAGTCTTTCCTGTACTACCCTGTACATTTCTCTAATTCGTCTCATATGTTCATTCACATATTCTAGTGCGGTGTATGAGCCAGTCATACTCTCCTTTTTTCCTAGGAACAAGTCAAGAGGGAGTCGAGCCTCCCGTCCGAACAGCAACATGTGTGGCGAAAAGCCGGTTGTGGCATGGGGGGTGCAGTTGTATAGATATACCAACTCTGGGAGAAAATCAGGCCAACGTTTTTTCTGTTCAGGTTCTAGAGTACGCAGCAAATCATGCATGCTGCGGTTGAACCGCTCGCACTGTCCGTTTCCTTTCGGATTAAATGTGGTTGTCCTAGATTTGTTGATCCCGTAGTGGCTGCACAGTTGGTTAATTACTTCTGACTCGAAGGCCCTTCCTTGGTCAGAGTGTAATTGTCTTGGTATGCCATATTTGATGAACCAATGTTCTATTAAGACCTTTGCCACTGTTTTGGCAGTCTGATCTCGTGTGGGCACCGCAACAGTCCATTTGGTGAATACATCAGTCATTACCAACACATGTTCCGTCCCATCCGATGATTGCTCCAACAACGTAAAGTCCATAGCCACAATCTCTAGTGGTTTTGTCGCCAGTAGGTGTCCTGATGGCTGTCTCATTTTGACAACTGGCATTTTCGCATGCTGACACCTCACACAAGCCTCACAATGGCGTTTGACCTCCATCTCCATATTGGGCCAGTAACACCTCCGTCGTAATATTTTGTGCGTCCTGTCCTGACCCTGGTGTCCTGCCCTGTCATGTGCCAACTTTAGCACTTCTTCTCGTAATTGTCCAGGCACCACCACCTGGTGTATTGTCCCATCTATTTGGTCATGAATTCTCCGCATGAGAACACCATCCTTTATACTGAGACGGTCCCACTGACTCAGTAGTTTCTTTGTTTCCCGACCAAACTGTTCTCTTTCCCTTCTTCTTGGGAATTTTTGTTCCTGGACGTGTTTCAACAGCGGCTGTAAGCCACTATCCGTTCTCTGGGCATCTCTTATCTCTTTGTGATTAAGGCAATTAAAATCACTAATGTCCATATGTCCGGGCTCTGTGGATATGTGCTCCACCCCGGTCTGCCCGTTTTGCCTCACTTGCACCCCGTGAGGGATATCTGTTGACGCTCTGACCTCACATATTCCTGTCAGCGTTTCTTCCTCATCGCCCGGTCTCTCGTAAGGATTCCTTGATAAGGCGTCCGCATTGCCATTGGACCGCCCCGGGCGATATTTTATCTCCAGGTCAAAGAGTGCCAATTCTGCTGCCCATCGCTGTTCGATGGATCCCAACTTTGCTGTCTTTAGGTGACTGAGGGGGTTATTGTCAGTGTATACCACACATTTAGCACCTAATAGATAGTCCCTGAATTTTTCAGTCACAGCCCATTTTAATGTCAAAAGTTCTAGTTTCATGGCGCTGTAATTTGTCATGTTCTTCTCTGATTCCTTCAGAGCTCGACTGGCATACGCAATAACCCTGAAACCTTGCTCTTGTTGTTGTGATAGTACAGCTCCCAGACCTTTAGAGCTGGCGTCAATTTCTAGCCGAAATGGTTTGTCAAAGTCTGCGTATCCTAATATCGGCGCCTCGGTTAAAGCATTTTTCAGTAGCTTAAACGAGTTCAGGCATTCCTCAGTCCATAATTCACCTATCAGTTGTGTTTTACCTTTCTTTTTCTCCTTACTGTGTTTCTTTGTCATTTTGTTTCTTAAGTCATGCAACGGTGCGGCAATTTTTGCAAAACCAGGTACAAAGTTTCTATTTTCTTCTTCAGATAACAGACACTCTACAGATGAACATTTCTCCTGTGCTTTTACTTTGCATGAACTTTCCCTATCCAGTTTCATGGTTAACATTGAGATCTCATTCTTAAGTCTACCAATTTCTTCCTTATCATCATTTTTCTCTGCCAACAAATTGTTCACTTGAAACTTTTCAACATCCAAGTTCATTTCACAGTTCATTTTTTCTATTATTAACAAGTCTTTTGAATTCTTAAGTTCTTCCACCAAGGCTATCGTATCTGTTAGCTTAGTTTCACAATTCTGAAGTTCAGAACGCTTCAAATCTAATTTTCCTTGTGTAATTTGAAGTTCTTTTTCAATATCTGATAATTTCTCTTCAAGTCCTGTTTGAGACTCTTTCATTGTTTGTCCCATTTTGTTTCTTAAGCCATAACCTCGCCGCTCTGTAGCCTTGACCTGCCTTACAGAGAGCGATCGTTTCACCGGACAGTATTGTGCCATATGTCCGGGTTGTGAGCGGGACAGGCAAATTGGTCGACCATCAGCCGTCCACCGGAGCGATGGACCGGCGGGTCGCGGCTGTCCAACCTGTCTCTGTTTTGTCCCGTTTTCGCCCTGATTCTCAGCTGTTGACCTGCTTTCTAACCTCTCCAATCGTTGGTCAACCTTATCCAGGTGGGCCAACAGTTGAGCCATCATGGTTTCCATCGTGCCGGTCCCTTTGGGTGGGGATTGTTTCTGTTCCGGCACAGAGACTTTGTCTACCGAACAGTTCGATTGGTCCTCATCCTCGGACCTGCGGATCGCTGAGTTCCTGACCTGAAGGAAGGTCAACTGTGGGTCTTTGTAGACCTCTTCTTTCAAATATCTTCTTGCCATAGGGGTCGCCAGCCCCTCGATGAAATGGTCCCTCAGCAGGCGCGCATCCATGTCGGGTATTTTGCCTTTTACAGCTTCAAAGGCCCCGTTCATTCGGTGTGAATACTCCATCACACTCTCCGCCATTCTCTGCTTTATACCTACAAACACCGACAGCAGTTGCGATCCCGACCGTCTCTCCCCAAAGGTCTCCATAATTAGATCCAGCACCCTATCTGGATCTGATTGGATGGTTTTATCGTGGCATTTGACCTCTGCCCTTACCATCTCTCCTATACTGCCCATCAGCAGTCTTAATCTTTCCTCTGGTGGCATGTATCTCGAGGCCCAGGCAGCCCTGACCTCTTCACTGAACCTGTTGGTTAAGGTTGGATCACCGTCCCCGTAAAATTTGTTGATGTGGGATTCACTGGGCAGGACCACAATATGGATCGGCTTTTTGTCCAAATTTTGTCCTGGTCCATCTGGAGGCAAAGGGTCATCTTCACCGTTGCCTATCTCTGGGCTATCTTTATCTGACTCAGATTGTTGGGCCAGCAGGAGTCTCTGTCCCTTTCCGATATCTAAAATACCACTCCCGCGTCTGCCCCTCACACCAAGGAAAAATGCTGCAGCTATGCAGCAGATAGTGTTGCCCAAAAGGGAGATCATGACACATTTCCAGTGTCTAAGAGTTCCATCTATATCTTGGTTGTCATCTTTGCCTAGTATTTGTCCCACAACCAAGTTGGAGATACCAATGCCAATTATCTGGATGCTGGTGGTCAGCCCCATAGCTGTCCCCAGGGTGGCTGGTGCTACAACTAGGGGTATACTGAGCCACATGCTTGCAGCAGCAAAAGAGCATGTGACACCAAGCCAGAATGATAATGAAAGGTGTCTCATCTCTGTTCTTTTCAATTTCCTCAATTCTGATTTCAATCTTCCCTTTTATTTATTTCCTTCAAATAAAAAAGACCTTTCTTACCGTGTGTGTATGAAAAAATTTTCCTCGTTCCTCAATTTTCACTGTTCCTGAATGTCCGAATTCACACACACACTAAACACAGTTATGAACTAGGTTGACTATGGGTGCCTAAAGCGGCTAGTCTAGTTGGATTCATCCTGTCCGCAGCGCCAAATGTAACGAGTCTATTTGCCTGTAGTGCCAAATGTGAACGAGTCTAATTGAATCTTCTGCTCGACAACGCCAAATGTTACCGAGTCTAACCACTCATTCTACACAACATCGACCACAGTATAGATACTCGAAGATGCAGGTTCACTATTGATCCTTTTATTACATGAATCAAAGAAATGCTTCACAATAATATAATGAATCAAAAGAAATGCTTCACAATAATAGTCTGAATCAACTGACCCCCAACAGTCCTCACTAGTCTTCACATAACTGAATGCACATGTCTATCGTCCTGATTAACACAATACGGCTAACCCGTTCAATAACCAACTTGATACTGCCACACTGACTGACTGATCGAGAGAGAGAGCGAGCTCAGCCGTCGCCTTCCTATATATCCCCTTCGTATTCGAAATCGTATTCGGTTCTATCATAATCGTAATCGTAATCGATTCTAATCGTTGCATCAGAATGTTAATTACGCCGTTTCTGTCGTACAGTCCGATTTAATAAGCCATCTGCATCCTGTCACATCAAAGTTGACAGACCGTATTGCGTTCTTATCGTATCGCTTCCCAAGATACTACGCCTTGGCTTTCTGATCGTTATCAGCCAACACCTGCGTTATTGCATCAGTCGTGTCAAAGTTGACAGCGCTGTACTGCGTTCTTATTTCTCTGGTAACTTCCCCTAGTTACATATATATATATATATATATATATATATATATATATATATATATATACATATATATACACATATATACATATATACATATATATATATATATATATATATATATATATATATATATATATATATATATATATATATATATATATATATATATATATACAAAAAATGTATATACATCTAGAAAATAAACATGAACATATAACTTACATACATTTACATACAGACATTTGCGCAAACAGAAATATGCGCACACTGAAAAATGCGCAAAGAAAAATTTTAGCACAAAGACTTATATGGACTAGATGACACATTTATACATGAATATTAGGGCTGCTGTGAGATGGTTGTGTTTGACCTGACGCGATCTACTACCATTTAAAGAATATCACAACCATGTGCATTCACATCACAACGATACAGGCGATAATCGCTTGACACAATGCCTATTATTTTCTTGTTCAATATTTATTCCAATACTATTTTCGTTTAAATAAAAATATCCTTGATACCGGCATTATACGGAGTATCTCTTACATTCTCCCTAGTCCGAACTCCTTACCTTACATATCAAACAACCCGTTCCTATCGCAAAACTTCACTCTCTTTCATCTGCGTCGTCAAACATGCAATCGTTATATCTCTCGCACCATTATTAATTCGCATCAAAATCACCTGAAAAAACACACATTGTAATGATGTATTTAATATTATTTCATCATGACGCACCTACCTACCTACCTACCTACCTACCTACCTACCTACCTACCTACCTACCTACCTACCTACCTACCTACCTACCTACCTACCTACCTACCTACCTACCTACCTACCTTCCTACCTACCTACCTACCTACCTACCGACCTACCTACCTACCTACCTACCTACCTACCTACCTACCTACCTACCTGCCTACCTGCCTGCCTGTCTGCCTGCCTCCTACATGCCTGCCTGCCTAACTAACTAACTAACTAACTACCTAACTACCTACCTACCTACCTAACTGACTACCGACCTACCTACCTGCCTACTTGCCTGCCTGCCTGCAGAGGCGTAGCGACCCTTCCCGGCGCCCGGGGACATACTTTCAATTTCGCGCCCCCTTGGGAGCAAATTTTCGATTTGCACCCCCCCCCCCAAACTTTTCATTTGCACCCCCCCTCAAACTTTCAATTTGGCACCCCCCCCCCCCTAGGTCGGCGCCCGGGGACATATGTCCCCCCCCCCCGCCCCCCGCCCCCTCGCTACGCTACTGCCTGCCTGCCTACATGCCTGCCTGTTTAACTCCTAACTAACAAACTAACTAACTAACTAACTACCTAACTACCTACCTACCTACCTAACTGACTACCGACCTAAAATATGTATATATATATATATATATATATATATATATATATATATATATATATATATATATATATATATATATATATATATATATATATTTTTTTTTTTTTTTTTTTATTTATTTATTTATTTATTTATTTATTTATTTATTTATTTATATATATAAGCCTTAACGATGAGGAAGCTTTTTTTAGCATTACCAGCCTCGGCCGATTTTACGCGCCTAAAACGATAGATTACCCACATTTGGTTGGGGTCGTTGAGTGATTTTTTTTTTTGCTTTTGAAATAAGAAATAATGGCAGCTAATTATGTTCTTAAATACCAGATGCATGAATTAGAAAGCATGATGAAAAATAACGATAGGTACACTGTACCCTCTGCGGCAGGTGGAATAGAGTTACCGAGGCATATGAAGAGATAGTGTAGTCAGCACTAAGACAAGACCAACCGTCTTTACTTTCCCTAACGTACACTTCAGAGCTAAAAATACATTGAGTACACGCTGTGGTCATCGTAAGGATGTACTTATGTAAAGATTAGATCAATTTAAATATTCGCCTATAATGTTCACTGGTTAACTGGTTTACATAAGGCTTAATTACATCAGATGGATGCCACAGTAGCATAGTTCAAAGTGAAATTACACTATGTTTTCTATGGTTTACTGGTTTACATAAGGCTTCATTACATCGGATGGATGCCTGAGTAGCAAAGTTCAAAGTAAGGTTACATTATGTTTTCTATGGTTTACTGGTTTACATAAGGCTTCATTACATCAGATGGATGCTACAGTAGCTTAGTTCAAAGTGAAATTACACTATGTTTTCTATGGTTTACTGGTTTACATAAGGCTTCATTACATCAGACAGATGCCTGAGTAGCAAAGTTCAAAGTAAGGTTACATTATGTTTTCTATGGTTTACTAGTTCACGTAATGCTAACCGTTTGATAACTAATGCAGTGTGATATTTGTAAATTTCAAAGGACGATCAAAGTGCGCCAGATTGTTTTAAAATATTTTAGACAAAGACAATGTTGAGGGGCCAAGAGTTTATGTGTAACAGGTGGCTGTGAATAACGGGCAGTGTGGTTTAGATGTGGATGTGCATGAAGTGTCATATGATGCTGATGACACCCAGTGTGGTGTTGACATGAGTGGCGTGGTCTGTGCTGGTGATGTGGATGGCCTATAGTGCGGTGTAGATGTTGATGATCTGGAAAGCGGTGTAGACTCATGAGAGCAGATTGTGTTCTGGGTGTGTGCTAAAACAAAATTATTAAACACGAGAAAAATGGCCCGTTGAGGAAGGATACAACGGGCGCTAGGTTGATAGTGCTATTTTCTCGGTACTTTAATTTATAAAAAATATAGTCATAGGCATATCCCTAAACTATGCACCTAATCTCATTCATGACAAAAGTCGCATTTAGAGTTTCTTTCAGGCAACTCTACTTGGGAGGAGGGGGCTTCGCCTCCCTCCCCCCCCCCTCTACACACACACTCCAAAACATGTCTACCGTCCAATTCAACTAAATATAATTATATACTTTTTCCAGTGTCCGCCCCCTCCCAGAAAATTCTACCCCCGCCCCCGAAAATTTCAAGTACCCCCACCCCTCTCCGAGGAGGAAAAAGTCTGAAAGAAACACTGGTCGCATTTGTAGATCATACAAACTAAAGGAAGAATCTGGGCGGGGCGTCGCCCCTACCGGAAGAGATGCTTGGAAAAAAAACTGCACGCTAAACACTTTTTAGATTAGACAAAGTTCCCCCCTCCGGAGAGGAAAAAGTCTGAAAGAAACACTGATGTCGCGCTTAGCCACTACTCGAAGAATTGCATTAAAGAAATTGCAAGAAAACCACCTTTTAGATTAGACACGTTAATTAGGCGGTAATTTTATTATAGAGTATCAATGACGACATTTCTTTTTAGTTGGGGGGGGGGGCGGCTTAGACGTTCTTTCTCGAGGATGGGGCTTCGCCCCTACCCGAACAATTGTATGAATGAAACTCTTCACGCAAACCACTTTTAAGATTAGACAAAATTGCCTTTTATTCAATGTTTACTCGAGAATCAATGACGTCATATTACTGTGTGCACTCTCCGGCTTGAGATTATTTTCTACTCTATGCTAAATGTGACGACGTCATATTTCGTTTTTCAAATTACTATGCATGTTTTTAAATTGCTTGTGTTTTCTCTAGAGCGTTCTTGTCAGATACATAGACAGATAAATACACAGACAGCGAAACTACGAGAAAAATGGCCCGTTGAGGAAGGATACAACGGGCGCTAGGCTGATAGTGCTGTCTCTTTTCTCTAAACTAAAACCACCCCACCCCCCCCACACAACACCCCCCACCCCCACCTCCCCACCCCCACCCCACCCCCAAAACACTCCCCACACCCCCCCCTCACCCCCCACCCCTACCCCAACCCCAAAAAACATGTCTACCGTCCCATTCAACGAAATATAATTATATACTTTTTCCAGTGTCCGCCCCCTCCCCGAAAATTCTACCCCCGCCCCCGAAAATTTCAAGTACCCCCACCCCTCTCCGGAGAGGAAAAAGTCTGAAAGAAACACTGGTGTCGCGCTTAGCCACTACCCGAAGAATTGCATTAAAGAAATTGCAAGAAAACCACTTTTTAGATTAGACACATTAATTAGGCGGTAATTTTATAATAGAGTATCGATGAAGAAATTTCTTTTGAGTTAGGGAGGGGGGGGGGGGGCTCAGACGTTCTTACGCGGGGGTGGGGCTTCGCCCCTACCCGAAGAATTGTATGAAAGAAACTCTTCACGCAAACCATTTAGATTAGACAAAATTTCCTTTTCATTCAATGTTTACTCGAGAATCAATGACGTCATATTACTGTGTGCACTCTCCGGCTAGAGATTATTTTCTACTCTATGCTAAATGCGCCCGCGTCATACTTCGTTTTTCGAATTACTATGCATGTTTTTAATTTGCTTGTGTTTTCTCTAGAGCGTTCTTGTCAGATAGATAGATAGATAGATAGATAGATAGACAGACAGCGAAACTATTAGTATTAATTAACTAGATAAACATGTTCCATGTGACGTCACGGTCTTTCACTTAGCTTCTTTCAAATTTCCTTATATCTCCGCAAGAGCGTTCCGGACAGACGTAAAGACAGAAAGTGTAGCGCAACTTTTTTTGTGAATATTGCATTATATCAAAAAGGGGGGGGGGGTCAAAAGGATTACATAGGGATTACAAAACTGGATGTGTTGTATTTCTTCTCTTTCCTATTTGGTTGTACTGTGTGTATATTTTGTGTTGTATTTTGTGTTATTTTATGTGATAAATTTTGTGATAAATTCTTTTGTGTCGCACTGGACATTGGACCGAACACCATCACTCAACACTAAACATCAACACTAGACATCAACACCATCCCTCAACACTAGACATCAACACTAGACATCAACACTAGACATCAACACTAGACATCAACACTAAACATCAACACTAGACATCAACACTAGACATCAACACTGGACATCACCACTAGACATCAACACTAGACATCAACACTAGACATCAACACTAGACATCAACAGTAGGCATCAACACTAGACATCAACACTAGACATCAACACTAGACATCAACACTAGACATCAACACCATCCCTCAACACTAGACATCAACACTAGACATCAACACTAGACATCAACACTAGACATCAACACTAGACATCAACACCATCCATCAACACTAGACATCAGCACTAGACATCAACACCATCCCTCAACACTAGACATCAACACTAGACATCAACGCCATGCCTCATTACTAGACATCAACACTAGACATCAACACTAGACATCAACGCCATCCCTCAACACTAGACATCAACGCAAGACATCAACACTTCACCCGACACCATCCCTCACCACTAGACACAACACCATCTCTCAACATTGAGCACAACACCATCCCTCAACACTAGACAGTAACACTAGACATCAACACTAGACATCAACACTAGACATCAACACCATCCCTCAACACTAGACATCAACACTAGACATCAACACTAGACATCAACACTAGACATCAACACTAGACATCAACACCATCCATCAACACTAGACATCAACACTAGACATCAACACCATCCCTCAACACTAGACATCAACACTAGACATCAACGCCATGCCTCATTACTAGACATCAACACTAGACATCAACACTAGACATCAACGCCATCTCTCAACACTAGACATCAACGCCAGACATCAACACTTCACCCGACACCATCCCTCACCACTAGACACAACACCATCTCTCAACATTGAGCACAACACCATCCCTCAACACTAGACAGTAACACTAGACATCAACACTAGACATCAACACTAGACATCAACACCATCCCTCAACACTAGACATCAACACTAGACATCAACACTAGACATCAACACTAGACATCAACGCCATCCCTCAACACTAGACATCAACGCCAGACATCAACACTAGACATCAACGCCATCCCTCAACACTAGACCCAACACCACCCAGCGCCCGACAGACTAGTACGTGCCAAACTGTTTTTGTGTGGGTGTTTCATGAAGTGCCAAACTGTTTTTGTGTAGGTGTTTCAGTACGTGCCAAACTGTTTTTCCGTGGGTGTTTTAGTACGTGCCAAACTGTTTTTGTGTGGGTGTTTCAGTACGTGCCAAACTGTTTTTGTGTGGGTGTTTCAGTACGTGCCAAACTCTTTTTGTGTGGGTGTTTCAGTACGTGCCAAACTGTTTTTGTGTGGGTGTTTCAGTACGTGCCAAACTGTTTTTGTGTGGGTGTTTCATGAATTGCCAAACTGTTTTTGTGTGGGTGTTTCAGCGCGAGCCAAACTGTTTTTGTGTGGGTGTTTCATGAAGTGCCAAACTGTTTTTGTGTGGGTGTTTCAGTACGTGCCAAACTGTTTTTGTGTGGGTGTTTCAGTACGTGCCAAACTGTTTTTGTGTGGGTGTTTCATTGCGTGCCAAACTGTTTTTGTGTGGGTGTTTCAGTACGAGCTAAACTGTTTTTGTGTTGGTGTTTCATGAATTGCCAAACTGTTTTTGTGTGGGTGTTTCAGTACGTGCCAAACTTTTTTGTGTGGGTGTTTCATGAAGTGCCAAATGTTTTTGTGTGGGTGTTTCAGTACGTGCCAAACTGTTTTTGTGTGGGTGTTTCGGTATTGTCGAATTCACAAATTATAAAATTATAAATTACTGAAAATAGAAAATAAAACAAAGAAATAGCGGCGTATGCTTTGTCGTGGGTCAGCTCTTAATAATTAATGGAGGTCACCGAGTTGACGATAATTTTTCTGTCATATTGTGACATGGATAAAATTGTTTTGTTATTTGATTTTGACTTCATGACTGCCGTAAAAATAATTTTTAAAATAAAACCATAAGCCTAAAAATAATTCAGAAATTTAATAATTTTAGAATCAATGTTATAAAAATTACAAATCCAGGACATGCATAAAAAAACTAAAAATTGGGTGTGGCGAAATATGCCCTTGTGGCAAGGCCCCGGAAAATACGGAGCACGTCCTTCAGGAATGTTCTTTATATAGCCAGGCGCAAGTCAGACACTGGCCCCTGCACACCCCACTCAGGGAAAAGTTATATGGGGCACCTGCCAATCTGGAGACTCCGGTTTGTTCACGAAGTTGGACTTGTTGTCTAAATCCTCCAAGATATTCCCAATTTAAGAACGAAGAAGAAGAAAAAAGACAAATCCAGGCAACATTTATAATTATTTTCATCAAGCCTAAATTAAAACCGGATGTTTCACTTTCGTAAGACAATTATAATTTGGCTGTACAGGAACTCCGTGATCGATAGTTATTTGTTTACAAATCTTTACAGATTAAGTTTTATAAAGTGGTATAAAATAAAATTGTCAAAATGTTCGCAGAAACAAAACAATAATGTATATCATTATGTAGTAACAAAACGCTCGAAAACAGTAGATAAAATGTTTTCTTTTAATAGTTTGATGTATGTTATGTATATACATTTATGTCTATAAAAATAACACTCTCCGTAGTAATACGAGATAATACAGGCTGATTGTCATATAATAATTGTAACAGTCAAATGTAAGGTGAATGCATGTTTCGAGTATGTTTCTTAAAAAGGCGATATAAATCTAAAATATAGTGTGGGTGTGCGCATGCGGTAAAAAAAAGGAAGCAAGAGGTTTAGAGCGGGAAGAAAATGGCGATTTTTTGGCAGTGAAGTCGTTGTATCAATGAACCAATAAAGTCATGAAAATTTCCTAAACGTGGGTTGTTTAATGTTATAAATCATACTAGATCTATAATATGTAATAACAAAGGAGGAGAGCGGTTGGTATTTGCTTTTTGAGTTTGTGCCTTGATTTGCAGCAGAAAAGGCCGTGACAATAATATATAACAAATTGTAAGAATCATTTTTTACAACTGAACAACATTGCAATCATCTACCCATCCAACCCCCATTTTTCCATAAATTCAGAATGCTAAAAAAAATACTTTTTTGGTCTGTTTATACTTTAAATAACTTTAAAAAATAAACCGGGAGTGATCTCCCCTAAACTTTCTCGAATATTCTTATATAACTTGGAATATAGACATGATTTTTAATTACTTTATCTTTTAAAAATAGAATAGAATCTCATAGAAAAAAAGTATTGCGCACCAAGCGAACGCCAAATAAAGATGTGTATAATAGTTCGCAATATTGTTAGTACTTTATAAATTTACATGCGTTTTTTGAGAAATCGGAAATAGCGTAAGTTATTACTTCCTGTCAACGGAAGTTACTCAAAATTTGACAGAAGGTAGCGAATTAGATCTTTTACTCACATGTGAAATTTCATTTATCTATCTGAAATAGTACTCAAGTTATAGGCTTTTGAAAAATTCAAAGTAGAAAAAGTACCACTTCCGGTTATCGGAAATCGCTCAAAAGTTTATACGGATCTACGATTTTGATAAAATACTTATATATGAAATTTCATCAACCTAGCTATAACAGTACTCAAGTTATCGTGTTTACACACAGACAGACAGACACACAGGCATACGGACAAGATTGCAAAATTATGTTTTTGCGTATCAGTGAGGTGTAAAACGTCGAGATTTGTAAAAATCACGATTTTTTTTTTTGCACGATTACAAGACTTTATCTATACTTCGTATATACGAGAAAGTAAAAACAGACAAATTTACTGCTAATTAGTCTTCCATGTGTATACATCTTGGACAGCTGTTTTATTGCAATGTCACCGGTTTTGTTCTGTTGTCACTATAAGATTTTTTTGTCTGCAAGCTTCATGAAAAACTATTGTTTCTTTCACTTTCTTTTGTGTATTACCCTACGCCGGCCATAGCTTAAGTCACAGTAAGGGTTAGGGTTAGGGCTAGGGTTTGGGTTAGTGTTAGTGTTAGCGTTAGCGTTAGCGTTAGGATTAGGTTAGGCTAGGCTAGGCTAGGCTAGGTTAGTTTAGGTTAGGTTAGGTTAGGTTAGGTTAGGTTAGGTTAGGTTAGGTTAGGTTAGGTTAGGTTAGGTTAGGTTAGGTTAGGTTAGGTTAGGTCAGGTTAGGTTAGGTTACGGCTTAGCTTTAGTTTGTTTTTTTACGTAATGTTATGATTAGGGTAAGACACATGTCTATAGTTCGTGTTTGGTTTATGGTTTGGGTTAGGGTTAGAGTTTTAATTATAGTGTAATTAGTGGTAACCTTTTGGGTAAGGATTCTAGAGCGTGGGGTAGGGGGGGATAATTAACCATAGGTAAGTCATAAGGTGGGTTAATTGCCCAGCTGCCTTTACTTCCCTGATATGAATTAGATACCCATCAGAGCTGGGTGGACTCAGAGACGTTTTACATACTTGAACCCGATAAGACCTCGAGACTTTCGGGTTAGTAGCCTAGCTCTCTACCGCTACCCCACGCCGTCCCCTACGGGACTTCTATTTTGGTTGGTTTAAGGGAAAGCGAGGGGGGGTAGTGCAGTGTATTCCAGTAATGCATAAAAGAAACACTGTTCAATGCAAGTGGTATTACAAGAATGACCATTCAATATCTGAAGTTTCATACCTTGTTAAGATTGTTATATTTATATTTATATTTCAGGTGTAATGAAGTAGATTCAGCTAATAAAACTTTGACTAAGAAAAATGCGTGTATTTGCTGTCTTAATGGATGGAATAAGGGATGCTGCAGATGGTGTAACTGAGGAGAATGTCCAACTCCAAATGAACCTCATGCGGTTGTTGGTTCCTATACTTTGACTTCATAAACCATTTTCCCAACGGTTTTTGCTTCGAAAAATGTCGAATGTCGAAACGAAGTGCTTTATTTTAATGTGAGTTTGTGACGGAACGAGTTAATACACGAAAAAAAAAACTTTTTTTTTTAATTCTTAAGCCATTTTAGTCACCCTGAGAATTTTTACCGATCTAATGTCAAAGCGATACAAACAAATTACTGCCATATACTTTTCGCTTGATTGTTTTGTACAAGTACACAACTCGCACACATGATTGCAATAAATAATAAACTTCGTTTTATCATTACATTTTTTTATTGTCTAAGTATTTATAATTTACTCATGTGTGTTGATCTGTTAGAGCTGGGCTTCTTCTTCTTCTTCGTTCATTTTTAGTGTGGAAGGGATCGTGCCTTATCTGCCAGAGGGTTTGAACTCGAGACTTTATCGAATGTATCAACCATGAGCTTTTGCCGACTCGACCACGCCTCCATCACAATTAAGGATACGTGTCACCTGGTTATGCGCCATTGAGCCATTGGCTCCGATTTCAGCCTACTTTTTCTTTTTGGATTTGCTCCCATAGCCTTTGTTCAACCAAGAACAAACTACAAGGCAGCAGTTGTTTGATTTTGGAGTTGTGTCTCCTAGAAGAGTTGCCGTCACCAGCTAACGAGCCTCATCTGCCCGAGGGTTCAAACTCGAGATTTTTCGGTTTAGCAACCATGAGCTTTACCGCCTCGACCACGCCGACTAGAGCTGGGCTAATAACGACATTATGATCTTATGAACGGTTTGCTTTGTAATACATCCATTTATGACGTCAACACAGGGGCGCTCCGAAAAAAATCGACTTTCGCGGACTGGGGGGGGGGGGGGTCATATAAAATGTAGATTATACATTAAATCGGCAATTGTCGTAGTAAATGTACCAGTAATGTAGCTATTTACCACCCGCCTAAGAATAAAAGCGATTTTTTTAAAGCGGTAGGACATGGGGCAATGACCGCGGCAATTTTCTAAAAAAAATTCATGGTATTTCAATTTATATTTTAAACATTTCAAACAAGTGTAACTAAATCGTAGTAGCCCCCCCCCCCCCCCCCCCCCGCCGAAGAGATTCCTGGAAAAAACTCTGTTCACAACGTTTTATGGCGATCCGGTGAAAGACGTACTAATTCATATAGGACAAACAGACAAACATACTTTCATTTTTATTAATATACGAGCCGACCCGCAGCGTATCAATCGCCGCTATTTAGTTGTTTTATTTTCTACTTTTCAGTAATTCATAATTTGTGAATTCGACAGTACCAATGCTGCCACTGAAAATATTTGCTTTAAAACACTAACCCCCCCCCCCCCTGTCCCCTAACCCCGACCCTACACCCCCCCCCCCCCCCCGTGAAAGCAGCCTCCTCTTAGTTATTTCTTAGTTACCTCCTGTAAGTTTAATATTGAACTAAATTATCTGCCCCTAATAGAAACCCGGCTCTAAGGCTCTACGATTTGTAAACATTTATCTTTGTAAACATTTAGCGTGACCACAACTCACCAGACAATGTCGGGGTGGGGTGGGGGTGGTAGTGATAGTGATAGAGAGAAAGAGAGGGGACTGCAAGGAGGCGCTTGCAGCTTGTTTTCTAACGGCTCCCAGAAGAGAATTATATATATAGATACTTTAACTAGTGTCCGCATACCCGCACCCAGAAATTGAGTCACAATTTTCTTTGTTTGTTACATTTAAACAAGGTTAGTAGACAGGCATGCAGGTGGGTAGGCAGGCATGTCGGTATGTAGGCAGGCCTGTAGACCAGAGTTTCTTCCAGACATCTCTTCGGGGGGGGGGGGGGGGGGCAAAGCCCCCCGAAATTTTTTTACCACCCCCCCCCCCCCCCCCGAACGAAATGAAATTTATATAATTTATATAGAAAATATATACTTTTAACAGTGTCCGCCCCCCCCCTTTCCCGAAGAAATTCTACCGCCCCCCGAAAATTTCAAGTGCCCCCCCACCCCCCCCCCCCCCGGAGAAAAAAGTCTGGAAGAAACACTGCTGTAGACAGGCATGTGGACAGGTAGGCAGGCATGTCGGTAGGAGGTAGGTAGCATAGGCAGTTAGAAAGACAGACAGGTAGGCAGGCGTGTAGGTAGTCACTGATCTTTTGGTAGGTAGGTAACATAGGCAGGCAGATAGAAATGCAGGCAGGTTGACAGACATGTAGCTAGGCAGCGAGCATTTGGCAGATATGTAGGTAGATGGAAAGGCAGGGAACTGGCTGGAATGCTTTTATATTGCATTGTCCCAAACATTCCTACAAACAACATTGAAAATTTATATATAAACAGAAGACAAGTAATAGTTTAGTTGTATTTATTTTTTTCCATTTAAAAATTGTTGATTCTGCCACATTTCATTGCTCTGATGTTCTTTTTACGCCAATGGTTTCTGCCAAGGTCAATATTTTGTTTTTTTTCCTCTGTTGTATATCTTTTACCTGAAGAAATAAATTACAATTCTATATTTGGTACCTAAACAATTAACAGTTACTGCTGAGGAAAGCTAAGAAAACAATTTAAGAAATTACCTTTACATCTGCTCAGTTTAACAGCACAGTCTTCTTTTGGTGTATCTATAATAAAAACATAACATTTTGAAGCTCTTACAAATAAAATACTGAAATAACATTGTTTTCTCTGACATAAACATTAAAGTTAGGTTCTCTCTAAGACCTTGAAATAAGGGCAATATTCAGACACCTTTACTTTACTCGGGGATGTCCTACTGACTCAAGCCCTGGAATTGTACTCTCATCTATCTCTTCACTACTCCATAAAATTTAGGCCTTATTTACACATTATATTTTATGCAGAATAAGAATTAATATTTTCCAGAGCAGACATGCTTTAAAAGACTACCATAATAGGCCTACATTATTTAATAAATTACCGGACACATCATTTGATCCAATGATACATGGAATATCTGATTGACCTGCTGCTTCCATTATATTTATAGCCTCGTGGTCCTGAACTGGAATATATAACAAAAATATTTCTAAATTAAATTATACATGCCCTACATTACACTTTTACACAATCCATTTTCATTCACAATATGAACAATTACATATTCATCCTTCCTCCAAATAATAGTTTAAAAGCATTCTTCTACATTATTTGCATATTCCAGTTAAAATAGATAAATAGAAATACCTTGCTTGCTTGTTGATGCAACACTACTAGTACTAGGCATCACTGTTTCAATTTTTTATTCTTCCAAATCATTAATGTCCATTCCAGCAGCCGAATCCTGCCTGAGAAATGAAGTCTCAACAGATTGATCTGTCAAAAACAAATTTTTAAAAATTGTTTTACTGGAACTGTTCAAAATTTCATAATATAATATAAATTAGTATAAAAATGTTCTACTAATTATACTTGGGTAGACTTATGTGTCTACAATAAATGATGTTATTTGAAAACACACTGGTACTTAAATTTAAGTAGTGAACATCTACCTCCAATTCCCCGCTCCAACAAAATAGAATTTATATTTACCATTGTCTTTGTCCACCCCCACTCTGTACTTTAAAGTGCCCCCCCCCCCTCGCCTGGGGAAAAGAGTCTGAAAGAAACGCTGATAAACCCCACCAACCCCCCCCCCCCCCCCCCCAGCACTTTCATACCAGTAACAACTCACCCAAATTAGCAATATTTATTTCATCACCTTGTATTGTTGTTCTTTCCTGCCCATTACTTCTATCTGTAATGTCCAAATAGTTAAAAGCTTTACACCTGTCGGTAAACACTATTGAGGGTTATTAAAAATCTATTGTACAGAACAGTGCATGAAGATCCACACAAAGTTGCCTTATTTGAGCAGTGATTTAATCGTAACTGGGCTGCCTACAGGCATTGATTTTAAGCACCCACAGATGTATACAGAAAAAGAACTGCATAAAATAATAAGCTTAGCTTAGCTTAGCTTAGGGTTTAGTTTTAGGAATATGTGAAAGCTTAGGGTTTAGGCTTTTACTTAAGGTTATGATTAGGATAAGACATAAGTCTAGAGTTGGGGTTAGGGTTAGGGTTAGCTTAAATTGTTGGAATTTGTGGTTAGCTTTTGGGAGAGGATTCTTGAGCGTGGGACAGGGGTTAATTCACAGGGTGGGTTAATTTCCCTAACGTGAGTTAGATACCCATCGGAGCTGGGAGGACTCAGAGACGTTCTACAGACTTGAACCCGGATTTGAACGAGACTTTCGGGTTAGCAGCCTAGCTGTCTACCTCTAGGACCCACCGTTTAGAAAAGTATATATTATTTCGATAAAAATGTTTTAAAAAATTCTATTTTGATTGGTTTTAGGAAAAGTGGGGGGGGGGGGCGTGGGGGAGTAGGGCATTGTATTCCAGTAATGCATAAAAGAAACACTGTTCAATGCAAGTGGTATTACACGAATGACAAATTAATATCTGAAGTTTCATACCTTGTTAAAATGGTTATCTTTATTTTCCAGGCGTAATGAAGTAGAATCAGCTAAATAAAAACTTGACTAAGTCAAGTTATTTTTGTGATTGCTGTACTAGTAGCCGCAACACTGACTCACATTACTGCGCCTTGTGTGCTCTAGGATGAAGCACAACTAGAAATGTTCCTTTAAGTGGTTTATGATTCCTATCCTCAGTCTTCATAAGCCGTTTTCCAACGGTTTTTGCTTCGAAATATGCCGAACGTCAAAACGAAGTGCTTTATTTTAATGTGAGTTTGTGACGGAACGAGTGAATACACGATTTTTAAAAACATATTTTTAAAAATTATTAATTACTTTTCGCTAGATTGTTTTCTACAAGTACACAACTTGTATACACGCTAGCAATAAATAATAAACTTTGTTTTATCAATTGAATTTTGTTATTGTCTAAGTGGTTTATTATTTACTAATGTGTGTTGATCTGTTAGAGCCGGGCTAATAACGACGTTATGATCTTATGTGCAAGAGGCTGAGAACGGTTTGCTTTGTAATACACGCTTGAAACTATTTTAGATTTACTTTATAAAGTGTTAACGTTTAGCTAACATCGTTTGGCTTTCTGTACATTAAACACAGACTATCGGCCATTCTGCGCTAGTCTTTGTAGTTTACAACACCCTCAACATCTGGCGTAAGAGGATTGCGCCTGTGTTGTTTAAAGGGAGAATGTTAATATGTGCAGTTGGACTCCCGCCCCCCCCCTCCCCCCTCACGCCCAGTGAAATGAGGCGTTTACAGACAAAGAAAAGATCAATCAGAAATTGTTACCTCCCTTTTCGTTTCAAATCGTTTAATACTAAATTATCTGCCCCTAATAGCCGTCACTAACCCGGCTCTACGATTGTAAACATTCGGGGTGAACCACGGCTCACCTGACAGGTGGGGATGAGGGCGGTGGCTAAGCTGCGTGGTGTTTTCTGTGGTCTCCGTGAAGAGAATTATATATATATAGAAGATAGTATAGAGGATTTTGTAATCGTGCACACAAATCACATGAAATTTTGACAGTTTTCATCGTTTTACACATCACCTCTTCGCAGAGGCGGAACTACAGTGCCGCCAGACTCCGCAATGCGGGGGGGGGGCACGCCGTTTAGGGGGCCCACAGCTGCCCATAATAAATTTTTTAAGTTAAAATTAATTTTCTTGCATTTTTTACTTGATGGTTGTTTTGAAAAATGAATACTGTAGCTGCGGTTGGAGTATCTTTATTCTATAGACACCATCCCACTCTCTTGTATATTCTTTTTCCTACAATCAAACACACGCTGTTGTCGGCAAAATTCTTTTGAAAAAACATCAATTGCGCGAGAGGCCGCTAGATATTAAGACGGTTTTTTGAGATCATCCCAAATTTGGTACTGATGGATAAAAGCACATCGGTGCTTTGTTGTTCCTTTTAAGTTCCTTTCTCAGACCTCCCCTCAAGCTCTTAGCCTTACAAGAAGCGAATAGATAGCGCCTCAACAGCTAAGCTGGCTCGTATCGGTGGTAATGTAGACAAACTAACGCTTCAACAACAAAGCTAGCTGGAATCGGTGGTAATGTAGACAAACTAGCGCTCAAACAACTAATATCCAAGAAATAAAGTGCCGACATTGTTTACATTTAATAACCACTGTTCTAGAAAACAAGGCAAACGTCTCAAATAAATACACGAATTATAGCGTATATATATATATATATATATATATATATATATATATATATATATATATATATATATATATATATTAGTTTCGTCACTGGCACCTTGATAGTGGTTTTGTAAATAACAAACAGATAACAGATACAATACAGTAGTGATATTATATAGTAACAAAGACATGCTGTTACGTAAAAAAATTAATATATATATATATATATATATATATATATATATATACAGGAGCTGTAGTGTGAAAGTGAAAGACAGGCAAACGTTCAAACCACTTCCATAAATTATTTCCCTTTTTCAAATAGCCAAATAGGGGTGCTCATAAGCTCCTTTAAATAGATTTTTAATAATCAAATTAAACACCAATTAATTTTCTTAATTATTTTTTTTAAATAAGTACTAAAGAATGGTATAGTATAATAATGAAATGTAGTGAAAATTAATAATATAAATACAAAAAAAAACAAAAAAATAAACATAACACGAGACACCATTACTTATACAAAGCTTCATGATTTATATAATTTTGACCGACCTAATGATTAGACGTATTAAGTCAAACTTAAAATAAAACAGAATTTCAAAACAGACCAATGCACTCACACACATGACATGTTGTTGTAATTAGATTTAATTGAATTTTATTTTCAAAACCCTATCAGGTCAGAAATGAGTATCCTATGTTCGTATTGTATATATATATATATATATATATATATATATATATATA
This sequence comes from Physella acuta, assembly GCF_028476545.2. Classification (NCBI taxonomy): domain Eukaryota; kingdom Metazoa; phylum Mollusca; class Gastropoda; family Physidae; genus Physella; species Physella acuta. The sequence continues at coordinate 248,739 of NW_026732082.1, forward strand.
TATATATATATATATATATATATATACATATATGGGGGGGGGGGGGGCCCAAAAAAATGTGTGCGGGGTGGCCCATTTTTTCTAGTTCCGCCACTGCCCCTTCGTCGTATTCTGAGTATATGGGACTTATTTTAGTCGGGCAAAAATAATAAATCCAGATTTATCAACATTTCGGCGGTTTATGCGTATTCGAGTCTTGCAATTCTGTCCGTATGTCTGTGTGTGTGTATGTCTGTAAACACGATAACTTGAGTACCGCTAAAGCTAGGTTGATAAAAATCATATATAAGTATTATATTAAATTTGTAGTTTTGTATCAACTTTTCAGCAATTTCGGATAACCGGAAGTGGGACTTATTCTACTTTTAGTTTTTCAAAAGTCTATAACTTGAGTACTGTTTTATATAGGCCTATATATTTTAATGTTATACTTGATTCAGAAAAATAACACAACACCTATTAGATGAACCAAATCATCGAGGGTATAGAAGACAAACGCAGTATGTCAAAAAACCTAATCTCGAGAAAAATGAGTTTATAAATCTCATTCCAGTGTAAAAATTATGCAAAATATTATGTTTAAACACTCATAAAATATTTGCATTCTACTCTAAATAGTGGACATCCTGCATTTGTCCTCTATACCCTCGTTATTTACATTATTAGTCAACACAACACCATATTAAATGCACACACCGATTAAGAGACTTAAATGATTCCATTAAAAAAAACCGACAGATCAATGGTATTTATGTTATTTTTTAAAGTAATTTGTATTAGTTTAAGCCGAGAAAATTGTACGCATTTAATAGAGTACGTCGTAAATAAGTATATCTCTGGATCTAATTCAAATTTGAATGAAATAATTATTTCTTCAAATTCTAAAATTTGAAGATGACGCGCCATTAATTGTGTGTGTGTTCTTTCTGTAGTTTAACCATGTGATGTCATTGTTTTTTTTGCGTTATTGTCACAACAATAAACACTTTTCCTATTGCATAATTAAAAATGTGTTTCTGCATTAGAATATGCCTATATTTTTATTTTTATTCTGTAAATAAAATTTATTTTATACGTTTAAAATATCCAACATATTATTTTCAACTAAAGTCCGTATCTTTTAGTTCTCCATATATCGCTGAACATACTGATAACATAGCCTCAAAAAGTTGCCGACAGAGGTAGAGAGAGAAGTGCGCACATGGACTTTTATATATATATATATTGGGATAGTGTTTGCCGTTTACTCTGTTCGCAATTCTTTTTTCTACGAGATTCTATTCTATTTTAAAAAGTTTAAACAAGTAAAAACTGATTAAAAACTGATTGCCATCTCCCTTAGTGTTATATTAGTGTTATATTGCACCTTCCAAGACACTCCAAAGAGTTGCATGAAAGAAACTCTTAATGCGACTTTGGTCAAGTTTAAGCATGGGTGCAAGGTTTAGGGGTTTGACAACGACTATATTTAGTATCAATGCGCAGTACCTGCGTATGGATCAAGGTTACCATATAAAATATTATGGTAATGTCTACATTAAGCGTCTATATATAAATAAACCGGGAGTGATCTCCCCTAAACTTTCTCGAATATTCTTATATAAAATAACAGGGGATGGGAACTCGGGCTATAGACATGATTTTTAATCCATTTTAAATACTTAAAGTTTTAAAAATAGAATAAAATCTCGTAGACAAATTAATTGCACACCAAGTGAACGCCAAATAAAAAAGCGCATAATAGTGCGCAATATTATTAGTACTTTTAAAATTTACATTAGTTTTTTGAGAAATCGAAAGTAGCGTAAAGTACTACTTCCAGTCAACGGAAATTACTCAAAATTTAACAGAAGTTAGAGAATTAGATCTTTTACTTACATGTGAAATTTCATTTATCTATCTGAAATAGTACTCAAATTATAGGCTTTTGAAAAATTCAAAGTAGGAAAAGTACCACTTCCGGTTATCGGAAATCGCTCAAAAGTTGATACGGATCTACGATTTTGATAAAATACTTATATATGAAATTTCATCAACCTATCTGTAACGGTACTCAAGTTATCGTGTTTACACACGGACAGACACACAGACACACACACACACACAGACATACGGACAAGATTGCAAAATTATGTTTTTCCGTATCAGTGCACGATTACAATACTTTCTCTATACTTCGTATATACGAGAAAGTAAAAAATAGAAAGGCGTCGTTGATGGTTGAATTTTTTAAAAATAAGAATTGAAAGCCGAAAACGATGCACAATAATAATGACGTCATTGATAATAGAGACAAAAAAAATTAAACACCTAATTTAGTTGTCTAATTTCAGAAATGAATATAGCTATAGAAAGCAAATAACGGAAAAGTATTACATATAGTAAGTGTTTGTATCAGGACTAAGGTTGGGGTTATTAGGTGTTTCATTTCAGGTTAAATTTCCGGATCCGATTAAAATTCCAATCAGGACAAAATCCATTTTGATTGCAATTTTCGATTACAGTTAAATTTGAAGTTTAGGGGTTGCTTTTGGTTTTGGTTTCGGTTTAAAGAAAAAGGCAACATTATCAACCTAGCGCCCGTTGTATTTCTCTCTCGACGGGCCGTTTGTGTAGTGATTAATAATTTTCATTTTAGCACATCCATAACACAATTTACTCTCATGAATCTACACCGCTTTATACATCATCAACATCTACACCACACTACAGGCCATCCACATCAACAGCACAGAACAAGCCACTCCTATCAACACCACACTGCGCATCATCAGCATCATATAACACTTCATGCACATCCACATCTAAACCACATTGCCTGTTATTCACAGCCACCTGTTACTCATGAACTCCTTGTTCTCAACATTATTGTTGTCTATAATATGTTAAAACAATCTGGCGCACTTCGATCGTCTTTTGAAATTTACAAATCTCACACTGCATTAGTTATCAAACGATTAACATTATCAAAATCAGTAAACATGTTCCATGTAACGTCACGGTCTTTCACTTTGCTTCTTTCAAATTTCCTTATATCTTCGCTAGAGCGTTCCAGACAGACATAAAGACAGAAAGTGTAGCGCAACTATTTTTGTGAATATTGCATTATATCAAAAAGGTGGGGGGGGGGGGGTCATAGGGATTACAAAACTGGATGTGTTATATTTCTTGTCTTTTCTGTTTGGTTGTATTTAATGTTGTATTTTGTGTTGTTTTGTGTGATAAATTGTGTGATAAATTGTTTTGTGTCGCACTGGACATTGGACACAACAACATACCTCAACACGAGACATCAACACTAGACATCAACACTAGACATCAACACTAGACATCAACACCAACCCTCAACACTAGACATCAACACTAGACATCAACACTAGACATCAACACTAGACATCAACACTAGACATCAACACTAGACATCAACACTAGACATCAACACTAGCCATCAACACTAGACATCAACACTAGACATCAACACTAGACATCAACACTAGACATCAACACTAGACACAATACAGTCTCTCAATACTAGACCCAACACCATCCCTCAACACTAGACCCAACACCATCCTTCAACATTTTACCCAACACCATCCCTCAACACTAGACCCAACACCATCCCTCACCACTAGACACAACACCATCCTTCAACACTAGACCCAACACCATCCCTCAACACTAGACCCAACACCATCCCTCAACACTAGACACAACACTAGACATTAACACTAGACATCAACACCAACCCTCAACACTAGACCCAACACCATCCCTCAACACTAGACCCAACACCAACCCTCAACACTAGACCCAACACCATCCTTCAACACTAGACCCAACACCATCCCTCAACACCAGACATCAACACCATCCCTCAACACCAGACATCAACACCATGCCTCAACACTAGACATCAACACTTCACCCAACACAATCCTTCAACACTAGACCCAACACCATCCCTCAACACTAGACCCAACACCATCCCTCAACACTAGACCCAACACCATCCCTCAAGACTAGACATCAACACTAGACATCAACATTAGACATCAACACCATCCCTCAACACTAGACAGTAACACCATCCTTCAACAAAAGACATCAACACCATTCCTCAACACGAGACATCAACACTAGACATCAACACTACACATCAACACTAGACATCAACACTAGACATCAACACTAGACACAATACAGTCTCTCAACACTAGACACAACACCATCCCTCAACACTAGACCCAACACCATCCCTCAACACTAGACCCAACACCATCCCTCAACACTAGACCCAACACCATCCCTCAACACTAGACCCAACACCATCCCTCAACACCAGACCCAACACCATCCCTCAACACTAGACACCAACACCATCCATCAACACTAGACCCAACACCATCCCTCAACACCAGACCCAACACCATCCCTCAACACTAGACCCAACACCATCCCTCAACACTAGACCCAACACCATCCCTCAACACTAGACCCAACACCATCCCTCAACACTAGACCCAACACCATCCCTCAACACTAGACCCAACACCATCCCTCAACACTAGACCCAACACCATCCCTCAACACTAGACCCAACACCATCCCTCAACACTAGACCCAACACCATCCCTCAACACTAGACACCAACACCATCCATCAACACTAGACACCAACACCATCCATCAACACTAGACCCAACACCATCCCTCAACACTTTACCCAACACCATCACTCAACACTTTACCCAACACCATCCCTCAACACTAGACCCAACACCATCCCTCAACACTAGACCCAACACCATCCCTCAACACTAGACCCAACACCAGACATCAACACTAGACCCAACACCATCCCTCAACACTAGACCCAACACCATCCCTCAACACTAGACCCAACACCATCCCTCAACACTAGACCCAACACCATCCCTCAACACTAGACCCAACACCATCCCTCAACACTTTACCCAACACCAGACATCAACACTAGACCCAACACCATCCCTCAACACTAGACACAACACCATCCCTCAACACTAGACCCAACACCATCCCTCAACACTAAACCCAACACCATCCCTCAACACTAGACATCAACACTAGACATCAACACTAGACCCAACACCATCCATCAACACTAGACCCAACACCACCCAGCGCCCGACAGACCACTATGGTCAGCACCGCCCATCGTCTGGTCGAGGAGACTCTAGGAATAGAACTAATGCTTTCCGCTTGCCTCCGCACTAAGCAAACCCTCCAAATGAAATTATTCTCTTAGCAGTTCGATTAGCGTTGAAATGGGTTTGTTGTGGTTACTTACGCTCCGTGGGACCACAACACAGTAAATTCAATAGGTAAAATAATGTTGACGATGTTTGCAAGCTTATGATGGCTTTGTGGTAAAGAGACTGTGGAAGATGTGTCAAAGGTTGCTGGTAAACTTATTACTGGGTCTGTATGTTATGGTTGGATAAGTATTTATGACTGGAGGTGTATTTATTGTTAGGATATACGTATTTCTGGGGGCTGTGGTTATGGCTGTAGGTGTATATATTTCTGGGGATGTATTTATAGCTGGATATGCATTTACAACTGGAGATATATTTCTCTAGAAATTATTTAAAATATTAAAATCTATGTCTTTTGTGCAGTACGGTCCCTTCTCCCACCCAGCAAACAAAAAGCTGTCTAAATGTTCGCGTCACTGAGTAGTCTGACCAGAATAGCTCATTCGGTGACGTAGTGTGCCAACCATCTTGTCTTATCTACAGTGTGAATCGACAATAACAACAAAGCCATTAGATCTGATAAGTAGGGTGTCTGTGATGAAATAATTGCCCTGTCTGTGTACGGATGTCTTTCTCACAAGCTGTGGCCAACTTATTGTTCACTACACACATACACATAACAGAAGTTAATCAGGTGAAAATGGCATCCTTGCCGGGCCCATGTGCAGGAGGATGATACGTTCAATATCTCAGTGACGTCATACGCTTCTCGGTATCAAACTGTTTTTGTGTGGGTGTTTCAGTACGTGCCAAACTGTTTTTGTGTGGGTGTTTCAGTACGTGCCAAACTGTTTTTGTGTGGGTGTTTCAGCACGTGACAAACTGCTTTTGTGTGGGTGTTTCAGTACGTGCCAAACTGTTTTTGTGTGGGTGTTTCAGTACGTGCCAAACTGTTTTTGTGTGGGTGTTTCATGAAGTGCCAAACTGTTTTTGTGTGGGTGTTTCAGTACGTGCCAAACTGCTTTTGTGTGGGTGTTTCAGTACGTGACAAACTGTTTTTGTGTGGGTGTTTCAGTGCGTGCCAAACTGTTTTTGTGTGGGTGTTTCAGTACGTGACAAACTGTTTTTGTGTGGGTGTTTCAGTGCGTGCCAAACTGTTTTATCATAGGTCACTTATGCAGCGTGGCTGTTACGACAAAATCAAACAACTGCTGCCTTGTTGTTTGTTCTTGGTTGGACATAGACTATTGAAGCAAATCCAAAAAGAAAAGCATGCTGAAATCGGAGTCAATGGCCTCAATGGCGCATAACCAGTTAACACGTATACTTAATTGTGTTGGAGGCGTAGTCGAGTCGGTAAAGCTCATGGTTGTTAAAATTCGAAAAAGTCTCGAGTTCGAACCCTCTGTCATATAAGGCTAGATCCCTTCCAACACAAAAAAATAAGAACGAAGAAGAAGAAGAAGAAGTCATATTATGACTTCACTATTTTGTTTTGGAAAATGTTCTGCTGTTGTCATTTGATTTCACAGAAGGGGAAATAACACAATACAGCCGCTTTTGTAATTATTGTTAAACAACAGAATGAAGTAATAAGGGTAAAATTTAGTGTGTTGGAGAAAGGCGCTCAGCCGCGTTGCCACACAACACAGCCGCTTGTGTAATTATTGTAAAATAACACATCACTACATTCATCACGACACTCCACATGACACCACAAACCACACTGCGATCCACACCCCAAAACACCACACACTACACCACACTACCCCCACCCTCCACACCCTGTGTTATACTCACCAACTTCGGGTGTGAGAGAAATGGAAATGTACAGTTTTCTGATTCCCCAAAGCTGTGAAACAATGAGTTAACATTGGAATAACATTCTCTCTGATGGCTGCTGATTACTTGTGTTGTTTATTCATGATGTACAGCAGGCGAAGTGTCAGACAACATATCGTAGGAAAAACTTTTTAACTGTCAGTTATTTACAACTGGACATAAGTGGAATAAATATACCCTTCTCTCTTCTTCACACGGAAATAAACTGCTACACAAAAAAATATTTTTCTTTGGTCTGTTTACTTTAAAAATTACTTCAAAGAAGCAGAAAAATTTCTGATACTGTTATTAATATTTGCTACTAGTTAGTCTTCTATTTATGTATACATCTTTGCCAGTTGTTTTATTGCCATGCCACCTATTTTGTTGTCACTGTAGGATATTTCATTTGTGTGTCTATAAGCTTCATGCAAAAATGGTTTCTGTCAGATATTTTCCTCCCGGAGGCCTCGAGTCTGTTTTAAATTTGAATTTAATAGTTTTATTTCTATTAAGCTGTTTAAGGGGGAGTAATGCTAAAAAGGAGATCAATGCCCCCTCCCACCCCCTTCGCCAAGAGATGACTTAAAGAAAATAAAGCTGTTCAAAGTCAGCTGTCACCTACAGTTAGCCATAAACTTATTTGTATTCCAGGTGTTTTAAAGCGGATTTACCTGTAGTTACCTATAAACGTATTTGTATTCCAGGTGTTTTAAAGTGGATTCACCTGTAGTTACCTATAAATTCCTTTGTACTCCGGGTGTTTTAAAGCTGATTCACCTATAGTTACCTATAAATTTCTTTGTACTCCAGGTGTTTTAAAGCTGATTCACCTATAGTTACCTATAAATTTCTTTGTACTCCAGGTGTTTTAAAGCTGATTCACCTATAGTTACCTATAAATTTCTTTGTATTCCAGGTGTTTTGAAGCGGATTCACCTGTAGTTACCTATAAATTTCTTTGTATTCCAGGTGTTTGAAGCTGATTCACCTGTAGTTACCTATAAACTTCTTTGTATTCCAGGTGTTTTGAAGCGGATTCACCTGTAGTTACATATAAACTTCTTTGTATTCCAGGTATTTTAAAGCGAATTCACCTGTAGTTACCTATAAACTTCTTTGTATTCCAGGTGTTTTGAAGCGGAGTCACCTGAATTAAACTTGGACAAGAGAGAGTACCTAGCCATCAGGGCCACGCGCAACTCCGGATGTGGCTGCTGTCTGATGAGCCGTTTTTCCAACGGTTTTTGCTGCGAAATCTGTCGAACGTCGAAACGAAGTGCTTGATTTCATTGTGAGGCTGTTTGTGACAGAACGAGTGACTGAACGAAATCAAAAAATTGTTCAAGATTATTGAGCTATTTTTAACATGCTAAAAAGAAAGATTTTTTTTCACCGAGCTAATGTCGTATAACTCGGCAGCGGAGTGATACATATTTATTACTGACAGGGACTTTTTGTTCGATTTTATTCTACTAGCGCAACTTTTAGACATATTTGTGATAAAATAATAAACTTGTTTTTTTTCAATGGAGTTTTTATTTAGTCTCGAATCAATGTATTGTAAATTTTGTTGATGTGTTTCCCGAACTATGTTAATAAAGATGTTAAGATCTTATGAGCAAGAGAGTTGAGAACGGTCTGGCTGAGACTATTCTAGACTTAATTTTTAAAGTGTCAGCCATAATTATCTAATATATCATAATATCTTTTAGGTTTTTAAATAAAGCGGAAGCGATCTCCCTTAAACTTATTCGTATATCTATGTATAGGTCCTATTACATATTTTATGGACTGTGTTCAGAGTTTCTTCCAGGCATCTCTTTTTTACCGCCCCCCGCCCCCCCCCCCCCCCCCCTCCCGAGCGAAATGAAATTTATTTAATTTATATAGAAAATATATACTTTTAACAGTGTCTGCCCCCCCCCCCCCGAAGAAAGTCTACCGCCCTTCCCCCCCCCCCCCCCGAAAATTTCAAGTGCCCCCCCCCCCCGGAGAAAAAAGTCTGGAAGAAACACTGACTGTGTTTGTATGTGGCGGGGTTGTGAGTGAGGAAGATTAGCCACTAGTAAAAAAAAACTGCCTTTAGACACCTTTGTGCGATGTTCTAAAGGTTTTGATTATTAAACATAAATTTAAATTTATGTCTAAAAAATTTAATTTATATTAAATTTATATTAATTCTTTTTAAAACCAACCGTTCTAATAACTGTAAAGTACAAATAACAAAATTAACATTTTTACTTTCTCGTATATACGTAGTATAGAGAAAGTATTGTAATCGTGCAAAAAAAAAAAAATCGAGATTTTTACAAATCTCGACGTTTTACACCTCACTGATACGGAAAAACATAATTTTGCAATCTTGTCCGTATGTCTGTGTGTGTGTGTGTCTGTGTGTCTGTCCGTGTGTAAACACGATAACTTGAGTACCGTTACAGCTAGGTTGATGAAATTTCATATATAAGTATTTTATCAAAATCGTAGATCCGTATCAACTTTTGAGCGATTTCCGATAACCGGAAGTGGTACTTTTCCTACTTTGAATTTTTCAAAAGCCTATAACTTGAGTACTATTTCAGATAGATAAATGAAATTTCACATGTAAGTAAAAGATCTAATTCTCTACCTTCTGTTAAATTTTGAGTAATTTCCGTTGACTGGAAGTAGTAATTTACGCTACTTCCGATTTCTCAAAAAACTAATGTAAATTTTTAAAGTACTAATAATATTGCGCACTATTATACGCGTTTTTATTCGGCGTTTGCTTGGTGCGCAATGTTTTTTTTTATGAGATTCTATTCTATTTTTAAAAGTTTAAGTATTTAAAATGGATTAAAAATCATAACTATATCCCCAGTTACCATCCCCTGTTGTTTTATATAAGAATATTCGAGAAAGTTTAGGGGAGATCACTACCGGTTTATTTAAATTATAATTTTATTCAGAGGCAACAAAACTTATGCAAATCATTTCCTTTGAGCAGGATAGATAACTCACAGAAATTAAAATTAAATTAGAAAAAAAAAATACAAAGTACTCCCTTTTATTTTTGTTTTCATATTACAATAAAATAATTTGTTTAGAATTCACATGGAAGTGATAGAATGCAATGCAATGTGGCAAGTAAAACAAAAATATTTTGAACAAAAATATTTTGAATAGGCCTACTACCTAATTTTATAAAACAAATGAGCTGTTCATTAATTATTTTCTTTACCCATTTTAGTTTAAGAGTCGTTCATAAATGTCGTCACGCTATTGAGAAGGGAGTAAATTGGAACAGGCTCGTATGAAAGTACATGTCAGAAAGAAAGAATAACTATGGTAAATCTGTATCAGTCCTCACAAGCCGATGATGAAAACTGTAATACTAAAGCGAACATGGTAAGGCAAACTGACGCTGTAAATTACATGTCTGAGGCATTTTATAAATAGTGAACTAGAGTGGGGATGGGATAAAAGAAAATGACGTCAGTTTTAACGTCAAAAAGTGTTGTTTTTTTTTGTTTTTTTTTTAGTAAATGGTAACACCATTGATGAACATACCTACTGAATACCTAGCGTGTTAAATATTTAAAAAAAAAAAAATAGATAGTTGGATCAAACAAAAATTGAGAATTGTACGTATGGGCGTTGCATGCTGATGTGTGACGTTATTTTCGTGGGGGGGGGGAGTCGCATTATCAGTTATCTTGTTGTTTTTTGACTACGTGTAACAGAGGTAGGAGGGTCGGGTGGGGGATAAAATGGTTTTTAATGACGTCATTTATGTACAGAACCCAATAGTTTTTACAGAAAAAAATTCCTGGAAACAACAAATTGCCTAAACATGGAGAAACAAGCAAGAAGACGAGACAATTGAGTATATTCGGGTTTCGCGGATTATTCGATTACTTGACGACAAACGAACCCAAGTGTGTGAAACACAGCCAAACTTTTAACGAACTGCTTCATCCTGTTTTCTAGACACTGGCAGGGGCGAGTCACTCTGGCCAAGAGCACCTCGAGAATAGAAACAACAACCACCCATTATTTCAGAAGGTGATGGATTCGTTCGGTCGATGAGTTCGTTTCCTCGATACGTTGGTTACGTCGAATATTCCCAGACGCATCAGACTGTCTATTTTCAATTATAAAATATCATTTACCAATAGGATTGGTTTCAGTTATATTATGCTTTATGGGCAGGCAACATTTTTTATACAAAAGCATTACTTATTTAAAAATAACACCGTGTTTACACTTCCAACATGAATACTATACATGTCTAGCAAAAAAAAACAACTTGCAATAACAACCCTCCCCCCACCCCTACATGTTCTGATAAAATTAACTTGTGGAGAAGTAGTTTTTTCTAGACGTGCATAACAATACATGTCGCAAATGTGAACGCGGTGTAAGACGAAAACTAGTCATAAATATTTTCCCACTGTAGATTTAAGTGGAGGTTGACATGACAGCTGCAAGGGCCCCCGTTATTTTAGGCGCAGCAATATATATGCATATATATATATATATATATATATATATATATATATATATATATATATATATATATATATATATATATATATATATATATATATATATATATATATATTAGGCGCACCAATATATAGGCATATATATATATATATATATATATATATATATATATATATATATATATATATATATATATATATATAAACATATATATATATATATATATATATAAACTCCAACCATGGTTCCACTGATAGCTGTTCTAGTTCCTAAAATACATTTTATAAGCCATTATAAAGTTTCCTAAATTTCTGGATGCTTTAAAAGGAAAGTTGTGTTATTTTTAGACGGGGGTTTTTAAATGCGTCTAACAAGAAAGTTAGTTGAGTTATTTAGCGTGATTGCAACATTTACATATTCCGTGACGACTAAAGCATTATGTAAATTCTCCATGGCCCAGCCCAGCTCGTCACATGACCTATTAGTCACGTGATCCATCTGATTGTTTGCGTGACCAATTTGTTGTAGCAGTCGAGTTAACTTCTCTTGGACAATGCATGGTTTGATGGATGGTAGAGCTGTGAGGAGGGGGGGGGGGTGGATTGTGTGGTGATTGGTGTGATGCGTGAGAGGGTTGTGTGATGTGAAGAGTGGGGTCGTTAATGGATGTGTGGGGTGGTTGATGTGATGTGTGGTGGTTGAAGGGATATGTGTGGTGGTTGTTGGGATATGTGGGGTCTTTGCTAAGATATGTTTAAACAAGTATTGTTTAATGTTACGTGTGAGATGGTTGATGTGATATTTTAGTGGAGGGGTGGTGGATTTAGTATGTCAGTTAGAGTAACAAAAAAAATGTGGTGTATAAGAAATTTGGAAAAAACATCCTTACCCGTAAACAACCTTGAGCTAAGAAAGATTTGACCGGCCACAAGTCTGACGAGATCTTAATATAGTTGTGAACTCTAGATTCTATAACTAAAAATAGACTCAAATTACAAATAAGCAATGGAAGAGCTTCTATTTATATCAATGCGCCAAATACATGCTAATACTATAAAGATGCGCTGAAGGGATTTTAATCTTATTACAAGTAGGAAGATCTAACCGGAAATTGGGGAAAGTCCTGTGGGAACGATTTTGTGAAGGGTGGGGGCGCTAAATCTTGTCTTGCCCCGGGTCCGGTGAACCCACGCTACTCCCACTGAAACAGCCGTGTTAAAAAATAACAGTTGTTCTCAGCCGTCTCCTTTGTTACTGCTGTGAATGTGCCAGATAATGATTGTTAAAACTTGCCAAGTCGAGTGAGAATTGACGAAATTTTATAATTTGCGACACGAAATCGATTATTTTTTAAGAATTGAAAATACTGGCTGTAAAATGTGACGATCAAAACGGGATCATGTATTCGGATTTCACAAGCTGTATTGAATTACTTTAATGACTATTTTACTGTAAAACAAAAAATAGCTAAAATAGGTGCAATTATCATAGGTTAGGTTACGACAAGTCCGCTAAAAAGCTATGTCGTAACTGTATAATGCTCACATCTTAACATATTCGAGAAGAAATAAATCAATGTGTTGGCATTAAAATTTCCATTTTTCACTGAAAGATATTTTTTTAAAATGACATGTTAGACTTGTGGTACCAAATTATAAATACCCTAGAATTCTCGAGAAATTGGACGGCGTCATCGGGTGGTAGAGAGTTTGACTGCAGGCCGTATCATACTCCTAGGTCGGATAGACAGGTGAACTCTACTTCCCCTACCCATGGATCACCAAATCAAAAGGGATCCAAGAAATCACTCCAATGTAAATTATCTTTAGGACCGGACTTAAACATCCTTTTATTTTAAACAAGCGAACTTAACTCACTTGAGTTTAAGAGAGGGCTGGTGTATAGATCGCTGTGTCCAGAGGGACTAGACTGGCCATTTTGTGGCCAGCTCAAGTTACGCTGACATCACTTCCTACTTACGTGCTCCGTCACAGCTACCTTCAGGCGCGTCTGCCTGTTGCTTATATCGTCGCTTGTTACTGTGTGTTACTCCAGGGAATGAAATCTGATTTATATGAGTTCTTAAGTTTCTACTTATTTTTTTAACGAATTTACTAATCTGCTGTATAATAAAACGAATATGAAAACCTTTCTAATAGCAAGCTTTTAAATGCACTGAAAATAAGTAAAATAAAACTAATATACTCTCTTTCATAAGAGCTTTGGTCTCTCGTGAGATCTTTTTAACATATTTTTGCAACAAAAGCTTTTATTTTCTTAAATTTTCGGTGCAATTAACTGCTTGCTATTAGAAACTTTTTTTTTAATTCATAATCTGTGTCTACCAATGCTGCAACTAAAAATATTTGCTCTAAAATACTATATGACGACAGTTTACAGACAACAGCAACCAGCTCCAGTAGATCTTGTTATCTCCCCTTAGTTTCAAATCATTTAATAACTATATTATCTGCCCCCAATAGCCTTCACTAGATCAACAGGCTCTACGATTGTAAACATTCTCGTGAACCACAGCTTACCAGACTGTTATGATGATCGCGTCTAGCTATTTATCTTCCCTTATATTATTGAATATAGTAGTCTATTGAGTAATTTAATTGTGTTATCTCCCCTTAGTTTTAAAATAGTTTAATTAATTGTTAATGACTAATGACTAGTTAAATATCTAATTAAATTTTAAAAAATTGATAGGCTTTTATTGTCATCAAAGTGGAACGTGTCTGGAAAATTTGAACGAAATCACTGCATTGAAAGTGTATCAAATTTCAGTTACGAGTTTTGCCATAAACTAACAAATAAACAAACAAATAGACGTTGCGAACTAAATAAATGTTTGTAATAAAAATAAAATAACAGCAGCTTCCATTTTGTAGGCTAATGACATGGAATTTGAATTTCGAAATGAGGTCGAATTGATTTTAAAAACGTGAAAATCAGTAGGACCATGTAAGAGTGTTTTTGTATTTTAATTTTCACAATGATATATTTCTCTTCATTATTTTATTTAACAGAAAATACTTCTCGATACCGTGCTGTGAGTTTTATTTTTCTTTATCGTCCTGGCTTTTGTTCCTCTTCTGTTTTATCTCTTTCCTATCTTTTATTTGGGTCAATGTCTCTGGTGTGATCCATTATTTTCTTTCAATCTTTTCCATTCCCGATACGTCAGTGCATGCTGAATTTCTAGGCCCAGTTTCTTATACCAGACTGGAGATTGTTTCATACCTATTTATACAGCATAATTAAAGACTGTAAATATTTGGCCAATGCATATGCATGTTATGCCTTTCCTAAGGTCCTAAAGCCATCGGATCTTGCTCTCTCCACATTTTTTCTCTGTTACTTAGGAGATTCAGTCTTGAACGATCCTACTGGCAGAAATATTTTTCTGGTGAGTGGTAGAAATGTGATCCCTCGCCAGTTTTCAGTTTTTTATTCCCTATATTGGCATCTTGACTGTTATACCACATCTAGCCAGTAGTCTAAAAGACATGCTAATAATAATGGAGTAGAGCTGAAAGGAAATATTAACAAAATCAAAATTATTTACCGAAATGAAACTAGCTAAGAACACTTTAAAATAACCACACACAAACAGATGCAGTAAAAGAATAAATATATTTATTCAGCATTGTACATAATGGAGGCGACATTAAAAGGTGTCACTGGTAAAAGTATATATTTTCTATATGAATATTATTTTTTTAATTTTGTACGAGGCGGTGGTGGACGTGATACAGGATTCTTCCCTCCCCCCCCCCCAAATGATGCCTGAAAGAAACGATTGGCACAGGACGGAGGATTCTGGTTGGCGGCCCTTACCCCATCAGTGGTGACATGCAGTGATGTTGACCTCTAAAGCCAAGCGGGCGTTCGCAACTAGGCAAATAACATAGTGACCAAAGAGAATCTCATCCAGGACAAAAAGCAGACTTTTCAAAGAAAGTCTTCCGCGCCGTTCCGCCCCCGATCGAATTTGAATTTATATAGAAAATATATGCTTTTGACACCCCCCCCCCCCAGAGAAAAAAGTCAGAAGGAAACACTGTAAGTGCCTGCGATTGTGTTGGGCATCCATTGAAACAACATCATTTGCCAAGATAGATTACTAATAGAAATGGAAATGGAAGCCGTTTCCTAAATAATCGAAAAAAAGAGTGCATTTGGGTGCAAAGGGTGAGACAGTGGCGGAACTAGAAAAAAAAGGCTCCCCCGCAAAGAAAAGATTAGGGCCCCCTATATATATATATATAAATAAATAAATATATATATATATATATATATATATATATATATATATATATATATATATATATATATATATATATATATATATATATATATATATATATATATATATTCATTTATTTATTTATTTATTTATTTATTTATTTATTTATAAATATATCCTAACTGAGTAATTTAGTCTACTTCAGGGGTCGGCAACCTTTTGAAGCGGAAGAGCCAAAAGTTACAATTTTCAAAATTTCCCTGATTTTAAAGAGCCACTAACATTTTTTTATTTCAAAATTTTTATTTTTTTATTAAGATTATTAGTATTTGTGCAAGGAGCTGGAGAGCCGCATCTTGATATCAAAAGAGCCGCATGCGGCTCGCGAGCCACAGGTTGCCGACCCCTGGTCTACTTCATTGCAATAAATAACCATTCTGAGAGATCAAACCAGAAAAAAATTTAGTCCAAACTCATCTAGCTGTGCGAAATACTCATTTAAACGCTGGTCAAAAATATATAAAGACGTTAGCTTGATTCGTGAATGGTTTCTCGCGTTATGTTTATTTTTTTCATTTTTGGCTTTTATAATATCAATTTTGAAAACATTGATTTGTATATCTATATTATTGTATAGTACGTCTTATTTAAGTAGCAATTCAGAGAATCAATTGCTTTTTAATATACATAGTACAAAACTATTTAAATGAGCTTCGTGGGCATCCCTATTTTAAAGAAGGGCAGTAAGTCATGGAAGTAGTGTGAATGTTTACCTACCTTTCAAACTATAGCTCTTGTAGATTTTAAAATATTTTTCTACGCAACAATCTCTGCTATAGTAGATCTGTTGTTTTTTGAAAAAAAAATTCAATGTTTTTTGGTAGGAACTGGGCCCCTAAACGTCCTGGCCCCCCCCCCCCCCGCATTGCGGGGTCTGGCGGTATGGTAGTTCCGCCCCTGGGGTGAGACCAGATGATATCACAGGAATGGCGGTGTATTGGATGCCGTAAGGGAAAAGAAGACAGCGAAGGCCTACAGAGACGTGGGTTAAAAACAACTGGCAAGAGTCGCACTAACATGTTGCCATAGATCGGCAGATGGGGAAAGAAATTTCAGTGGCGGTCCCATGATAATATGGCTCCTTCAATATTGTTTGAATTAATTGGCAGGTTTGCTTTTTGTTAATATAGCGGTGCTACATTTGTCTTGAATGCTTAAGTGTTTTTAGACCAGCATTTTATCTAATTTACTTAATCCTAACACCTACCATCTACCTATACATTATTTCTCATATTTTATCATTGTACGTGCATTGAAAAAACTTGTTATAGATTTAATTGAAGTTTGTATACTATCAAATAATGATGCGATATGCTCAAAGACATGTGGGTTATCTTTCAGGGTTAAAATATATTTCTATTTCGGGAACGGTAGACTTACTACAGGTGTCCGCCCCCCCCCCCCCCCCCCACACACACACACATTGCAGAGAGATGTCTGAAATAAACACTGAAGACATGATGGACGTTATAAAGATTAAGCCTATACATGATTCTTTGATACTGATGATTATGTATAAAAAAACTTACGATCATAACAAATCGCCCGTAAGTCATAATCCAGATGTCGTAAATTATTCACTTTTGAATCATTTTGATAGCGATGCTTAGCCCAGTTAATGTTTGCTGGAATTCGGTGATTAGTATGCCCAGTTGTTTACTTTGATAGTTGATCGTTCAACTCACGATCTAGATCTAGAATCTAGATCTTACCAACTTACTACTAAAGAAAAGATATAATCTAGATTCTATAACTGATTGCTTTCTAGATCTAGCTCAAAACACATAATTGGTACTTTGAAAAAACAAAATAAACAACACCACTTTAACTCATAATTATCTGGGCGCTTAATATTGCTGGTTAAACACTAAAGTAAACAGTGGTTATTTGCCTATTTGCCATTTGGTT
This sequence comes from Physella acuta, assembly GCF_028476545.2. Lineage (NCBI taxonomy): Eukaryota > Metazoa > Mollusca > Gastropoda > Physidae > Physella > Physella acuta. The sequence goes on from NW_026732082.1 coordinate 266,507, forward strand.
ATTGTTAGGCCAGACGCTGACAAGACTAAGAAGAAGTAGAGATCTAGATTTCTAGATCTAGACTCTCTAGAGTCTAGTAATAGTAAGAAGTTAGAGACTGTTAGAACTAAGGAAGACTCTCAGTGACTGATTTTTTTTAGCCACTGAGTGAGTCAGTCAGTATCTCTGATGTCGTGTATTGTAGTACACCACTACACTGTAGTAATCCATGGCCTAAACTCCTACTAATTATAGTAATTAAGTAAATTAACTATTGAAACGATACTCTGCCTGGTCCTGAGTCTACCTGCTGTCATTTAATGCTGGTCACCCCACCCCCTTGCCTTACATTACCATTCTGAATTCAGATTAATTTCCAACCCCACCTTACTTTTTAGCGCAATTTCCATTCTGGAGAATTGCGTTTATTAACCCGTCATTTCTGGATGGATGGATGGATGGATGGATGAATGTGTGTCTGCAGCTTTAAGTCGTATCTCCTCCTCAACGAAGCAATATCGATGACTAGTTCCAAAAGCAATTATGTTAAGCAAGTTACGAGGATGAACATAGGCCATAAAAATTCCGGGTTTCTTTCATGGATTTCCCAGAAAAGCCAAAAAATCTCGAAAAAAAGCAGTTTTTGGCCCATATCTCGGCAACCAGACCACTTAGCGACTTGAAACATGTACCAATCGATTCCTGTCATAATTTAGAACAATATTGCCGAAGAAAGTTTTCAAAAATATTCTCTCGTTCGGTCACAAATTTTAAAATTACATAAACACCTACAAACCGATTGTTCTTCTAGCTTGAACGCACCCCAACATTATACGTCAGAGCTATTTTTAGATAACATAAGGAAATTGCGCACAAATGTCACTAGACTTTTTTAATTAACTTGTTTACCACTGTATTTATTATTTATTAGATTACAATTTAGTGAATTACACCTGTCCACAAACTAGACTAAATAAAGAATGGCCCTTGTCAATGTAAATTTACCTCTATAGGCCCCTAGCTAAAGTTATTAATTAGTTAATATACTGTCGTACTCTAAACCTAAAAAGTTCCTTTTTGAACCTTATGGGCCAAGTTCACCTGATAGTGACCTCGGCATTATATGAAAGGATAGTCACGATAGTGTGGTCAGCCACCTTTACTTTCCCTGAGCTGGATGGACTCAGTGACATTCTATTAACTCGAACCCAGATTTGAACTCGAGACTTTGGGGGGTTAGCAACTAAATTAACTAAAAAATTATTTCTTTTTATCTGTTTTTTATAGTCAGTAGGCCTACACAAGCAAATGTTAGGTCTCTATTAACTTAATAATATTTTGTTTTGACAACTTCATTTTGATAAATGCAAGGTCGGAAAGAAAAAATTATATGTTAATACAATTTTTAAAAATATGGGGCCTGCCATAACTAATTTGTTCTTATATTTCTATAATTAATAATGAAACAATAATGGAATCTTCTAAAAAAAAAAGGGACGATATTTTGAGTCGTCCCCGGTCAGAACGTCCCCCGTCGTGGCCTCAACCAACCGGCAGGCTTGTTGCATTGAGTTAAATATAAACTCAAAACAATAATATAAACATTCACCTCCCGCATTGACAATGACAAAATCTGATCCCAAATCATATGAGGGGGGTGTGTATGTCTTGACCTCCGCCGAACCCCTGTGACTGACTCACCAAACCCTGGGCTTGATCAAATCAAGGTTAAGAACCACTGGCTAAGACAGTCATAAAGTCATTGAATGACTATAACAACTAGCGCAACAGTTACAAATGCATAGCATACGTACATTATTTCAGTGTTAAAGTATTTATGTTCAGGTTTTGAATTAGCTCTAATTAATATTTTTTAGAGGCAAAACATGGGAAGGCATAAAGAAAAAAGTAAAAAACATAAGAAAGATTATGAATATCATCACAAAAAAAGCAAAAAAAGGTAATTTTATTTGGTCTTATTTTCTTAATTAGTGTCAGGTTATTTGCTAAATGGCTGATTTTAACAGATCATTATTTGCTAACAATTAATTAACTTTAGTTAAAATGTCTTTACCATTGTGCTTAAAAAGACAAGGGCAGATATAGTGAATTTATGTATAATTAATTTCAGTTTAGCCAGTTTTTTTAGACATTTTTAGGTTTTCAGTCAAAGACTACATGGTTTTGCTTAGGCTTTTAAAAAATATTGTTGTAATCCTTATGTGGGTCTAAAGTGAACATTGTTGGTGTATAATAAAATTTGTCCTCACTAATTATGCAGGCACAGATCTGACAGTGAGATGTCTGATTCTGACAAGTCTGATTCCTCCTCGGGATCATCTTCCCCTAAAAATTCGAAGAAACGCCATCGATCAAGAAGTGACAGCAGACATAGATCAGACTCAAGGAGAGACAACCGGCATCGGTCGGACTCAAGGGGTGACAAGAGACATAGATCTGGATCTAAGAGTGACACACAGTCTAATGATTCTATTCAGCAATTGACTGCATTGGAAGAAAGAAGGTTAGACAAGATTTATTTCTTTTTGCCGACTTATTCATTGTTTAAAATTAATAATCTGTAGATCATTTTTCTGGTAAAGTGTTTTTATCTTGCTGTCGTCATAAATAAAACTTTGCTCAGGTTTCAAACATAAATGTGACATTTTTATGAAGCTTTATGTCCAAAAAATGTTTTTATCAATCAGGAAAGAAAAGGCTTTACTAAAAGCTTTAGAAACACCAGAGGAAAAAAGAGCAAGAAGATTGGCCAAAAAGGTAAGTTAAGACAGTAGCAAGACGTTTTGGTGGGAAATATTAGTTTTAGCTGTAATGTTATGTTTAGTTGAGTATAATTAATTTTAGCTAGGCCTATAAGGTTTTTAGGTGGGTATTTTTAGTTTCAGCTTCATTATTGCTATAATTGTTCTGTAATGTAAATGCTACATTAAGGTAATTTTTGTTAGTTTTAACTAAAGTATTATTGTTTAAAAAGAAGTTACTAGTATTATGGTACAGTAGTTATTGTTAGTTATATAGCTATGTTGTTGGTTATTATTATTTATGTTGTGTTGTATTTATGTGTTTATTGTCTAATAAGGACTGAAAATTTATTTTAATGATTTCAGGAAGCAAAAGAGCGTAAGAGAAAAGAACAGATGGGCTGGGATAAAGATTATCTGGTAAGTGTGTACTAAGCCTTTCTACATGAAAGCCTGCATGTACATGTGGTTCTGCAGGTATAGGTTTGTCATAAATGTTTCACTTTATTGTAACGATTGCCATAACTCTTTGAATTAAATTAGAAAAGTTATTAAATGCGTGGGTGAAAACTTAAATATTTATAATCTCAAAAGATAATTTGCATTTGTTAATCAGAAATAAATAGCTGCGGGGCTGTTATACATTCTATATGATGTAGACAATTTTACTGCATGTAATGTAGATAATTTGATTACGACAGGGTTATACCAATGTAGACAACCCATTTGGAGATGAACATTTACTGGACACTTTTGTGTGGACGAAAAAGCTGGAGAAGGAAGGTAAAAAAGACTTTGCTGCTGAAGATTTACAAGCTATAGCTCGATCTAAGATGCTGCAAAATAAGGTCAGTTTTTAACTAAAATTTGGGACTAAAAATAGGATAGCCAGAGACATAAAACAGAAAAACTTGAGATTTATTTATATCAGATATTTTATTAAAAACTTCAAATTTTACTAAACACTAATACTGCAGTAGCTTTAAATTAACCTTACACAAATACCACAGTCCCTTTGATTTGTTAAATATATTGTAAAAAAAAAACAATTATCTGCCTGAATTAGAATAAAGTTGAAAGAACTAAAATGGACTATTTAATTTAGGCTGAGTTGGAGAAAGTGAAGAAACGTCGACTTGAGCGTGAACGTGAGCAGGAGGAGAGGGAGAGGGAAAGGGTAAGTTTTTTTGTCTAATATGTGAGAACCGCATGACAAACTGCCAATAAAAAGTTCAACATTTATTTTAACTCTGTTATATGTCCACATTGCTAATTTCTTTTTAAATTTATCATGCTTAGATAATTTAAACGTTGAATGATTTAATATTGAATTAAAACATAACTCATCTTGAAGAGAAAAACATTTAAACACATCTATTTATTTAAAATGTTAAGGTGCATTAAATACAATTATTCTTTAAACATGCTAAGATTGTTTCTTCATGGAATAATTCTTTACCAGGAAATGTTACAACGAGAGAAAGAAGCTGACTATTACAAAGAATGGGAAAAACAGGAAGATGGTGTAAGTCCTTTATATCTGTATTTTATTACATTTGTTTTAACTTGTTTTTTTTAAAGATGTAATATTTTATTGTTATTTGACTAGTGATAGATGAACATTTTTCTTTTAGTTTCACCTGAGCCAAGCCAAGCTTAGATCAGAGATAAGAATAAAAGATGGACGGGGTGTGTACATTTTTTCTTGTACTAAAATTTATCAACATGTTCTATTGCTAGAACATAGATGTATATTTATCAATATTTTCTTGTACATTTATCAACATGTTCTATTGCTGGAATATAGCTGTACATTTTTTCAACACATTTTATTCATCAGCAAAACCAATTGATTTACTGGCCAAGTACATCAGCGCAGAAGATGATGAGTTGGCAGTAGAGATGCATGAACCATACACATATCTTTATGTAAGTCAACACATTTAACACATAGACCATGGACTTGTAAGTTAGTTCATTTACACATGTAATTGTAAATCACTTTAAGTAACTATCTAAACTATAAATATCTGTGTAAATCAATTTAGAATAGAACTGTATCTATGGAGATCTAACACATTTTAACTATGAGAGTTAAAAGTCAAATCCTTTCTTGAAATAGTAACCTAAATTATGTATTGTCTAGGGATTGACCATCCAAGATCTTGAAGACTTACTGGAGGACATTAAAGTTTATTTAGAGCTGGAAGAAGGGAAAAATGCTGACTATTGGAGGGACATTATTACAGTCACCCAGGATGAGTTGGTCAAACTTAGGAAGTTGGACTCTAGAGGTGAGAGCTGGCTAAATTGTTGATTAAACTAGATTTTATAAACTAAGAACTATTCAAACAGTAGAGGTAAGAATTGGTTGTTTAGTTTTATTGAATGTAATCCTATAGTTAAATAAGATGTTTTCTTATATTGTCTGTTAGAATTTATTGGGGACAGGCGAGATGGAATCAATCAAGCTGTCACATCTGAGATTGGAGATATCTTTAAAGGGAAGACAACCAATCAACTCAAGCTCCTAGAGAAACAAATCAAAGACAAACTCAGTGGTGGTGAAGGCATTGATGTTGGTGAGCTACAAAATATCTTACATTTGTAATTGTAAGAAAAGTGTGTCAAAGTACAAAAAATCAAAATTTAAAAAATGCTTGAATGATTTGATAATAAGCAGCTGTTAGCTCAGATTCAGGTTTTATTTTTAGAATAAGAATTTCTTTCTCTAGTATATTATGTTAAGCCTTTTTCTTGTACAGCTCTTCTTATGTATCAATTTACATTCAGCATAACAACTGCTACAGACGTAATCTTAGTTATAAATAAAATCAAAACAGTTTCACAACATGTGAATTGTTTCTCCTATACACGGTATTTCAGGTCCTAATTTTGTATTTTCTCCTGAGACATTTACCCCTCTATTGCTAGTACCAAAAGTATGTTTTAATTTCAGGCTACTGGGAGTCTCTGTTACAGCAGTTGAAAGCTTATAAAGCAAGAACTAGACTCAGGGAAAGGCATCAGGAAGTTTTACGGCAAAAACTTTTTAAGCTTAAACGTGAGGTAAGCAATGCTCAGCCGTGGGGGGTGGGGGGGACGACGACACATACAAACTGCTCTTGTATGAGCTTTTAATGGTTTTACACCAAGAAGACAAGATGAAAAGGAGAGTATCGATATTATTTATACATACTATTATTACTATTGATTAGGTTGATGTGAAGAATGTATGTTTTTTCCTTTCCAGCAAGGCATTGAGTCTGGGCCTTTGTTTCCTGTTGTTACAACAGAGAAGCCAGAGTCAAGTAAATCTGTACATGAGTCATCACCTCAACCAGGACCATCACAAGAGCCATCAGACAGGTCAGTTGCAGGGTCACCTAACCCCTCCCTATTATAGATCAATTTTAAGGGCAGAGACATTTATGCAAACTACTTTTTTTTCTTCTAATTTAGCGGGCCAGTTGAAGAAGAGAAAAAAGAAGAGGAAGAAGAAACAATAACAGAAGAAGACATGCAAGAAATGGAATATATCAAGGGAGGATACTCTCCCAGATTATTTCAAGCTGAAGATCTCACTCTTGATGCTGTTGTTTATGATGAAGCTGATGATAACAAAAAATTAGACTTGGCAAGAAAACAGGTGTTTGCTACTGGACGAGTGAGGGTGAGTTAAACAGGCCATAGAGATTAATAATTAATTATTGATTAATTAACTTAAAAGGTCATAAGGTAATGAAGTAAAACTATTTAGTTTCTGTTGGGCATTTCAAATTTTTGTTAACCCACAATATTTCTCACATATTTAAATACAAATTCTGATGTCACCTTTGCCAATTAAAATATGAAAGTTACAATATTTAAATATGTAGGTGAAACAGCAATCAGAATTTAGCTCTATAAAAATGTATTTTGTTTTATCAAGTATCACAATTAAGTGCCTATGGAATAATGTTTAAATTATAAAAATCAATGAAATCATTTAACTAGTTACTTTGATCTAGAATAACAGCTATAGTAAGTGTTTATTATTTTATCAGACTGATGGTGAGACAGAGTTTGAAAAGAAAGCCAGGGAAGGAATGGATTTGGATGAGGCTCAATTTAGCGTTGAACTTAATTTGGATCAGCAGTCATTTATGTGGTCAGATAAATACAGGCCTCGAAAACCTCGCTTCTTTAACAGAGTACACACAGTAAGTCAGACATTTTTTTACATCTTTGTGTTGCTATATTTACTTCTTTAACTGTGTAATGCAAAGCTGTCTATGCCTGTCACTAAAAATAACACTGCCTGTTCTTAAGACTTTATTGACAATTTTTTGTTCTATGCTGCAACTACTTGAAATGTCTCCAACTAAAATATATGTTCTGTGGTATCTGTGCAGGGTTTTGAATGGAACAAGTACAATCAAACACATTATGACATTGACAACCCTCCACCAAAGATTGTCCAAGGCTATAAATTCAATGTAAGTCATCAATGTGTTCCTAGTCTGTAGAATAACTAGTGAAATAGTAGTTTGAAATAAGTAAAACACTGAACCTTTATTGTTTCTATTCCTCAGATTTTCTACCCAGACCTCATTGATAAAGCAAAAACTCCAGAATATTTTGTGGTAAGTGTATACAGTGTACTAAAGAAATTATAAATAGGTCAGGGTGGGGTGCTGTTTCTATGTCGGGTCTAAAGCACATCACAGCTTTAAGTTTAATGACAATCATATTTCAAACACTTGTTTCATAATTGAAAAATGTTCTTTTTCAGACCCCATTAGAAGGCAGCAAAGATTTCGCTATGCTTAGATTCCATGCAGGCCCACCTTATGAGGTATTTTATATTACTGAATCTTAAGTTGTCTTTAACTGTGCTACTGATTTTAATCATGATCAGTTTTAAATGTGAAATATTTTATTTTTACAGGACATAGCCTTCAAAATAGTAAACCGTGAATGGGAATATTCATATAAAAGGGGTTTTAGGTGTCAGTTTCACAACAACATTTTTCAACTCTGGTTCCATTTCAAGCGCTACAGATACAGACGATAAATTTTTATTTACTCATTTTAATAAAAAAAATTGCATTAAAATTAAAATACCCATCTCTGTTTTAATTTTTCCAGCTTTACACTTTGTCAGACTAGACTAGAAGTTTATATAATTCTAAGTTCACTTATCTGAATTATAATGCTAGGAAGACAACAATGTTATGGCAGAAATGTTTCTAATCTTTGCTTTAAACAATTTTAAAAAACTGTACTCTTAGATTTTTATTAAACCATAGGTGTTTTTTTTAAATAATAATTCTTAATAAATAGCTGGGCACTGTTTATCTCCCTTGTAGCAGTCACAATAAATTGAGTAGGTCTGTTATAACAATTGGGCCTCTAGAGGGGTCCCTATAAAGTTCAACCCCATTTCCTACACTGTCATGCACAATCCAGAATATCCTCCACTGAAACTGCTAGAGATGTTTTCCTGTGAAATAAGGCTAAAGTCATGGTACTAAGCTTGTCAACTCAACTTGCCATGATACAGGACTAATGTCCTTGAAGTTCAAGATGTCACTGACTTTCTTTGGTGCCTGAACCATCTTTAAATAATTTTCTAGGTGTAATCCAAATTTTTGTCTAAGAGACAAACAGCACCAATCAAGTAGTGGACGAGGCTGACCATACAAACTCTCTATTTTTTCTAAGACTTCCTTGTTGGCTGAGGGATATTTGCCTTCTTTTATCCACTCACTGTCATCCTCAAGATTGTATCCAGCGCGTAAAATCATCAGTGCTATTGCACTATGACCTTCTTCAAGACATATCTGCAACCCTGATCCAAAATGACAAGGAAGAGCAATGGGTTTACCCAAACTTAAAAATAGCTTGACAATATTTTCATGACCTTTGAGTATGGCAAACCACAGAGGTGTAATATCATTGAAAGACTGTGGACAGTTTTCTTCAAAATTATATTCAGTCATAAGTGACATATGATTGATGAGTGTGTAAGTCATATCTAAGTCACCAAGATATGCTGCCATGTGTAGCGGAGTTACTTTAATGTCACAGGTTGAACACACGCTTGTCATTGAAGCTCTCCAAAAACTGCCAAATGATAAACACTCACATAATGCATTTGCTTGCAAAAGAAGTTTAAAAATATCTGGTTTATGCTGCATGACAGAGGCTAATAGTGGTGTGACACTGTGACCACAACCTAAAAGTAAAAATACAGTTTGACTATTGGAATAAACAACCCATAATTAAACCTACCCAGCTTTAAAAAAGTCATTTGTACAAATTACATAAATAAAACTAAATGCAAGTTTTTAGAATGTGCACATTTTTTTGTAACTAAATAATATTGATTTCACCAAACTCTGATAACCTTACCAACAATAGCATCAAATATTTACTGATAATCACCTATTGAACTTACCCTTAGAAAAAATAAACTGTGTAGTTACAGCTTTGTTACTAGCAATATTATATTGACCCATTGGTTCACTACTCAAAGACCCCCAAAACTTAGACAAAGCATCAACATTAACATCTGCTCCATGTTGAATCAGGAGCTTGACTAGCTCTGTCTGGCCCATGACAACAGATGTGACCAGAGCAGAACTCCCATCCCCATCCAGGCTGGCATTTACATTGATCCCTGCAGTCAGCAGCAGTGAGAGAATCTCCAGCGTCTCTGGAATACAAAGCTGGGATTCAACTTTTACAAATATTGTAGCATCAAATGTGTTGAAACATTGCTATGTCTTTGTTTATTGAAAGCTTATGGGTCATCATTAAGTTGTTTCTTAATTAATGATTACAAAATGCAACAATTCTACTCCACTTCATGCCATCTTTGACCAAACAACAGCTAATGCTTATTTCAGAAAAAAAATATGATAAAATAACTTTTTTAAAATGTAATTCTATTTTATTTTGATACAACTACAATATAAAAGTAAAGGTGACCTTATATAGTACACAATCAAGGTCTCTTTGGGGGGGGGGGGGGGGGGGGGGAAGGGTCAGAGTCTTGAGATCTAAATAATCTAATGGGTACTTAACTCATTTTAGGAAAAGTAAAGCAGTTGGGCATAGTGCTGACCACACTATCCCTTCACAGAAACAGGTGAACTCTACTTCACTTGCCCCATAGACAGTCTGGTTTGAAAGGGAACTTTACTACTTAAAGCTTGCTATTTGAATGTTACGCTACCATCTTTTTTACCAATAAAAACATTGTTTTATTTTTTCCATACCATGTTTCTGCAAGATGTAAATCTTACTTGGTGTAAAATTCTCAGGCAAAGCATGATACAAAACATTCTGTCCATGCTTGTCTCTAGCTTCTATATTTTCTCCTGCCTGTATCATTTCATGGACTAAATCCTTAACCTGGTCAATAACAGCTTTCATCAGCCGAGTATGGCATGGTTCAGATGTGTGATGTGACAACATTCCTCTCCAGGAGCATAACTCATACGTAAATAACGCAACACCTGTAGCTATTTTTTAAAATAAAACATAATTTAATTATATGGAAATCAGTTTAACAAAGTCTCAAATATTTTTGAAAAATCTAAATAGTGAGAACGTGTAGAATCACCATTTGGTCAAATATCTATTGATTATTATAGAAAAAAATATGGTGTAGAGTAGATATTATTAAAATGCTATTTTAATAAATCAGCACAATTTTGTTCAAAATATTTACTCTTTCTAATCTGTGCTTAAAATTAAATACGCTTTTACTTTTAGTTCTAAAAAAATGGCAACAAGTTGTGTTTTAATCAGGCATTTATGGGGATGGGGGTTAATTATTACATTCTACGATTAGATTTATTTTCATGGTTATTACCCTGTATTACTAACTATATATATATATATATATATATATATATATATATATATATATATATATATATATATATATATATATATATATATATTTAGGCCTATATAATACTATATATATTATATATATCTATAGGCCTATATATATATATATATATATATATATATATATATATATATATATTATATATATAGGCCTATATACTATATATATATTATATATATATATTATAATTTAACATCATTAGGCCCCTAATTTAAAATTTTAATTTAGTAATTACGTAACTATAGGCCTACTTACTACTTACTTACTAACTATAATAATAATTATGAAGATTCAAAATCAAAGTAGATCTACCTTATTTAAAAATTAATAAATATTAAATTAGTTAAATTAGTTAAAATTACCAATCTACTCTACTCTAGTCTAGTCTCTAGACCTAGCCCTAGGCCTTATTTTTATAATATTAAGTAAATAAATGTCTGCACTTGGAAAAAGTTGTTGTAGTTACGTCTTTTAGTTCCGTTAAAAGGGAGGCAACTAACAATATTTTATTGTAATAATAATAAAAATGGCTACTGCTGAGGAAGGGAAGACGCCTACCAATTACCAATATCAGCCTCAGGGCCCAAGTAGTAAGGATTCCGTAAGTGACATAAATTATTAGAGTTTAAGTATCATTATATTATTAGTCATGGTTCAGCATTACACTTGAATTAATGCTGTAAAACCCGGATATTAGTATTAGCACTTGTCATTCTTTTCCGGAACTGTGCTACTCACTGCTCTGAGTGTCTGAGGAGTAGGCTACTCACTGTCTTTCTCATGCTTGTAGAATCTACAAGAATTAATATCATAATAGAAATATATCTAGATCTAGATTAAGTTGTAGCATACAAAATAAATTTTTGAATATTTTATCCCAAAATCATATGAGTGAGTTAGAGGAAAGATTAAGAATTCCATACCATAAAAAATAGGCCTAATCAATATATATTAGATCTATATAGGGGCCTAATATATAGGCCTATAATCATTAAAAAAAATTAATCAGATTCATTGGTACCAAATTTTGAAATTTATTTATATTATTTTATATTTCTAGATCGAGCTTTAACTTTAAAATTAAATAGTTCTAGATTCTAGATCTAGTAGGCCTATAAAATATAAATAGAAGAGGAGAAATTTTTTTTTTAATGTAAAATGTATGGCATTGTATTACCCCACTCAGGGAAAAATTATATGGCATATGGGACACCTGACAAACTGGAAACCACAGTCCGGTTTGTCCACGAAGTTGGACTTGTTGTCTGAATCCTCCACCATATTCAAAAATTAAGAACGAAGAAGAAGAAGAGTATGGTCTTAGAATCTTATCTACTGAAATATCTAGATCTAAGCTCTGTAAAAAATGAAACAAGTGGGAAACAAAAATGAAAATTTTATAAAATATGTTTGCAAAAAAATTGTGACTTCTAATGATAAATTACCAAACAGGGGTGGTTCTTTTATGTAAATTTGCATTAATAATTGTGCAGGCTTGTTTCTGTTTGATGTTATGCTTTATTTTTAAAAATGTACATTTTTACTATGGCTAATTTATATAGTAGGAAAAAAAAACACGGCCGATAAAGGTCTGAATCTTAAAAAATTAATTAAAAAATGTATTTGTAAAATTAAATCACAATTTCTTTATAAAATAAGAACCACAAGTGGTTTATTTAACTCATTTTATATAGTTTTTTTGTGCAGGCAAGTGTTTATATATTAAAATAAAGTTGATTTCAAATTATAGGCAAAATGAAAGAAAATGAAAAGTAATTACACTAGGTTACAGCTGAACCTCAGTGTTATAACGTCATCAGTATGATTGGTACTGATGACTGCAGTGAGAGGGTCAAGAAAACACAAACGCAATTTCAGCTCCTTAATTTTAATGGTTGATACTTCAGTCTTGGATAAAATAGGAAATAATCTTGAACATCAATAACGGCCAGCCTTAGGGGCCAGCCCTACCACACTTTACAAAACAAAACAGGTCTACATGCTTCTAAGGCTAACGTTCAACTGTTCATTCTCCCGGCCCCAGTTTCACCCTCAGGAACCTTAACCCCTGCCTGACCCCAGTAGTCCAGCAAGGGGGAAGGGCGGGCGCCATAGTCTGCACATGGCTAGGTGGGAACAGGGGTGTCTTCCTATCAGGTTATGCCTGTCCCAGTTCAGGTGGGGGGGGGGGGGGGGGAGAAGGGGGGAGGATAACCCACTAGCATTAACAACGGACTCAGTTATAACACTCAGTAGATTTTGAAAATGTGGTTGCTTTGATTATTGAAAATTAATATGATATTAATTTAAAATTAATAAGAGACAGAGGTAAAAACAAAATTGGAAAAAAAGTCAAGAGCTCTGGGCAGGTTTTTGTATGAAAATTCTCCCTTTGTTCTAATGCTACATACTAATCTAAATATCTAGTTGTCAGTAGTTAATAGTACTCAGTAATAGTAATAGTCAGTGGTGAACTAGTAAATTAGTTTAGTTTAAAATTAGTACTGTGCTAGATCTAGATGTTGTGAGTTAGTTTTTTTTACTCTTTACTTTAAATACTAGACTATTGCACATATTTAAAATGGTAAAATAGTCAAATATAAACCCAAAAGGACGCTATTTCTAGTCCTCCCTTTGAATCCTGGTAAGAACGTCTCACAGGCCTGGCCTCAACCAACCGGTGGGCTAGTTGCTTTGAGTTAAATATAAACTCAAAACAATAGGCCTAACAGCCCTAATACAAATATAAAAAAAAAAACTTTATAGGCCCTAATAGTAAGATTTTAAAGGTATTGAAAATTAAAATTAAAAAATCATTTCCTTTAATAAAAGTTTTAGCCTTTCTGGAATTTTTCACACAGTTTAGCTACCATGAATATTATTACTGAAAAAAGTGTTTTCAAAATTGTTAGTGCATTTAAAAGCTTATTATTATAAATAATATATAAATATATATATATTAGTATTTAAATAACTAGATCTATGTCTAGATCTACATATGACATTTGAATGAACTACACATGATTTATTAATATACTCTTTGTTCATTTTTTTTTCATTTGCAGTCTTCTGCTTATTTGATGTCCATTGTTAGCACATTGTCTTCAAGGCAAGTCCTTTAAGTTTATTTCAGCAGTAAAGGTTAAGTGTCATGTTTAAAGTTTCATTTTAGCTTACAAAAAGTATTGCTCATATACATTTATTTATACTATTATTATGTTATTACTTTAAATATGAAATAAGCTAATATTTAGTCTAATAAGAATCAAGCTACATAGAATGTATAGATATACTATAAGTTTTTTAAAATATACTTCTATTGTCCTAGATAATAAATTTTATGAGATTATTTTCAATAAATATCACAGGTGTATTTTCTTGGTGATATAGTTATATTTAGGACATAATTTCAAGTAAATGCAAGTCTCTTTTAAAATGTGCATAGGTTTTTGTCAGCTTTAAAAGTAGTGTGGACCTATATTTAAATTATGTTGATAATTTGTCTTCTTATGCCAAAATGAATTTTCACAGTGCTAATTATGATCAAAGAGAAAAAGAAAAAACAAGAATAGAAAAAGCTTTTAGAGAGAGTGACAAGAGGCTAGGGGAACTTGTAACAGGTAAGCCTATATGAATGAGCTGACTTCTTGTCCTTAATTTAAAGTATTTGTATGAATCTGAAAAGAAAGTATTTAAAAAATACATGTTCTCCATTTATGTCTTAAATTACAATAATTATTTGGTCTTCACATGATAATTTACAAATGTTTTATTTTTTATTTTAAGAAAATTACCAGGATGTGACCAAGATTTTACAAGCTTTCAATGGGATGACCAAAAGTATCAATGGTATGTTTCTACTAGTCTGTGGTTTTAATGTTCACCTTACCTACATTAAGTGAATTATGGGATGACCTAAAGTATCAATGGTATGTTTCTACTAGTCTGTGGTTTTAATGTTCACCTTACCTACATTAAGTGAATTATGGGATGACCTAAAGTATCAATGGTATGTTTCTGCTAGTCTGTGGTTTCAATAAGATGACCTAAAGTATCAATGGTATGTTTCTACTAGTCTGTGGTTTTAATGTTCACCTTACCTACATTAAGTGAATTATTGAAACAACTTACGTACACATACAAATGCATATTTATGATTGTTGATAGTTTTCTTCAGTGTGCTGAAACTAAGCTAATGTAACCAGCTTATGAACATCATTTGCCTATTCTCAGTTTTATTTATCTTCCACTGCTCTGCATATCTATTTATTTCAATAACATAGCAATTAAAAAACACTAAATAAGCAATAAAAGATTTCAAACAATCCAAATTTTAGATAATTTAAAGCCAAACTGGCTATACATTTTAAAAAAAAACTAATTTGTCTTTAACTTTGTAAATTTATATCTAATTGTACTTGTTGTATTTTACAGTATTATTTTATTGAAGTATAGCTGTAGTCACATCAAGGCTTACATGTAGTGTAGAATTTTATTACAATACTTAATTATTAATGTATATGCAGTAAAGTGAGAAAAAGATTTTATAATAATTTTTTATTATAATGATTTTTTATTATCACAATTATATTAATTTATTTTTAAAAATTTTGATTAGTAAAATTATAAACACATTACTTAATACTTATAATTCAACAAAAATTGAATATTAATTTTATTCTAGAATCTCGTGAGAAGATAAGAAAAATAAAAGAAGATTTAAATTCTTGTAAAACCCTCCTTCATTTTAAACGTGATGAACTTCGCAAGTTGTGGAAAGATGGTGTAGAACACAAAGCAGTTTTGTCCATGTTGGAGCAAGTGTAAGCTCAATGATTCCTATCCATTCTATGTATTGTTTGAGTGTGTCTTTTCTCATTGTGAACAAATTTATCAAACAACAACTTGTTTTGTTTGGGTACACATTATTATGGTCCAAATTGTTGTATCTTAGAGAACAAATGAAGGAAGTCCAGGACAAGATGAACACATACATGGCCAACAAACATTACCTTCATGCTACAGATACCATTGTACAAGCAGGTGTGTTGATTAATTAACATTGAATCAAATTTGTGAAAATATCACCAGATGAAAGTTAACATACTGCCTATTGCTTACAATAAATCTGTATCCTATTTTAAAGTTAGCAGAATTAGTCATTTATTATGGATTGATGTCAAATAATGAAAGCAGATAACTAATACACATTTTTGAAAGATTTATTTTCTGAAAGTTAAAATATGTATTAATTTCAGTGTCTATGCTAGAAGGTCCTCTAAATGGCATTGATGCCTTGCGTGAGGTTCGAGGTGATCTTATCAACATTAAGGAGGTAATTACATTTCTCATCAGCCAAGCTTATATTAAGGAAACAAATGTCTTATCCAGTAACAATATTGACAGCTTGAATCTAGGTGTGTGACTACACACTAGTTCACAGAAAGATATTGTTATAGAATTGTCTGCTTCCTAAACTACAATTGTTATTTACAGTTCACTAAAATATTTATTTAAAAAACTGAATTTATCAGTAAATTCACAAATTAGGATGTTGTATTTCCACACAGCCACTTTCAGTTTGACTGACAGTTTATTCTATGATGGAATAAATCATCAGTCAAACTCCAAGTAGACTAGCAGAATGGCTGCTATGTTATTAAAATCAACATTGCCCCTTTATAAACATTTGTTCAACCTTGAATGACTGAAAATAATTGGATTCCCCTGCTGGCTGCAGAAAATGCATGAAACTCTGATTGAGGAGCTGAGCCGACAGATCTACGAGAGATCTCTGCCTTCCTCAAGTTTACAGCCTGGCAGTCTGATGAGGTGGAGCAGGAAAGATGCAACTGTTTGGGGGTGGTCTGATGGTGTGGACTCTCCTAGAAGAGTTCCAAGTAAGTTGGAAAACATTTTTGTAATAAATGTATCATTAGAAATAAAACACAGTCATTAGTTAGTTGTTGAACTCATCTCATGAGGCTGATAAAGTTTTGTTTTTTGTGATAGATGCATAAGTTGAATGTGCTGTTCAAAATACAGTGTCATCTGTCCATCCCATCTCCCTCCCCCAGTCATAAGAAAGGTCTATTTTGCATGTCTGAAATTTCAGCAAAAATATTTTAGTAGTTATTAACACATTTTGAGAGAGAGAGAGAGACATCAGAGTGATGTTCTTTGTATATTTTATATTTCTCTACAGAACAGGACTCAGTTGAATCTTCTAACAACAAAGCTTACACAGAAGTGAAAGAAGACTTGAACAGCAACCCAGAGGAAAACCTGACCAAGTTTATTGCTATTTTAACTGAATCTCTCTTTGTGCTGAGAAAACTGCCAGATGCAGTGGAGGTAAATATGATAATTGTGGTACAATAATATTCAATCTTTTTCATAATCAATTGGTCCTTGTGATTAATTTCTTTATACATTAATTTTTGTCTTAAAATTGCTAATAAATCTCATAATTTTATTCAGCGCATAAAACTTGGCATGAAAGGAAGTCTTCACAAGTTAATCAACACAGCTACCCAACAGATAGCTGAAAGGTATTTTTTATAATAATACTCTGAGAAATGCTCTAAGAAATGTTTACTTTAAAAATTACAATGACAGAAGTAACAAAAATCTTTCTCCCCAATGTCTAGCTCGGGCCAGCAGCTGGACTCCATGGAGAATCATGTCCAGCCCAAGTACTTCAATGAGCTGCTCAAGCTTGTGTTCCAGCACAGCCGATGTGTAGCCCAGACCCACCAGACATTTCTGGACCACGTACTCAAGTTAACTGTAAGTCTCTACCCAAAATGTTTCTCACTCAACTCTAAGATCATGTTGGGTTACTTGTTTTACACCTGGAAATATTGTATCATCTATCTCATCATCATACACTTCTTTTCTAGCACCCAACAGCAAATATTGACCTGAAATTATTCAATGACTTTCATCTCTCTCATCATCATACACTTCTTTTCTAGCACCCAACAGCAAATATTGACCTGAAATTATTCAATGACTTTCATCTGTCTCATCATCATACACTTCTTTTCTAGCACCCAACAGCAAATATTGACCTGAAATTATGCAATGCCTTGTATCTCTCATCATCATACACTTCTTTTTTAGCACCCAACAGCAAATATTGACCTGAAATTATTCAGTGACTTTCATCTCTCTCATTATCATAAACTTCTTTTCTAGCACCCAACAGCAAATATTGACCTGAAATTATTCAGTGACTTTCATCTCTCTCATTATCATACACTTCTTTTCTAGCACCCCACAGCAAATATTGACCTGAAATTATTCAGTGACTTTCATCTCTCTCATCATCATACCTTTTATCATCTCTCTCATCATCATACACTTCTTTTCTAGCCTTCACCTGGCATTGACAATGAGGTAACTGACACTGTTTATGTAACTGTTCCTTTTTTTCAAAAGCTTTGCATTTGATGTTTTTCATTTTACTCCATATCATTTTCTTGGCTGTTTTTTTTTTATATTTTTGTTTCATTCTTCCTGTTTAGAAGATCAGCTCTTTTTTTTAGAAATGAGAAGATTATTTTTGACAAAGCCAGTAATTTTAGTATGAGGCAACACATTTATAAGCTCATCGAGGAAAGAAAAAAAATAATGTAAACATTTATCCATGTCTTGATTTAAATTTTGTCTTTTTATTTATTTAAAAACTTATCAGAGACATGTTTATCATAATTTATTTATATTAATTTGCATCATAATGCAGTAGCTAGGCCTTGGTTGTATTGGGGTCACTGTAACAATTCTGATCATCAGACAAAATCATGGAACACATTTTTAAACCCCGATAATTTAAGAATGCTGATATTCTTAGACAGATCATGTAACATCACAAAACTTATGTTTTAAGCCATCAGACAGATCATATATCAACAAACACATGTGTTTAGCATCAGACAGATCACATATATTAACACATGTTTAGCATCAGACAGATCATGTAACATCACAACACTGATGTTTTAAGCCATCAGACAGATCATATATCAACAAACACATGTGTTTAGCATCAGACATATTATGTAACAACACAACACTGATGTTTTAAGCCATCAGACAGATCATATATTAACAAACACATGTGTTTAGCATCAGACATATTATGTAACAACACAACACTGATGTTTTAAGCCATCAGACAGATCATATATCAACAAACACACGTGTTTAGCATCAGACAGATCATGTAACATCACAACACTGATGTTTTAAGTCATCAGACAGATCATATATCAACAAACACACGTGTTTAGCATCAGACAGATCATGTAACATCACAAAACTTATGTTTTAAGTCATCAGACAGATCATATATCAACAAACACATGTGTTTAGCATCAGACAGATCTTGTAACAACACAACACTGATGTTTTAATCCAATACAAATAAAGTTCGAGGCTCTTCAAATATACTGCCTAAAATTTAAGCTGTGTTATCTGGAAATGTATAATGTATCATTTTAAGCTAAGATATGAGACTATAATTTTGCTATATCATGTACATGTTTTCATAAAATTTTGTTTATGGTGACATTTGCCTATTTTTTTTTTTACAAATAATTTTCTTAAAAATGTGAAAATAATTCAATTTTAATTGAGAAACACAATTGTATTTCAATATCGTTTTTTTTTTTTAAAACACTTTTTAAAAAAAATAATTCTTATTGAAACACTTAAAAACAAAATGTATGGAATGGGACTTTTTTGTGCATGAAAAAGTGTATTCAAAATTCTAGAAGGTGTTGTTTTTAAGCTATATTTAGTTTTCATCATTTTCATTTGTAGAATTAATGTATTTTGTGTCATCTGACAATGTTCAAGTCAATGTGAACAGCTTAATTTGTGATGGTCTAAACACTTACATTATCTCTTTATAGACACTCATCAGACCAATAATGTAATACTTCAATCATACTTCTGTAAATACATCTTACAACAATTATATCATACAACTCTTACTTTTCTAAATCTCCGCATTGTTAACTGTCAAACTATTGTTATTTATCTAACTTTATTTCTATTGTGTAGAAATCAGGCATGCCACTACAGAACCATATAATGTACGACATGAAAGATGTCTGGTCGGAGATTCAAGCCAGGGTAAGTCAGTTTTTCTTCTGTCTGATTGTATTCTTGTTTCTTGTAGAACTTATTAGGTCATCTGTTTTGTCTGCGCGGTAGGTGTAATCTATCAGTAGACCTGCAATGTAGAAACACTGGTCTAGCTGGTAACATGGGTGAGAAAAATGTGGAATCCCATGGGTCTAGCTGGTAACATGGGTGAGAGAAATGTGGAATCCCATGGGTCTAGCTGGTAACATGGGTGAGAGAAATGTAGAAACACACAGGTCTAGCTGGTAACATGGGTGAGAGAAATATGGAGTCCCATGGCTCTAGCTGGTAACATGGGTGAGAGAAATGTGGAATCCCATGGGTCTAGCTGGTAACATGGTTGAGAGAAATGTGGAATCCCATGGGTCTAGCTGGTAACATGGGTGAGAGAAATGTGGAATCCCATGGGTCTAGCTGGTAACATGGGTGAGAGAAATGTGGAATCCCATGGGTCTAGCTGGTAACATGGGTGAGAGAAATGTGGAATCCCATGGGTCTAGCTGGTAACATGGGTGAGAGAAATGTGGAATCTCATGGGTCTAGCTGGTAACATGGGTGAGAGAAATGTGGAATCCCATGGGTCTAGCTGGTAACATGGGTGAGAGAAATGTGGAATCCCATGGGTCTAGTTTTGTCTAGCAAGTCAAATTTTGTTATTTTGTCATATTGTTCCAGCTCCAAATTTTACTCAGTCAATACCTGGATGTCCCCAATAGCATGTTATCTCGTCAACAAGTTCCCTCGGGGTTTGACCAGCCAACAATGGACATCAGCCAATATTTTAGCAAAAAGAAAGCTGGGAAAGCTAAAAAGGTAAAAAGGTTTCCACTTATTTGTAGTCAAATTGTCAAAAAGATACAGTTTTCTCTAAGTTAAATGAACTTTATCTTTTTTAAGTCTAGGTTGTTGTCTATTGTTAGTCGTTTTGTTGTAAATATTTGTCATAATTTTTTTATGTGGATGTTGCTATGATATGTTAGACTTCAGTGTTACCTTGAGACTGATAACTTATCCAACTACATAGTCCATCATGAGTATTTTAAGTGGCTAATGCTCAGTCCTCTGTCCTTTAGTTGGCTAACTCTCCAATCTCTGTCCTTCAGTTGGCTAACTCTCCAACCTCTGTCCTTCAGTTGGCTAACTCTCCAACCTCTGTCCTTCAGTTGGCTAACTCTCCAACCTCTGTCCTTTAGTTGGTTAACTCTCCAACCTCTGTCCTTCTGTTGGCTAACTCTCCAACCTCTGTCCTTCAGTTGGCTAACTCTCCAATCTCTGTCCTTCAGTTGGCTAACTCTCCAATCTCTGTCCTTCAGTTGGCTAACTCTCCAATCTCTGTCCTTCAGTTGGCTAACTCTCCAATCTCTGTCCTTCAGTTGGCTAATTCTCCAACCTCTGTCCTTCTGTTGGCTAACTCTCCAATCTCTGTCCTTCAGTTGGCTAACTCTCCAACTTCTGTCCTTCAGTTGGCTAACTCTCCAATCTCTGTCCTTCAGTTGGCTAACTCTCCAATCTCTGTCCTTCAGTTGGCTAACTCTCCAATCTCTGGCCTTTAGTTGGCTAACTCTCCAATCTCTGTCCTTCAGTTGGCTAACTCTCCAACTTCTGTCCTTCAGTTGGCTAACTCTCCAATCTCTGTCCTTCAGTTGGCTAATGCTCAGTCCTCTGTCCTTCAGTTGGCTAACTCTCCAATCTCTGTCCTTTAGTTGGCTAACTCTCCAATCTCTGTCCTTCAGTTGGCTAACTCTCCAATCTCTGGCCTTTAGTTGGCTAACTCTCCAATCTCTGTCCTTCAGTTGGCTAATGCTCAGTCCTCTGTCCTTCAGTTGGCTAACTCTCCAATCTCTGTCCTTTAGTTGGCTAACTCTCCAACTTCTGTCCTTCAGTTGGCTAACTCTCCAATCTCTGTCCTTCAGTTGGCTAATGCTCAGTCCTCTGTCCTTCAGTTGGCTAACTCTCCAATCTCTGTCCTTTAGTTGGCTAACTCTCCAATCTCTGTCCTTCAGTTGGCTAACTCTCCAATCTCTGGCCTTTAGTTGGCTAACTCTCCAATCTCTGGCCTTTAGTTGGCTAACTCTCCAATCTCTGTCCTTCAGTTGGCTAACTCTCCAACCTCTGTCCTCAGGTTTCCTTGTTTAGGTTTGATGCCTCCCAACATGCCATCAGTGTCACAAGCGCCAGACAGCAGATACAGCAGCAGTACGAACATGTAAGTCATGTGCTATTGGCACCTCCAAATGTGTAAGTCATGTGCTATTGGCACCTCCAAGTGTGTAAGTCATGTTCTATTGGCACCTCCAAGTGTGTAAGTCATGTGCTATTGGCACCTCCAAGTGTGTAAGTCATGTGCTATTGGCACCTCCAAGTGTGTAAGTCATGTGCTATTGGCACCTCCAAGTGTGTAAGTCATGTTCTATTGGCACCTCCAAGTGTGTAAGTCATGTGCTATTGGCACCTCCAAGTGTGTAAGTCATGTGCTATTGGCACCTCCAAGTGTGTAAGTCATGTGCTATTGGCACCTCCAAGTGTGTAAGTCATGTGCTATTGGCACCTCCAAGTATGTAAGTCATGTGCTATTGGCACCTCCAAGTGTGTAAGTCATGTGCTATTGGCACCTCCAAGTATGTAAGTCATGTGCTATTGGCACCTCCAAGTGTGTAAGTCATGTGCTATTGGCACCATCTGTAGCTTGACTTAACTTTAACAGCAATAACTTACGATCATTACTAACATTTTGACAATACATTTTATTTTTTTAGAAGAATATTGGTCTGTTTATCACTAGTTGTATCAGACATGCTAATAACATAACCAAATTTTGAATGGAATAAGAATGGTCTCTGTTTTGTATGGAACAAGTACACACATACTGGAAAACACTAATCCAATGACGTCATGAAATCAGTATTTAGTGTTAAAAATAATTGAGCTAAATTTGTTTTGTCCAGGACACCCTTGGTTTACCTGACAGTTGGCACATTATAAAGGTGTGCAAACCTGGTGCTTTCAACATCACAGGTGAGCCTTATCCTGTGGACTGTTTGTTTCATTTATTTAAATATATATGTTCTCTATTGTATCATCTCTATTCTTCTACCTCATCTGTTATGTAAACTTCAGTGTTTCTATTTAGTCATCTCTATGTTGTTGTACTAAATCATCTCTATGTTGTTGTACTAAATCAGCTGTTCTTGTGTCGAATTTCTCCAGCCATCTATAAACCACTGAGGTCATTTATCAGAGAGGTAGAAGATATTATGCAAACTACCTCAGGGTAAGTTACCTAAATGTAATACGGCAGTTTGGTTCACTTGTGGTCTAGATAGACTGTTGTTGTGATGTTAATGTTGTGGAACCATGATGGTCTAGTTGCTAGTGGTGATACACTTCATGTTTAAGGCTTGTATAGAAATAGTTTAAAACCCATGGGATGGTGAGTTGTGTGTGGAGTTTATCCCTGTGTGTAGTTTATCCATGTGTGGAGGTTATCCCTGTGTTGTAATTTCCCCTTGAGTCATATGCTGGTATAAAAGTCACATGAATGATTGTTAGGACACATTTTGTTAGAGGAACAGGTGGATAAGATGTGGGCATGGAACGTCAAGTTAGGTGGTGATATAGACTCTAGTTGTGCAGATGTTTTGATGATTCAATTAAACTCACTAAAAATGCATTTGCAGACTTCAAGAATTCATCACAGACTTTGTTCAGAATGTTTTTCTTGGCCAAGTTCATAGCAAAGTGTCTGGAAGCATTGACGCAGCAACTAGAGGTAAACAACACATTAGTGAATTGATGCATTTATAGCAGGAATATATTGCCACTTATAGTGAGTTGATGCATTTACAGCAGGAATATATTGTCACATTTCAATTGTATAATTACATAGTATATGTTTAAAATCAACAAGGCAAAAATAATATAAATACTGATACAATAATTTGATTACAAGGAAAAATTTAACTTAATTTTGGTGCTTTATTTTAAAAACTCAATATGCAGTAAGCAGTATAACAACACAATTAAAGCACTTTATTAACATTATAAATTTCAAATATACTTTTTACTAAAATTATGTCTATCCTAATGTTGATGAATAAGTTGCAACAATGAAAAACTTACTTCTTGTGTATGTTACCCAGTGCAAAGAGATGGTGACAGCCACTTGTGTAAGTGAAGTATGGTGGACCAGTATTGCTGGCTGCCTGTTTGTGTTGAGTTGATGTTACTCATGAAACTAACATGCTGTTTCAGTTTTTAATTTATTTAATCCATGGCGCATTTCAAGAGAGTTAACTCACCCACAAAGTGTTTGAAATAACAGCCTGCATTTTCATTGTTAATATTTCAAATAAGCAACCTTAGGTCTAATATTTCACACAAACAACTTTTTCTTGTTCAACATAAAGGTTTGGCCTATTTCTGAGTTGGAAAGAAATACAGTGCTGGTTTTTTATAATTCCTTTACATGTAACACAAATGGGTGTGTGTGTAAACATACAAAATATCAATGTAAAGGCATTATAAAGTCACACTGCAGTGTGAAGTCCATAGCAGTATGGAAACCCATTTTGCAGAGTAAATAAAATATTGGAGTGTTTGGCAACAACTGAAATGTTGAAGTCGTTAGTAGTATGGTAGCCCATTTCACAATTTAACTGAAATCCTGAAGTGTAGTCCATAGCCTTATGGAAGCCGATTTAACAATGTAATTTAAATGTTGGAAGTCCATAGCAGTATGGTAGCCCATTTGGCAATGTAACTTAAATGTTGAAGTCCATAGCAGTATGGCAGCCCATTTGGCAATGTAACTTAAATGTTGAAGTCCATAGCAGTATGGCAGCCCATTTGGCAATGTAACTTAAATGTTGGAAGTCCATAGCAGTATGGCAGCCCATTTGGCAATGTAACTTAAATGTTGGAAGTCCATAGCAGTATGGCAGCCCATTTGGCAATGTAACTGAAATGTTTAATTTTCCACTGTGCTTGCTAGTGGAGGAGGAGGAAGATGGTCACAAGTGTAAGTCTTGGTGTGGTATGTGTTCTAGAGGAGCTTTTCATGTCTCAATGTCACATGGCTCACTGGCAGCTCTTATGTCATCTGTTTCAGTCCTATGCATGTCATATCTGGACATTTGTCTAGAACTATGCTTCCCTCATGTGCTGGATTGCTCTGCATGTCCGTGTGCCACTGGCAGCTGTCACTTGTCTGTAGTGTAACTCTGTCTTTTTGGCCAGACTCCATTTAGACAACTTTAAAGGTGTAGACTCCAGATTCTACCACACCTGTCCTATTTAAAATTGTAATAGTGGTATAAGAAAACTGAGCTAAAAAAAACTGTTTCCATGCACAAGATATATGCACAGTCATGTCATATTTTAGTCATGTCATAATATGCCATCTCATCTAGGCTTCAGTTGTCTCCGTGGTGTGGCTAGGTAGAAGGTTACATCATTTGTCTTACTCAAGTGATGTGTGTGGGGGGATGTTGTGAGGGGGTAGTATAGGTAGGGGACAGACTATAGGTGGCAATAGGTTACCCATATAACAGGGAGATGTGGTCGGAATATAGCCACATAGCTTTTACAGGGAAGATGTGATTGGAATAAGGCCACGTAGGATTTTAAATGGCAGAAAAATTGTAAATGTTGTTAAAAAACTATCATGGTCTGCCTGAGTTGCTTACCTTGTTAGCTAATCAGATTTGCCAGTTTGTCATGTTCTAATGAAAAATTATTTTTGATTTGGCTGACCTATTCTCCAGCAATGTCATCCACTTTTTTCTTCTCTGTTCAAAATGTGCTCCCACTTCTTTTGGTATAAAAAGCAAAGGTTTTATTTTCATTAAGTTTATTTATCAGTGTCAAAATGTTGACTGTGTTTTTTATTGCCTTCCCCATCCATTTAGTTTGTGATCTCATCCACTAGCATGAGTGTTGAAGTTTTGTCCCTTGAGTGTTTACAACATGGTTTGGTGCCTCAGATATTGATGTTATTCATTTCTTTTGAAAAGTTTGTTTTTTGGTTTTTGAAAAAAAAAAAGATTTGTTGTTTTGTTTTAAAATGTTGATGGAGAAGCATGCTGACTCATGCTTGACTATTGTGCTGACTCCTCTTGGCCAGGATTATGACTCATATGTGACCATTACATTGACTCATATGTGACCATTACATTGACTCATATGTGACCATTACATTGACTCATACTTGACAAGTATGATGACTCATACTTGACAAGTATGATGACTCATACTTGACAAGTATGATGACTCATACTTGACAAATATGATACCTCGTACTTGACCAGAACATTGAGTTATGTTTGACCACTACACTGTTCTATTGCTGTGTACCTTGATGTATAAAAATGCTATGTACCCTGATGTATATTATTGCTGACAAAATAGTGGCCCACCAGTTTTCTGTGGCCAGGACTAAATGAACCAGCATGCTTTGATTGAAGGACCAGTGTTTTATATCAGTTTTGCATGATTTGGATACATTTTAAATTTTTAACTTATATAATTTAAAAACTATCGATAATCTTTTTTTTTTTTACATTTTTTCCTCTTGATAAAGTACACGCAGGAAATGGGATTTTCATCTTTTAACTTGTTTTATTACAGCAAGAAATTAGCACATACAAAATTATTTTTTAATTTGTATTCTATGAAGTTTTTGTCAAATGCAGGTTTTGATGCCTTGCGTAATGTAATCGATGAAAAACGTAGAAGAGAATTAGGAGTGCCAAGGCCTTTACTACAAGTAGGTGGTTGTCAGACATCACAGTATGTCTTTGTTTGGACATCACAGCATGTCTTTGTTCGTACAGTGTTGTATGTGTTGGTACAGCACTGTATATCTGTTGTTTCAATTACTGTAGAAGTTTGTCAGATTAAGTGCTGCATTATTCTGTGTTTGTACAGTACTGTGTCTGTTGTCTCCATTACTACAAGTATGTTGTCAGATTTAAGCTAGTGCTGTATTATTCTGTATATCTGTTGTTTCAATTACTGTAGAAGTTTGTCAGATTTAGTGCTGCATTATTCTGTGTTTGTACAGTACTGTGTCTGTTGTCTCCATTACTACAAGTATGTTGTCAGATTTAAGCTAGTGCTGTATTATTCTGTATATCTGTTGTTTCAATTACTGTAGAAGTTTGTCAGATTTAGTGCTGCATTATTCTGTGTTTGTACAGTACTGTATGTCAGCCTTATTGTTTCCACACCCTCCTGTGGGATGTAGTTTAAATGTTGTACAGTACTGTATGTCAGCCTTATTGTTTACACACCCTCCTGTGGGATGTAGTTTAAATGTTGTACAGTACTGTATGTCAGCCTTATTGTTTCCACACCCTCCTGTGGGATGTAGTTTAAATGTTGTACAGTACTGTATGTCAGCCTTATTGTTTACACACCCTCCTGTGGGATGTAGTTTAAATGTTGTACAGTACTGTATGTCAGCCTTATTGTTTCCACACCCTCCTGTGGGATGTAGTTTAAATGTTGTACAGTACTGTATGTCAGCCTTATTGTTTCCACACCCTCCTGTGGGATGTAGTTTAAATGTTGTACAGTACTGTATGTCAGCCTTATTGTTTACACACCCTCCTGTGGGATGTAGTTTAAATGTGTGTGTTGTGTGTTTGTTGCAGAGCACTGTGATAGTGGACAGCTGTATCCAAGAGTTACAGGACCTGATGCACCACCTACCAGACTATGCTGATCAGTTCTTGAATATGATTTGTAATGTGCTCAGGGACTACAGGGAGAAGTGTCATTCTGCATACAGAGGTATGTGGTATATCTAGTACTTGGTTGTTGTCATTATGCATACAGAGGTATGTGGTATATCTATTACTTGGTTGATGTCATTCGGCATACAGAGGTATGTGGTATATCTAGTACTTGGTTGATGTCATTCTGCATACAGAGGTATGTGGTATATCTAGTACTTGGTTCATGTATTCTGCATACAGAGGTATGTGGTATATCTAGTACTTGGTTGATGTCATTCTGCATACAGAGGTATGTGGTATATCTAGTACTTGGTTCATGTATTCTGCATACAGAGGTATGTGGTATATCTAGTACTTGGTTCATGTATTCTGCATACAGAGGTATGTGGTATATCTAGTACTTGTTTGATGTCATTCTGCATACAGAGGTATGTGGTATATCTAGTACTGGGTTCATGTCATTCATACAGAGATATGTGGTATATCTAGTACTTGGTTGATGTCATTCTGCATACAGAGGTATGTGGTATATCTAGTACTTGGTTCATGTATTCTGCATACAGAGGTATGTGGTATATCTAGTACTTTTTTGATGTCATTCTGCATACAGAGGTATGTGGTATATCTAGTACTTAGTTGATGTCATTCATACAGAGGTATGTGGTATATCTAGTACTTACATGATAAAGCCACTGATGTCTCTAACTTGACTGTCTAGGTGTGGTTGGTGTATAGTGAAGACCTATTCTTTGATTAAAACCTCTGATGTCTCTAACTTGTCAAGGTGTGGCTGGTGTATAGTGAAGACCAAGTTCTTTGATTAAAACCTCTGATGTCTCTAACTTGTCTAGGTGTGGTTGGTGTATAGTGAAGACCAAGTTCTTTGATTAAAACCTCTGATGTCTCTAACTTGTCAAGGTGTGGCTGGTGTATAGTGAAGACCAAGTTCTTTGATTAAAACCTCTGATGTCTCTAACTTGTCAAGGTGTGGCTGGTGTATAGTGAAGACCAAGTTCTTTGATTAAAACCTCTGATGTCTCTAACTTGTCTAGGTGTGGCTGGTGTATAGTGAAGACCAAGTTCTTTGATTAAAACCTCTGATGTCTCTAACTTGTCAAGGTGTGGCTGGTGTATAGTGAAGACCAAGTTCTTTGATTAAAACCTCTGATGTCTCTAACTTGTCTAGGTGTGGCTGGTGTATAGTGAAGACCAAGTTCTTTGATTAAAACCTCTGATGTCTCTAACTTGTCTAGGTGTGGCTGGTGTATAGTGAAGACCAAGTTCTTTGATTAAAACCTCTGATGTCTCTAACTTGTCTAGGTGTGGCTGGTGTATAGTGAAGACCAAGTTCTTTGATTAAAACCTCTGATGTCTCTAACTTGTCTAGGTGTGGCTGGTGTATAGTGAAGACCAAGTTCTTTGATTAAAACCACTGATGTCTCTAACTTGTCTAGGTGTGGCTGGTGTATAGTGAAGACCAAGTTCTTTGATTAAAACCACTGATCTCTCTAACTTGCAGACATTGTTCAGCATGGATCTGATGAAAAAAGAATAATTAGTGCAATGTGGGCTAAGGATGAAGACATCAGCAGATTTTTAAGGTAACAACTGCTTGGATCTACTGACTTCATAAACATACTATATAGATGGACTTAATGACCTAACCATCATATCTATAATTCACTAACTTATAGCAAACTTATAGTCTTAAAGCAAATTAACTAACTTGACTCTCTCATTGGATAAATTGATTTTAAATCTAATTAACAGATGACAACCTTTCAGTTAACAGACTTGACAACCTTTCATTTAACAGACTTGACAACCTTTCAGTTAACAGACTAGACAACCCTATATTCAATTGACTGACTTGACAATTCTGTAAACTACACAGACAACCTAAGAAGGAACATAGTTGACAAACTGGTTATGACTAGGCCTCTCTGATTTAGGTCACTTCCCAGCTGGAGGAGCCTACAGCCTCGCCAAGGGAAAGAACTAGATCGCACCATTTGTTCAGAGGAGGAGATTAGGTCCCTTAACTCCAAAGAATCTGTTATTTTAATCAGTAATTTATCTGGAGATGATGCTCTGATCCCTCAGCAGGAGATCATCACAGACGTCACACAGATGAGAACAGTGGCCAACCTTCACGAGAGTCTGGTCAGTACAAGAGAACCTGTTTCCTCATGTAGCCTTAAGTGTTTCATCTTGTTGCTTTCACTGTATCTTACTGTAAGAGTCTGGTCAGTACAAGAGAACCTGTTTCCTCATGTAGCCTTAAGTGTTTCATCTTGTTGCTTTCACTGTATCTTACTGTAAGTAGTTTTAGGGACAGATCTTGAGACAGACTTTGATAGCATCTCTCATGTGTTTGCTAGCATGTGTTTAATGTCTCTATATTGTCATGCAGGAATGGTTTGCAGATCGCCTTGAACAGTTTGCTGCCAGCCTGACCTCACAGAACAGTTTAAATCCTGCCACAGATGAGCTGCCTATGGTGAGTCCAGTTCTATGTTATAGTGCTGAGATTAACTCAGAGAATAGTGCTAAGACCATTTATTTACACCTCAGTGATCTGACAGATACAATAGATATTTCAAAGATTATTTTATGCACATATTTTTATTGCAGGAGCTGCCACCAATCTCTGACAAAACACTTCAGTGAGTTTTTTTTATGGTAGAAAGAAGATAATGAAGAATTTTTATAAATTTGTTCTTTATACAAAAAGGATCAGTAAGAAAACTTCATCGTAAAAATATTATAAAATAATTATGTCTAGATGTTTGTCTAAATTCTTTAAAATTTGTTTTAAACCAGTCAAATCAGATCTGTAAGATTTGTTTCAGATCATTAAAACAGTTGGTCCAAGATTTTAAGGATCTTGCAGAGATTTGTCTGTTGCTTCTTCACCTAGAGGTCAGAGTTCACTGTTTCTATTATCTACTTCCAGTGGCCAAACAGGTAAGCTTTCATATCTTGTTTCTGTGTGACTGTTCTGTGTATCCCTTGTTTATTTTTGCATGTAACAAATCCACAGTCTATAAAAAATAAACTAGTTTTGTGGGTGATTTAACTCGGTTAATACATGGCCTATGTACATTGATTGCAGTCCAATGATTTAACTCAGTTAATACATGGCCTATGTACATTGATTGCAGTCCAACTATGCTGGTCCTATAGATGACCTTGACCCTGACTCTAATGTCCTGAAGCTCAACAAAGACCTAAGTGGCATGGAAGAAATGATGACTCAAAGTTTACAGCCCAAAAAATTCAAGTAATATTATGTTGATTAAGTTATACGGTTACTTTAAAGTCATCAATTAGAAGTCATTAACTATTTAAGTCAAATATCAGGCTATAGTCATCTTCAAATTGTTATCTTAAGTATTGAAGTAAAAAAGTTACCCTTGCGAACCTGGCATTGTATTAGGTAGATCATGTGGAGTTACATGTTGTACACTCTACTGTCCGATTACGTTATGTACATTTATGTACTGTTATAAATCAGATTTTTACTGTAAGTTATTTTAGAGCCAGTTCTATTTTTACTTGAAGGTCTATTTTCTTGACAGTTCTCTTTTTACTTGAAGGTCTATTTTCTTGACAGTTCTATTTTTACTTGAAGGTCTATTTTCTTGACATCTCTAACAGTTTGTCTTTTGTTTCAGGTACATATTTGAGAGCCTGGGTTTTCTTGTGGCCTCCATACTCATCACAAGTGTTCAGTTCCTCAAGAAGATAAACGAGAATGGAATCAAAAAGATGTAAGTAAACATGTTTGTAGTTCCAGCTTTCTGGAACTCTCAAACAGTTTGTTGACAAGATACACTTGTTATCTGTGGCTACCAGATTAAGATATCACAAACTTATTCACTAGCTCATTAATTTAAAAATCAGGCCTAAATCTAGCAAAAGCCTTAATTTTTTATAATAATTCTTACATCTTTTTTTTTAAAAGAAGTTTTTAAAATATCTGCTTTTTTAAAAAAAATTGTTTGTAGAGGTTTTTTTTTTTTAAACAACGAAGATTAAATCAGAAGTGGTTTTTAAATCATGCTAAGAGTAATTTTAAAACTTGAATATTTGGCTATCAACAATAAACAATAATATGAACAATAATATTAAAACTAATTTGAAAAAACAAATTATAATATGCTTGCTGGAAACATTTAAAATAATTTGGTTTCGATCTATAACTGGGCTGAATTTACATAATTTTTTTAAAAAAGGATTAGTACTTAGCTATGAGGGTAAATTTTGTGTTATCAAATTTTCTGGCTTAATATATTTTGACTGTTATTTTCCTATTTCCTATTCTTCTATTTATCCGGGAATTTTTCCTTTATATATATCTGTGTGTATTTCATCATGTTGTTTATCGAATTCCTTTCTTTCTTCATTTCACCTGCTTACCTCCCCTGTTATTGTTGTGTGACTGAAGCATCAAGTCTGGGTGATCACTCAGCCACCTCTCAGCACATTCCTGGAGCTTTGATATGTGCATCAAAGCATACATTATCCTTGTGAATTCTTTTGTGGGGCTGTTATAATGTTTGACTAAATCATCCCCAAGTGCTGTTGTTGGTTCTAGCACAGCTATGTTGATGCTGTTGCTAGTTGTACAGTACCACAGCTTTGTTGATGTTGTTGCTAGTTTACCATAAAACAGCTATGTTGATATGGTTGCAAGTTGTACAGTACCACAGCTTTGTTGATGTTGTTGCTAGTTTACCATAAAACAGCTATGTTGATGTTGTTGCTAGCTGTAATGTACCACCATTATGTTGATGTTGTTGCTAGAAGTACCATAAAACAGCTATGTTGATGCTAGTTGTACTATATCACAACCATATTGATGATGTTGCTAGTTGTACAGTACCACAGCTATGATGATGTTGTTGCTTGTTGTATTGTACCACAGCTATGTTGATGTTGGTTGTACCATGTCTATGTTGATGTTGGTTGTACCACCTGTATGTTGATGTTGGTTGTACCACCTGTATGTTGATGTTGGTTGTACCACCTGTATGTTGATGTTGGTTGTACCACCTGTATGTTGATGTTGATTGTACCACCTGTATGTTGATGTTGGTTGTACCACCTGTATGTTGATGTTGGTTGTTGGTTGTACCACAGCTATGTTGATGTTGGTTGTACCATGTCTATGTTGATGTTGGTTGTACCACCTGTATGTTGATGTTGGTTGTACCACAGCTATGTTGATGTTGGTTGTACCATGTCTATGTTGATGTTGGTTGTACCACCTGTATGTTGATGTTGGTTGTACCACCTGTATGTTGATGTTGGTTGTACCACCTGTATGTTGATGTTGGTTGTTGGTTGTACCACAGCTATGTTGATGTTGGTTGTACCATGTCTATGTTGATGTTGGTTGTACCACCTGTATGTTGATGTTGGTTGTTGGTTGTACCATGTCTATGTTGATGTTGGTTGTACCACCTGTATGTTGATGTTGGTTGTACCACCTGTATGTTGATGTTGGTTGTACCACCTGTATGTTGATGTTGGTTGTACCACCTGTATGTTGATGTTGGTTGTACCACCTGTATGTTGATGTTGGTTGTTGGTTGTACCACCTGTATGTTGATGTTGGTTGTTGGTTGTACCACGTCTATGTTGATGTTGGTTGTACCACCTGTATGTTGATGTTGGTTGTACCACCTGTATGTTGATGTTGGTTGTTGGTTGTACCACCTGTATGTTGATGTTGGTTGTTGGTTGTACCACGTCTATGTTGATGTTGGTTGTACCACCAGTATGTTGATGTTGGTTGTACCACCTGTATGTTGATGTTGGTTGTACCACGTCTATGTTGATGTTGGTTGTACCACCTGTATGTTGATGACGTTGTTTACCTCCCCCAGGTGTCGCAACATACTGGCCATCCAGCAGAACTTGACCAACATAACTTTAGCCAGGGAGTCAGACCTGGATAGGGCCAGACACTTCTATGAGCTGTTGTACCTCAACCCTGATGTAAGTAGCTGCTGCTCTTGTTACTGGGGGGTCATGCCGACTTCCTAGGTTCATGGTAGACTTAAATGTGTAGTTTAAACATAGCATTATAAATATAGGTCAATGGTATTTTTATATCTATAAGTCAATGGTAGCCTTATATCTGTAGGTCTATGGTAGCCTTATATCTGTATGTCTATGGTAGCCTTATATCTGTAGGTCAGTGGTAGCCTTATATCTGTAGGTCATTAGTAGCCCTTTATCTGTATGTTGATGGTACCTTATATCTGTAGGTCTATGGTAGCCTTATATCTGTAGGTCATTGGTAGCCCTTTATCTGTATGTTGATGGTAGCCTTATATCTGTAGGTCGATGGTAGCCTTATTTCTGTAGGTCAGTGGTTGCCTTATTTCTGTATGTCGATGGTAGCCTTATATCTGTAGGTCTATGGTAGCCTTATATCTGTAGGTCTATGGTAGCCTTTATATCTGTAGGTTGATGGTAGCCTTATATCTGTATGTCGATGGTAGCCTTCTATCAGTGAATGGTATATTTGTTATGAGCAGGATTTGATCAACTCAGTAGCCGAGAAAGGTCCCCAGTTCAGCCTGAGTGAGTACAAGGAGCTCATCCAACTCTACCATCGCAGCTTTGCTGGCAACCCTGTCTCCCTTCAAGACGCCAGGATGCAGCGGCTCCACAGTGTCATGGAGAAAGGTCAAGATGAGACCTTACAGTGATACCAAGGTCAAGGTTACAGCTGTGCTTATAACTTTCTTACTTTGTCTAGCCTATTGCAAATGTGGATGTAAAACTGGAGATGTGGTTGTAAATATAAACGTGTAGAGTCATGTAAATTGTAAACTTGAGGATTTGGTGTAAATAAAATTTTGTCTTAATGCTCCATTGTTATTTCCTCACCCACGCCCCTCACACCATAAAATTGTGGTTGTGTGACATTTAAAATGTTTAAATTAGAGCGCCACATGCCGGTAGTATACTATAGCTGATTAAACAACAGCTGTCATTTGGGTTATACACACACCCATCCCCGTCCCCCTCCCCTCCACGAACACCCCCACTGTTCAAGCACCTCCCTCCTACTTTTATAGGCTGCGCGGTGAACTTGAGGCTGTTGGTTGGTGGTATGACCTTTTGACCCAGTGAATTGCTTTGTTCAGCGTGGATTATTGAAATATGTAACTTTAATACGTTTTAAGTTGATTGTAGGTTGTTGTTGTTTTTTTAACTAGAGCAGTGGTCTCCAAACTACGGCCCGCGGGCCAGATGCGGCCCGCGAGGTCCTCTCAACCGGCCCGCGGAATAAATGTTTGTTAGAGGTGGCTGAGAAACTACCGCCCAGAAAATTCAATACAATTTGAAAATTTAGCTTTGGGTGCTAATACCATTGCCCGCCGTGTTGCAGACATCGGTGAAAACATCGTGACTCAAATAGCGAAAATGCAAGCATTTGCATACGAGATCATCAAAGACTTCAAGCTGCAGTTTCAGTAGCGGTTTTTTGACTGTTTCAAAGGCAGAAAAAAGTGAGACTGTTTCAGAACCCATTTGAAGGAAATGTTGCCATTTGCAAAGATGAACTGCAGCTTGAGGTCATTAGAGACACGTTCAAAGAAGGGCGGGTGGGTTTTTATAAGTTTTTGTCTAATGAAGATTTTCCTAATATTAAAACTTTTGCATCAAAGTACCTTTCAAATTTTGGAACAAGATACCTGTGTGAACAAATATTTTCAAGATTGAAATACGTGAAGAACAATTTGAGAGCAAACTGGGACCTCGAGTGTGATTTTGGCCACCGACAGTGTTTCTTTCAGACTTTTTCCTCGGGGGGGGGGGGGGCACTTGAAATGTTTATATATTTCTATAAAAATTATATTTCGTTAAGGGGGGGGGGGCGCTGCCACCCCGAATAGATGAAACTCTGGCCCCCGAACTGATATTTGATAATTAATGCGGCCCTCGGGCTGAAAAGTTTGGAGACCCCTGAACTAGAGCATGAAGGGTCAACGTGTTGAGAGGTCTTCATGAGAGAGGAAAGAGTTTTGTTAAGAAATTATTAGACTTGACATGTCATTTATCGGGCCAAAAGTTTGGCCAAAAATTCACGTTTCAATGTATTTTCTTGTAATTTAATGTTTAATTTCCACCTTAAAATCATGGAAATACTTAGAACTGTGGGGGGGGGGGGGGGGGGGGGGTTGGGCAATGTCCGTGGTGTGAATTGGGTTGTGTCATCCGTGGGGGAGGGGGGGGGGTCGGTTGGGCTATGTGCAGTGTTCCCTCTAAGCTGCGCGGCTGCGCGGCCGCGCAGCACTTTCAAATGTGCCGCGCAGTCATTTTCTGATGCCGCGCACAGATTAACAGAACGTCGGGCAAGCTTAATTCACTAGAAAACTTGTGGCCAGTGGCTTGAATTAAGCGACATTTTTAGTACCTGTTTTGTTAAACGAACAGTCTTTGTGTTTTGAGGCCTCGACCAAACTGATACTTAAAGCTTGTGACCCCTGGGGGAGGGGGTGACCTCGGTTGTCATACCACAGGTCTAGTTAATGACTTAACTCTCAACTGAGCGGGGCGGGTACCGATGTGATGTCTGGGTGACCTTCCCTCTGCTTGATTTAATGGTTTACCCCAAAACTGACCGTAAAAGGGATTGTGGCTAGTAGCTGACCATGCAAGGTTTTATTTTCTATTGTCACTGCCCTCCCCCATCTCCCAACCCCACCCACCTCCTTGATACTATGACGGTTTATCCAAGTCAGATGCAAATTCTAGGTTACTTAAGGTGGATGTGTTTTACTCTGTTTGGTTTAAGGATTTTTATACTGTATATCCAATTCTTGGGATTATTACGTGCACCTGGATCGAACTGTTTCAGTATTCACAGACTGGTTTAGTAAATAAGGAATAAAAGTTTACTACTCAGTGCTTTTTGAAAATGTTGAAAAGAAAAATGTGTGTAACAAGCGGTAAAACAATGCAGCAAAAAAAAGCGAGAGATTCGTTTAAACTGGAATGGCTCAAAGTTAAAGTAACAAGCGATACGCCAGATTCTAAGAATGTTTCAGTTGAATTAAGAAGCATCTATGAATATTTAGTTGAGATTGGACTGAAGTGTAAGTTCTGTGCTGCTAATACTTGTAAAAAAACCAACAAAGACAACGAATTTGTCACAGGAAAGCGTTGGGAATCATGGAAGCTTGACTACTGTAAACGTCATTTGTCTCGTGTTCACGAAGAAAATGTTGCGATTTTGTACACCCGCTCAAATGGGACTGGCCTTAAAAGTCTGCTGGTTGAAACTAACAATGAGCGAGAAGAACGAATTGAACAACATGAGCGCCAGCGTTCAAACGAGGATCAAGTTCGAATTCTAATGGATAATGTTCTTCTCGCCATTCGGATGAACGCCTCGATGCTCTCGGTACAACTGATTCATAACCACATGGTGAAGTATGTTTCTATACCAGACAGTTGGCAGAACTTCGTGTAGCATCGTTCCACACGCTTATAGTTGATGAAAGTACTGACATAACAGTACATATAATGCTAATCTTTTATTTTAAATTTCGTCCAGTCAATTCTTTATTCTACAAAACCGTTTTTGGTGGAATAATTCAGCTTACCGCATGTGGTGCCTCAGCTCAGCCATAACACAGTACTACACTGAACATCAACTTGACATGAACCGCATGGTAATGATAAAATCAGACTGGGCATTGGTTATGTTAGGCCGTAGGAAGGGATTAGCTGCTTTACTGAAGGCTAAGGTCCCCCATCTTGTTGAACAGCACTGTGTTGCTCATCGATAAAACTTGGCACTTTCTGATGCTTGGAAAGATGTTAATTTGTTTAAAAATATTGAGGTTCTCTTACGCACATTTTACACTTTATTTAGTCGATCTTCGGTTAAAAAGGGCGCACTTGAAGAATTGGCCAAGATGCATGATATGGATGTAATTTCTTTTTGACCAATTGATGAAGTTCGTATTCACTTTTCTGTCAGTGCTTTGGTTAGAAATCTTGATGTTTTAGCTGCCTACTGTGAAGAACAAGTCCAAGACTGCAATGATCCTGTTTGTTGTTATGTTTTGAGATCTTTAAGAGATCCCCTGTATCAAGTTGCTCTGTATACCGTTAATGATGTATTAACTGAATTAGCTAATCTATCAATGTTGTTGCAGCGAAGTAATTTATCATCTATTGAAGCACATCAATTTTGCATTTCTAAAATACGCAAATTAGAAGCACAATACCTGAGTGAAGATGTATATTGGAATGATAAGCAAAGAAAATTTTGAATGAAAACGTAGGAATCGACACAAGACAAATCACACAGTTTATACGATCGGTCTGCGATCATTTAAATGTAAGGTTTCAAGGAGATGAATTGCAGTTTTCGTCAGCTTTTGATCATACTGGTTTAAAAAAATTGTGCATTTGAGTTTGACGTCAAAGAGATCAAAGAACTGTGCGTAAAGTACAAAGACGTATTACAAACAACAAATGAAGAGTCAATTATCACGCAATACAATGACTTCAAATTTCAGATCAGTGAAAAACTCAAATCAGGTTCAGTAAATTCACTAACTGAAATCGCAGGAGTTACTTTAAACGATGAACAATTTAGCTCATTGACAAAGTTAATTGACATATGCTGTACTTCTCAAGCATACAGCGCTGATTGCGAGCGAGGTTTTAGTCTTATGAAAAGCATTAAAGTGCAAGCACGAAATAGACTTGAAGTCACACATTTGGAGAATCTAATGCGAATTAAATTATATCTAAATGCTGGAGAGGATGTGGATTTAAACAAAGCATATAAGGTGTGGAAGCAAGGCAAGGTTAGGCGCGAGAAATTACAATAAATGCCCCTGAAAGGTTAGCTAATTTTGTTTTCAAGTCAGCTTTTTAAAATGGTTAACATGTTAAACTGTTGTATTTGTATTACCGTTATGGTATTAACATTATTAACATATGATTGCATTACACTAACATAGTAAGTCGACCATATAACATGTTGTCTAAGTATAACTCTGAAACTTTCTGTTGTGTATTTTATTTTATTTTGATGGGATTCGTATCTTCTTTTAATTGCATACGTTTCACTAGTCCTACACATTATACTATTAATTTATATCAAAATGCATGCCTTCATTACTCTGCTTAATTGCAAGCCTAAACATACATATTAACTTGCCCAAGTCATTTTTAGCACCGCGCACACAACATATTTTTTGCACACACACTCTGGGTCCTTAGAGGGAACATTGGCTATGTGTCGTCCATGACATGGAGAACATCTCCCGGTTCAAGACGATTTTTACGTCGCTGTCGTGTCCTCCCTTCCCCCCCCCCCCCCCCCCCCCCCCTCTTACATCGCTTTGTGTGGCGTCGATTTGTGAAAAATAATCTTTTTTTAAGATGGCCGGTTACATATTTACCTTCAACAAGAACGTCTGATCTCTCCCAGATGTGTTTTGACTTTAAGCGTAATTACAACCACTTAATCACTTAATGTCAATAACCAATTAACGAAAGAGCTTCTGGTCGTTAATGGCAGGGTGATCTCACCGTCAAAAGAAAAAAAAACCGCATGCACCATGGAAAAAATGTATCACCTTAATATAACAGATTTTTTTTCTTGTCTTATTGAAAGGCCTCGTAGTATATCAGGTTATGTTGGTTTTTATTTCGTTTACAAATGCATGTATTGTATATTGCATCTTCAAAGATAAAACTCCTAAAAATAACTTCTTTTTGTTTTGGGTCAAGGTCAACAAACTGAACTAGACGCCAAACTGGAGGGAACCTGCAATCTTTTTTTTATAAAAAGTTCATTCCTGAACATTTTTATTGTATGTGAGCGTGGTTGCATATGAGCGTGTACGTGTGTGTATTATACAAATAGATGCGCGCACATTTTTAAAAAATTAGGTTGCCCTGGCCGGATCTGCCTCAGTGTAGTCTTGCGACATATTACGATGAAAGTTGAGCAATTGATTTCAGGACGCCATCTAGCGGGCAATCAGCCAGATTTAGTACACCTCGCTCTCGCATTGGTCCCAGTTCCTAAAAAAACGAAGAAAAAGACTGCACTTTTTGAGAAAGGGGAGAGGGGTAGTTAACGAGTTTTTCAAACCGCTTTGATATCTGCTTACAAATAAATATTGATGACATATACAGCGACCTTTAGCAAACTAGTTTGGTGGGATAAAAGTCCCCCGAGGAATCAGTCGGGAATACCCACTTTCGTCAGCCGTATAAATGCTAGCCAACCATCATTTAGCGAAATGGCAAGAATCCCCTTCAGTTATAAATGTCACTGCAGAGAAGCATCAGATTCATCGGTCGCAGCCCCACACGCATGTGACGGCTAATTACATTGATGTAGTCAAAGACATACGCTGGGCCAGACCTACGTAATGGAAGATATAACCAGGGCTTGATAGGATTTACACACTCGGCAGTGAGCGATCTCTAGCCCAGACTGCTGCTCAAGTACACTACAACAAAGGCATTCTTTAGCTCAGACAGACAGACAAACACATAGATGTTCAATATATCCAAGTAAATTGAATAAAGATCTTGATGTATACGCGAAAAGACATACAGAGTGCGGACTCAGGCATGCATATATAATAATATATCCCTATATATATATATATATATATATATATATATATATATATATATATATATATATATATATATATAGATATATATATATAGATATATATATATATAGGTATATACAGAGATATATATATGTATATATATACATATTTATATATTTATATATAGGCCTATATATAATAAGTAATGTAGAAAATGGAAGGTGAGTAAATAACGCCAATGGTTTTTTTTAACGACGACATGATGAAAGTAATATGGGCGTTCTTCTTAGTGTATTTATGAAAGGTTCGTGGTTCCAATGGTATAAAATAAATGAGCTGTGTTATGCTCGTGTATAAAAGGTGATGGCCAGTCTACACTGACAAGCAAATATATCTAGTCCTTGCCTTTGTTAACAACGAGTTAAATGCACGCACACAAAATGAAGTGGGCCTACTAATTATGTTACCAATGTTAAATATTAAATAAATTAAATAAATATACAAATATGTATAAAGATAAGCTTTAAAAAGCACACTGAAAAAAATCTTTTTTCTTTCTTATTTTTTTAAGTAAGCGCTACCCGCTTCCAAATTCTGCCATAAAACTCAATTGAAGTGTTTTACAGTGAATTTAATAAGATCGTTAATCAAGTGTTTTTTCTATTAAATTATTTAAAATCCATAAATTATGTTTTCAAATCCCAATTTTTTAAACAATGTTATAGATCGTCGCTGGTTGGACAGAGGGGGGGGGGTAGATGGGCGGTAGGTGTTTCTAGAAAGCAGGCAAGGGGTGGGGATCAGATTTTCTTCCATGCATCCCTTCTTTGGGGCACCCCCCGAACAGTCTACCGCCCCCCCCCCCCCCCGAACGAAATGGAATTTACATAGAAAACATACTTTTAACAGTGTCCGCCCACCCCCCGAGTAAAAATGTCTGGAAGAAACACTGTTGGGGATAAATGGATAACGCCCGGAACGCTGGGTTGAAAGATACATATTTTGTGTTAGATTACAGGTCCACCATCCATTATAGTTGATTGGGCGCCTCGTGTTTGCCATGGGCTTAATTAGGTGCTGCACGCGGCCCGCGAGTTGCCGACACCTGTACATCTACACAGAGTCTAGACGGCCTAAAGTTTTTTTTTTAAATCTTTAACAAAATACAGTCTGTAAGGCTATACAATACACAAGCAAAGGCGTGCCAAGTAAATGGGGACAAGATTTTTCTACAACGGAATTTTCCATCGCCCGTTCTTACCTGGGAAAATGTCCGCGTTTTTTTTATCTAGTTAATTAATGACGTCATTCAAAATTTTTCGATCATTAACTTATTTAAAGTTACCTTTGCTGTTGACGTAAAACGGTCAGTAGGTGAAAACTGTGTTTGCAAAAATGATTTAAATTATTGGACTTCAAAGTACCTGTAGGAATTAATGGAACCCTAGATATAATGTACATTTATGCAGTTTATATATATATATATATATATATATATATATATATATATATATATATATATATATATATATATATATATATATGTATATAAATTACCTATATATTTACGGACCCTTCTACCCCAGAAAAACTCCGCTCCACTCAACTACCCCTTTACATATCTCTCTATTCTGCCACCCCAGCAAAATTCCGCTCCACTCTACTACCCCTGTACATTTCTCACCATCCTATCCTACTAGCCCTGTAAAATTCCGCTCCACTCTACTTCCCCTGCACATATCTCTCCATCCTGCCACCCCAGCAAAATTCCGCTCACGAAGACACTGACCCCACTGACGTCATACATCGTTTGCTGCTTGCCTCGTTGCGACGGCTTGTCAGCTAACGTAAACCTCGCTTTCATCTCGCTGGGCGTGTTTATAAACAGGGCGTTTCCGTGAGCTGTGGTCACCTTTTGAATTGAACGCCCTTCACCTTGCTAGTCGAGCAGTATCAGCAGTGGGCGGCGGACCTGATACCCATCACACTCAACATCCCAGAAGTCAAAGTTTGAGCTGACCTTATTTTCTAAGGCCGTTGGTGTGATCACGTGATACGGTGAAACAACAGGTGAGCGTCTGGCAAAGATAAAAGATATTGAAAGGTGAGCAGACGGCACATGGCTTAGATTTATTTCCACGGCGGGAGGGGGGAGGGGGCGTCTGATAAATGTTAGGACCTACCGCAAGTATCAGGTCCTGGGAAGTTTTTATTGCTCGAAAAATGGAGGTCTTTATCCGCCGCTAGAGGTCTTTATATTAGTCTACATAGATATTTGGACTTTATCTACCGACAGTGATTTATGTCTTTATTTTTTATAGATATTCGGATATTGTCTAATAACGTTGATGAATAGGTCTTTACCTTCGGGCTGTATCTACCGCTATAGATATTAGGTCTTTACAGCCTATAGACACTCGGAAGATATCTACTGACATAGATATATAGGTCATTATCTTTCATGTATATTCACTCAATACATATGGGTCAATCTATGGGTCTTTCTTTAACTTCCATCGATATTTAGGCCCGTATAGATTTATATTTTTCTCATCTTCTATAGAATTTAGGTCAATATT
Source organism: Physella acuta (assembly GCF_028476545.2). Classification (NCBI taxonomy): domain Eukaryota; kingdom Metazoa; phylum Mollusca; class Gastropoda; family Physidae; genus Physella; species Physella acuta. The sequence continues at coordinate 309,245 of NW_026732082.1, forward strand.
ATCAATTTTGGATGTGTATCTACATCAGTAAATATGCCAGTAGTTATAAAATAGCAGTATCGAGAAGAGCCTTGAAGAGGTGCAGGTTTGGGGAGCTAAATGTGGAGAGGTGCAGGTTTGGGGAGCTAGATGTGGAGAGGTGCAGGTTTGGGGAGCTAGATGTGGAGAGGTGCAGGTTTGGGGAGCTAGATGTGGAGAGGTGCAAGTTTGGGGAGCTAGATGTGGAGAGGTTCAGGTTTGGGGAGCTATATGTGGAGAGGTGCAGGTTTGGGGAGCTAGATGTGGAGAGGTGCAGGTTTGGGGAGCTAGATGTGGAGAGGTGCAGGTTTGGGGAGCTAGATGTGGAGAGGTGCAGGTTTGGGGAGCTAGATGTGGAGATGAGTAGGTTTGAGGAGCTAGATGTGGAGATGTGCAGGTTTGGGGAGCTAGATGTGGAGAGGTGCAGGTTTGGGGAGCTAGATGTGGAGAGGTGCAGGTTTGGGGAGCTAGATGTGGAGAGGTGTAGGTTTGGGGAGCTAGATGTGAAGAGGTGCAGGTTTGGGGAGCTAGATGTGGAGAGGTGCAGGTTTGGGGAGCTAGATGTGGAGAGGTGCAGGTTTGGGGAGCTAAATGTGGAGAGGTGCAGGTTTGGGGAGCTAGATGTGGAGAGGTGCAGGTTTGGGGAGCTAGATGTGGAGAGGTGCAGGTTTGGGGAGCTAGATGTGGAGAGGTGCAGGTTTGGGGAGCTAGATGTGGAGAGGTGCAGGTTTGGGGAGCTAGATGTGGAGAGGTGCAGGTTTGGGGAGCTAAATGTGGAGAGGTGCAGGTTTGGGGAGCTAGATGTGGAGATGAGTAGGTTTGGGGAGCTAGATGTGGAGAGGTGCAGGTTTGGGGAGCTAGATGTGGAGAGGTGCAGGTTTGGGGAGATAGATGTGGAGAGGTGCAGGTTTGGGGAGCTAGATGTGGAGAGGTGCAGGTTTGGGGAGCTAGATGTGGAGAGGTGCAGGTTTGGGGAGCTAGATGTGGAGAGGTGCAGGTTTGTGGAGCTAGATGTGGAGAGGTGTAGGTTTGGGGAGCTAGATGTGGAGAGGTGCAGGTTTGGGGAGCTAGATGTGGAGAGGTGCAGGTTTGGGGAGCTAGATGTGGAGAGGTGTAGGTTTGGGGAGCTAGATGTGGAGAGGTGCAGGTTTGGGGAGCTAGATGTGGAGAGGTGCAGGTTTGGGGAGCTAGATGTGGAGAGGTGCAGGTTTGGGGAGCTAGATGTGGAGAGGTGCAGGTTTGGGGAGCTAGATGTGGAGAGGTGCAGGTTTGGGGAGCTAGATGTGGAGAGGTGTAGGTTTGGGGAGCTAGATGTGGAGAGGAGCAGGTTTGGGGAGCTAGATGTGGAGAGGTGCAGGTTTGGGGAGCTAGATGTGGAGAGGTGCAGGTTTGGGGAGCTAGATGTGGAGAGGTGCAGGTTTGGGGAGCTAGATGTGGAGAGGTGTAGGTTTGGGGAGCTAGATGTGGAGAGGTGCAGGTTTGGGGAGCTAGATGTGGAGAGGTGCAGGTTTGGGGAGCTAGATGTGGAGAGGTGTAGGTTTGGGGAGCTAGATGTGGAGAGGAGCAGGTTTGGGGAGCTAGATGTGGAGAGGTGCAGGTTTGGGGAGCTAGATGTGGAGAGGTGCAGGTTTGGGGAGCTAGATGTGGAGAGGTGCAGGTTTGGGGAGCTAGATGTGGAGAGGTGTAGGTTTGGGGAGCTAGATGTGGAGAGGTGCAGGTTTGGGGAGCTAGATGTGGAGAGGTGCAGGTTTGGGGAGCTAGATGTGGAGAGGTGCAGGTTTGGGGAGCTAGATGTGGAGAGGTGCAGGTTTGGGGAGCTAGATGTGGAGAGGTGCAGGTTTGGGGAGCTAGATGTGGAGAGGTGCAGGTTTGGGGAGCTAAATGTGGAGAGGTGCAGGTTTGGGGAGCTAGATGTGGAGAGGTGCAGGTTTGGGGAGCTAAATGTGGAGAGGTGCAGGTTTGGGGAGCTAGATGTGGAGAGGTGCAGGTTTGGGGAGCTAAATGTGGAGAGGTGCAGGTTTGGGGAGCTAGATGTGGAGAGGTGCAGGTTTGGGGAGCTAGATGTGGAGAGGTGCAGGTTTGGGGAGCTAGATGTGGAAAGGTTCAGGTTCGGGGTGCTAGATGTGGAAAGGTTCAGCTCGGGAGATGTAGATGTGGGGAGGTGCATATTAGGAGAGCTAGCTGTAGAAAAAATGTGCACTGGCTTGAGACCTAAGCACTCAAGTTCTGGCACCGCTTCAACACAGAGATTGGACAGAGAGGAATAGATGACATGCAGATGTTCCCTGAGGCGGCAACACGAGCACTTGACAATTCCTGCCACTTAGACATGACTTGAGTGCATGTACAGCAAGTATTTTAGGCCCAATCGTCCTGTGGAAGAAGTTTTCTTCTAAAATCAGCAGCACTTTTGGTTCTCTAGTGGGGCGCTGAGCTACAACAGCACATGCAGCGAACCCAGTTTGGTTCCGTTAGAGTGTTGTGCTAGTGTTGACATTAGATTGATAGGTGGAGGTTGTTGTCTATTGCCTAAGATGGCTAATAATTAAATAAATTATAAACATGTATAACTGTTTCCATAGTAATGTAATACCAGATTTGCTTATCTTATCGGTGTAGTGTAAAATTAAACTAAATGGATTCGATTAAGTAAAACGAAGTGTTCCAGTCAAGTCTTCTCATGGAGCCTAATTAGAAAGATGGCAGTTTCCTCTAATTAACATGTTTTAAACATCCAACCGGAAATCTGCTCAGAGAGCGGGGTGGGAAGCGGACAATCTGTGTGACCCGGACGTAAATACCTGGCCTCATGCGATACTCTGTGTTGTTAAAAGCTACCTGGGCTCAGCGATACCTGCATTAGCGATACCCGGGCTCAGCGATACCTGGTTCGCACCCAATAAAAAGGTGCTATGGTCTCGTTTTGACGGCACCTAAATCCGCGAATCGACGAGCCACGGAGCCAAGAGAAGATAACTTGTAGGGGAACTAACCAAAGGGGCCACTCACGTTTTCACCTTCCTTAGTGCGGACTTACTTAACGTTTGATTAGAAAATTCTAGCAGGATCTTCATCACAGGGATAACTATCTGCATCAATTGGCTGCAAGATGCGTCTGCTTGTCGTATTTCTTCTACTCGCCACGCTCTCCCATGAAACCAACAGCCAGCAAAAGACCAAACGATCGAAACGCAACCACTCGACCTGTCAGCAGAAGTCCATGGTCCGGTACAAGATGACGGTGTATACCTTATGGAGTAACATCACGTTCCCAAAGATGTACCCGGTGTTCAGGCCACGCGCACAGTGGTCGACCTTAGTGGGTGAGCACTTTCTTACATTTCTCACATTTTTTGGACATCAAATTTTATTTGTCACATATTTTTTTTTTGGACATCACATTTTATTTGTCACATTTTGTCTTGGACATCACCTTTTATTCGTCACATTTGTTTCTTGGACATCAACTTTCATTCGTGACATTTTTCCTTCTAAATCATGTTTTTACTTTCTCGTATATACGAAGTATAAAGAAAGTCTTGTAATCGTGCAAAAAAAAACCAACTAGATTTTTACAAATCTCGACGTTTTACACCTCACTGATACGGAAAAACATAATTTTGCAATCTTGTCCGTATGTCTGTGTGTGTGTGTCTGTCTGTGTGTAAACACGATAACTTGAGTACCGTTACAGCTAGGTTGATGAAATTTCATTTATAAGTATTTTATCAAAATCGTAGATCCGTATCAACTTTTGAGCGATTTCCGATAACCGGAAGTGGTACTTTTTCTACTTTGAATTTTTCAAAAGCCTATAACTTGAGTACTATTTTGGGTAGATAAATGAAATTTCACATGTAAGTAAAAGATCTAAATCTCTACCTTCTTTCAAATTTTGAGTAATTTCCGTTGACCGGAAGTACTAATTTACGCTATTTCCGATTTCGCAAAAACGCATGTAAATTTATAAAGTACTAATAATATTGCGCACTATTATGCACATTTTGTTTTGGCGTTCGCTTGGTGCGCAATTCTTTTTTTCTATGAGATTCTATTATATTTTTAAAAGTTTAAGTAATTAAAAATCATGTCTATATTCCAAGTTATATAACAATATTCGAGAAAGTTTAGGGGAGATCACTCCCGGTTTATTTTCTTTTGTGTTACTGTTTGAGGTTTGGAAATCTTTTTTTTTTAAATTTCTGGCAATTATTTCTTTATAATATATTTTGAATCGGTCTTTATTTTTATTGATTATAAATTATAATAACTGGAACCAGAGGTGTAGCGAGGGGGGGCGGGGTACATATGTCCCGGGGCGCAAAATGGGTTGAAAAAAATTAATAGGTCATTTTAGCGGCAGTTTTGCATTATAAATATAAAAATATAAAGAGGATGGGGCGCCAAATTGAAAGTTTATCTCCGGGGGGGGGGGGGGGGGGGCAAATTGAAAGTTTGTCCCCGGGCGTCGGGAAGGGTCGCTACGCCTCTGCCTGGAACTTCAATTTGACTGCGATTTCTTTTTTGAAATATTTTAAATGTACATGTTGGCAATGATTCATTTAATCTATTTTGTCCTGAAACACGTTTACCCAGAACGTTGTCTTGGCTGCCTATTGTCAATAGCGTGGATCTATTTATAGTCTAGGCCTGTGTCATCTATTTAGGCTGTGTATCAACAGCGGCGTCTTACTTCGTCTGTAATAAGTTTTTTTTGTTTTGGTCTAGGCAATGTTTGTATTTTATAACTTTGTTGTTACCGTTGTATGACTGTTTGTTTCACACATTACTCTCTATATTAAATTAGTCTTTATACAACAAATATACCAAAAAATATTGAAACATTACTTTATGTTAAAATAGTGATAGACATTGTAAATGGCTAACAACCGCTCCGACTACCATGCATTATATTACAATAGACTTTTATGAAGTTCTCTATTTAAAGCGCATAAGTCATTCGTTTCTCAAGACGTAACTGATGTATTTTTTAAGAGACACTCCGGTGGAGGGGTGGGACTGTTGACTTTATCCCAGCCAACCAACGCCTAGATGCGATGTGTATGACGTGGGTCTCTTAAGCAGCATAAAACATGCGGTTGTCGTATGTTTAAATTATTAGTTCGCTGTAGATTCTAACAATAATTTCAAAGAAATGAAAAAGAAATATTAAAACGTGTTATCCATAACCGTAATTATTGATTTGATTTCTTTTGTTTTTTCCTTACAAAAGATGTTTCAGTCTATTTATTACTGGCCAAAACTTTACGCAATATACTTTCTAACTTGCTTAAAGTCCCATAAGTTTTTAATAAGTGTCTCAAGCCCTGCCCAAAACCCTAGGTCCTGTCAGACGTCCATCAGGACCTAGTCCTACTTGTCCATCAGGACCTACTCGTCCATCAGGACCTAGTCCTACTCGTCCATCAGGACTTGTCCTACTCGTCCATCAGGACTTGTCCTACTCGTCCATCAGGACTTGTCCTACTCGTCCATCAGGACCTAGTCCTACTCGTCCATCAGGACCTAGTCCTACTCGTCCATCAGGACCTAGTCCTACTCGTCCATCAGGACCTAGTCCTACTCGTCCATCAGGACCTAGTCCTACTCGTCCATCAGGACCTAGTCCTACTCGTCCATCAGGACCTAGTCCTACTCGTCCATCAGGACCTAGTCCTACTCGTCCATCAGGACCTAGTCCTACTCGTCCATCAGGACCTAGTCCTACTCGTCCATCAGGACCTACTCGTCCATCAGGACCTAGTCCTACAGATTTTGACCTAGCCTACAGATTTTGACCTAGCCTACAGATTTTGACCTAGCCTACAGATTTTGACCTAGCCTACAGATTTTGACCTAGCCACAGATTTTGACCTAGCCTACAGATTTTGACCTAGCCTACAGATTTTGACCCAGCCTACAGATTTTGACCTAGCCTAAACTACCAATTCCGGACAACAAACTCGATGGGATTGTTTACTCCTCCTCCCCCCTACCCCGCCCTACCCCGGGTAGCTGTTGTGGTTTAGCCCGACCTTGACTACCCAGGTAAAGACGTATTTCCTCGCACCTGGAGCCTGTGTTTCTGGACTACAAAGTACCGTCTTATCAGCTGGCACGTGTCTGTTTAGTCTCAGCAGTCAGAAAATAATCGAACAAGACCGCCATGTTGCTTTAGACGCCATATTTCAGTTTGATGTAAATAACCTAGGGCAACCAAATCTATTGCCAAAAATCACAAAGGCGAAAATAAAAATATTTTTTTAAGATATATATAAATTCATATTGCTTTTTAATGTTGGTTGTCTTGATGGTTGGGTTTCAACATGGTTGGTTGGCATTTTGTTGGAAAAAAATTGCAGAACCGTGTTTATAGTTAGCCCTTTTTATATCGTTGAATATACACAACAGGGTAACATAATTATGCCTCATTTTTGTTAGGACCCCTTTCTAAAGCCCATAAACAAAGTCACGCAGCAAAGTGACCCAAAAAAGTGACCCAAAAATTTGACACTCGTTTATTTAAATACAGAATTAGTTTGTTCAATATAATTAATATAAGTAATTAATTTTAATTTCAAATGTATACACGATCAAGAGTTAGTCCAAGAAAATGTTTCCACGTGTGTGGCGTAATTATAACAGTTGTACGACATTGTAACAGCATTTGTACGATAGTGAATTAACTAATCTTTTAAATCTGAATAAAAGTCGGCCATTTTTACGTTGATTCGTCGTAACAAAACTAGAAAGACTTTAGGAAGCTTAATAACAAATGGAGATCAATGTTCAAAAGTAACGGGGAAAAAGCACCAAACATCTCAAATGGAAAAATAAATTCAGAAGGAAAACACACTTTAAGGATGTTGGTTGAGACGCAACGAATACCTACATATTTGTAGCCTACCAAAGTGTAATTTGATATTTGTTGTCTGCCAAAGTTAATTTGATATTGGTTGTCTGCCAAAGTTAATTTGATATTTGTTGTCTGCCAAAGTTAATTTGATATTTCTTGTCTACCAAAGTTACTTTGATATTTGTTGTCTGCCAAAGTGTAATTTGATATTTCTTGTCTACCAAAGTGTAATTTGATATTTGTTGTCTACTTAAGTGTAATTTAATATTTGTTATCTACCAAAGTGTAATTTGATATTTGTTGTCTACTTACGTGTAATTTGATATTTCTTGTCTACCAAAGTGTAATTTGATATTTGTTGTCTACTTAAGTGTAATTTGATATTTGTTGTCTACCAAAGTGTAATTTGATACTTGTTATCTACTAAAGTGTAATTTGATATTTCTTGTCTACCAAAGTGTAATTTGATATTTGTTGTCTACTTAAGTGTAATTTAATATTTGTTATCTACCAAAGTGTAATTTGATCTTTGTTGTCTATCAAAGTGTAATTTGATATTTGTTGTCTACCAAAGTGTAATTTCATACTTGTTATCTACTAAAGTGTAATTTGATATTTGTTGCCCACCAAAGTGTAATTTGATATTTGTTGTCTACCAAAGTGTAATTTGATATTTGTTGTCTACCAAAGTGTAATTTCATACTTGTTATTTACTAAAGTGTAATTTGATATTTGTTTTCTACCAAAGTGTAATTTGATATTTGTTGCCCACCAAAGTGTAATTTGATATTTGTTGTCTACCAAAGTGTAATTTGATATTTGTTGTCCACCAAAGTGTAATTTGATCTTTCTTATTCCCAGGACGGTCCCACGGCACAGGATACGAGATGTGGGCAGAGGGCAAGAACGCTTCCTCGGGCGTTCGCCTCTTTGCCGAGCAGGGTGACCCAGACCTTCTGGAGATGGAAGCCACCCAAGGGTACGGCCAGGTCTTTGACGCCTTCACGGGTCCCCCTGTACAGGAGGGGGAGGGCTGGACATCGTCGGTGGTCTTCGTTGATGGTGACCACTCCAAAGTAAGTCTATCTGTTGGGCCGATGTTATTTACTCCAAAGTAAGTCTATCTGTTAGGCCGATGTTATTTACTCCAAAGTAAGTCTATCTGTTGTTTACTCCAAAGTAAGTATATCTGTTGTTTACTCCAAAGTAAGTCCATCTGTTGTTTACTTCATAGTCCATCTGTTGGGCCGATGTTGTTTACTTCATAGACCATCTGTGGGCCGATGTTGTTTACTTCATAGTCCATCTGTTGGGCGATGTTGTTTACTTTATAGTCCATCTGTTGGGCGATGTTGTTTACTCTAAAGTAAGTCCATCTGTTGGGCCGATGTTGTTTACTTCATAGTCCATCTGTTGGGCCGATGTTGTTTACTTCATAGTCCATCTGTTGGGCCGATGTTGTTTACTCCAAAGTAAGTCCATCTGTTGGGCCGATGTTGTTTACTTCATAGTCCATCTGTTGGGCCGATGTTGTTTACTTCATAGTCCATCTGTTGGGCCGATGTTGTTTACTTCATAGTCCATCTGTTGGGCCGATGTTGTTTACTTCATAGTCCATCTGTGGGCCGATGTTGTTTACTTCATAGTCCATCTGTTGGGCCGATGTTGTTTACTTTATAGTCCATCTGTTGGGCCGATGTTGTTTACTTCATAGTCCATCTGTTGTTTACTTCATAGTCCATCTGTTGGGCCGATGTTGTTTACTTCATAGTCCATCTGTTGGGCCGATGTTGTTTACTTCATAGTCCATCTGTTGTTTACTTCATAGTCCATCTGTTGGGCCGATGTTGTTTACTCCAAAGTAAGTCCATCTGTTGGGCCGATGTTGTTTGCTTCATAGTCCATCTGTTGGGCCGATGTTGTTTACTTCATAGACCATCTGTTGGGCGATGTTGTTTACTTTATAGTCCATCTGTTGGGCGATGTTGTTTACTTCATACACCATCTGTGGGCCGATGTTGTTTACTTCGTAGTCCATCTGTTGGGCCGATGTTGTTTACTTCATATTCCATCTGTTGGGCCGATGTTGTTTGCTTCATAGTCCATCTGTTGGGCCGATGTTGTTTACTCCAAAGTAAGTCCATCTGTTGGGCCGATGTTGTTTGCTTCATAGTCCATCTGTTGGGCCGATGTTGTTTACTTCATAGACCATCTGTGGGCCGATGTTGTTTACTTCATAGTCCATCTGTTGGGCGATGTTGTTTACTTTATAGTCCATCTGTTGGGCGATGTTGTTTACTCTAAAGTAAGTCCATCTGTGGGCCGGTGTTGTTTACTTCATAGTCCATCTGAGGGCCTGTGTTGTTTACTTCATAGTCCATCTGTTGGGCCGATGTTGTTTACTTCATACACCATCTGTGGGCCGATGTTGTTTACTTCGTAGTCCATCTGTTGGGCCGATGTTGTTTACTTCATATTCCATCTGTTGGGCTGATGTTGTTTACTTCATAGTCTATCTGTGGGCCGATGTTGTTTACTTCATAGTCCATCTGTGGGCTGATGTTGTTTACTTCGTAGTCCATCTGTTGGGCCGATGTTGTTTATTTCATACACCATCTGTGGGCCGATGTTGTTTACTTCGTAGTCCATCTGTTGGGCCGATGTTGTTTACTTCAAAGTAAGTCCATCTGTGGGCTGATGTTGTTTACTTCGTAGTCCATCTGTTGGGCCGATGTTGTTTACTCCAAAGTAAGTCCATCTGTGGGCTGATGTTGTTTACTCTAAAGTAAGTCCATCTGTTGGGCCGATGTTGTTTACTTCATAGTCCATCTGTTGGGCCGATGTTGTTTACTTCATAGTCCATCTGTTTGGCCGATGTTGTTTACTCCAAAGTAAGTCCATCTGTTGGGCCGATGTTGTTTACTTCATAGTCCATCTGTTGGGCCGATGTTGTTTACTTCATAGTCCATCTGTTGGGCCGATGTTGTTTACTCCAAAGTAAGTCCATCTGTTGGGCCGATGTTGTTTACTTCATAGTCCATCTGTTGTTTACTTCATAGTCCATCTGTTGGGCCGATGTTGTTTACTTCATAGTCCATCTGTTGTTTACTTCATAGTCCATCTGTTGTTTACTTCATAGTCCATCTGTTTGGCCGATGTTGTTTACTCCAAAGTAAGTCCATCTGTTGGGCCGATGTTGTTTACTTCATAGTCCATCTGTTGGGCCGATGTTGTTTACTTCATAGACCATCTGTGGGCCGATGTTGTTTACTTCATAGTCCATCTGTTGGGCGATGTTGTTTACTTTATAGTCCATCTGTTGGGCCGATGTTGTTTACTTCATAGTCCATCTGTTGGGCCGATGTTGTTTACTTCGTAGTCCATCTGTTGGGCCGATGTTGTTTACTCCAAAGTAAGTCCATCTGTTGTTTACTTCATAGTCCATCTGTTGTTTACTTCATAGTCCATCTGTTTGGCCGATGTTGTTTACTCCAAAGTAAGTCCATCTGTTGGGCCGATGTTGTTTACTTCATAGTCCATCTGTTGGGCCGATGTTGTTTACTCCAAAGTAAGTCCATCTGTTGGGCCGATGTTGTTTACTTCATAGTCCATCTGTGGGCCGATGCTGTTTGCTCCAAAGTAAGTCCAGCTGTGTTTTGTTAAATAATTTTATTTTAAGTAACAAGTATAAATTAACGATTGAAACCCACAATGTTATTTTACCGACAGGTCTCCTTCATGATGAAGATAATTCCCAGCCCCGATTGGTTCGTGGGCTTGAGTAACCTTGACCTTTGTGAGAATGGCCGGTGGAAAGATTTTGTGAAAGTCAACCTTCACCCAATGGACAGCGGTACGGACAGGGGCTTGACCTTCACATCGCCCAACTGGCCCAGTGACCCGAGGGAACCCATCACCCAGATCACAGCCAGCAGTCCTGACCACCCCGCCAGCTCTTTCTTCTATCCGGAGTATTCGGTAAGTTATTTCTTTTATCCGAAGTATTCGGTAAGTTATTTCTTCTATCCGGAGTATATTCGGTGAGTTATTTCTTCTATCCAGAGTATTCGGTAAGTTGTATTCTCCGAATGATCTCCTGTTCGGAGAATATAACGTCATTTCTCCTACATAGCTTACAGTAAATAATTTCACCCAGTCAAAGAATATGAAAAGTCATCGTGTCTTGTACAATAATACCATTATAGAAAACGTCCCACAAAAGAATCAGGTTTTTTTTTTGTTTTTTTTTTTTTTGTAGATCTATAAATAAAATGTATTTAAAATGAAGCCAGAGTGACTACTTCGGGAATATTTGAAGAATAAAATTTTACGAATGTAAAAATTATTTCTATTTATTGTACTTCAGGTACTGCCAGACATTGGCTACGTTGAGCTAGAAAAGGCTACCGAGTACAGATTGCGGAAATCGTTCGCAGAACTACCCCAGAATGTCTCAGCAAGCAGCAGAACCACCCCCAGGCCAACCACCACAACCACAACCCCTACCACCATAGCTAACTCGGGTGAGATGCAGTCTGCGCATGTCAAACTTCAGCCATTTTCCCCCAAAGAATTGGACCGAAACACACTCAAGATTTCCTTTTCTGGTTCCGAATCTTTGTCCAGCGGGGTGTCTGGGCCAGTGTTGTGGCAGCAGCCAGGTCCTGATAAAATTAGCGATACGATTGTGCCAGAGCCTTCACTGGCATCACCCATCTCCGCTGATACCGCAGAACCACCACAATCACAAGCAAACATCTTTGTTGAGCCGACAGAGTCACATAACACACTGACAAGCACGACCGTCGGGACTACAGATACACACACTACACAGACAAGCACAGACATTCAGCCAATGGAGACACTCAAGCTACAAACAATCCCACACACTGAGATCGAAGTACAACCTATTGCGCAAACAACCACATTTGTTGAACCTACAGAACAACCCAAAGCACAAACAGCATCGTTTGTTGAGCTTACAGAACAACCCAAAGCACAAACAGATCATTTTGTTGAAATCACAGAACAACCCCAATCACAACCAACCCGATTCGTTGATCGCACAGAGCCACATACGTCACAACTAAACATCCACAAACAAAGCCGGAAGTCTGCACGAGAGCTCCCCGCCACCAGGGGACAGAACCGTGTCTTTAAAAACAAAGTCCAACACCCGTTCTTCGATGCCGGTAAGAAATGTTTGCATGGTAATTTATAGTGGCACTTGTGTGTGGTCTAGCACACAGCACCTAACACTAACATAGTCGACAAGAAATATTTGCATGATAATTTAATTTCGACACTGATATTTTTAAAATGTTGCGACCAATTTTACTTCACTTAGGAATCTAGTCTAGTGCATGAGTTACACCTACCATGGGCATCAAAATAACATTCAATTATTCACATCCAATGGCATGCGTATTTCATATTTAGCCATCCGTCGTTCAGTATTTGAATGGTTCTATAGTTTAAATGTAACATTCCTGTAGTTAGCATATTATTAAGGGCTCGTCTATAAATGACTTCATACTCCTAGGGGGTTGGGATTCGTAATTTTGTGACGATGTGTGATATGGGAAAGGGAGATGTAGATAGTAAGACGTCACACGTTTGTATTCTTTACATAAAAGTAATTTAAGAATCTGAATTTTACCCGTTATTTTGCGTTTTAGAAAACTGTTAAAGTAAATTGTAATAGAAATTGATTATATTATAGAATTATAGGTCTACTCAGTCAATATTTTAGAAAAAAAACAACGATGTTTATAAAAAAAAGTTGAACTGATTTGGGGGGGGGGGGGGGGAAGGGGGGGGTTGTAGGCCTGAAGTGCGACTTCATCATAGGGAGGGTATAGGTTTTTGTGACTATGTGTGACGGGAGTGGGGAGGTAAAAGTCGTCTTAAAAACATGACGTAATTTATGTATGACCCTTGAAAGAAATGGATGTTTAATGGACATTTTTAAGGGGGTTGTAGTTTAAGCTGTAACGTAATTTAAGGGGATAGGGGTCTGTCTTTTTTAAACGATGGGTAGGGAAGTAAAAATGGTCAAAAAAAAAAAGCGTGACATTATTTTTGGATGACTCCTATGATGAATCGCTTATTAAAATACCTACTGTGGTTCTTCATTTATTTCATGTTCACCATATCTAGAGTAGTCTAACTTGGCATCACTCTCTTCAGATAACCGACCCATAGACTGTGAAGTTGACGAGTGGTCAGCATGGAGCAGATGCAGTGTGACTTGTGGCTTTGGTCAAAGAACGAGGTCAAGGACGGCTCTCCGTTTTCCGCGGAATGGCGGCGCTTACTGCCCTCCCCCTTGAAGAACCGGACCTGTGTAAACCAGCTAACTGCGAGTTTTCTCCCTTCAGTTTTTTTAACTCTCGGCCGAGAGTTAAAAAATAATTTTTTACTTTCATTTTATGGGACTTGTGTCAATACTGTGAAATAGAAGGTTCGGTGGTGTATGGTTGGAACTAATACGTTTGGCAGGTGCTTTGTACATTCGGTTTTTTATTACAGAATGTGATTTTCAGCTTATAAGGTGTTCTTTAATATGAAGGTAAAATATGACGTCTAGTTGATGAATAAAGAATTCTCAACTCGAGTTCTTCTAGTGATTTTGGTGATAATCTTGTGGACATTGAACTCGTTGAAGCAAAGATTAGTGAACATTGAAGCAAAGATTAGTGGCATTGAAGGGACGACTGGCCTCTAGCTAATATTTGTAAATAGCATTAAACACGATACTGTTTTGGTGTAAATATACTTTAAACTAACCGCTACAATTTGTATTTTGTTTGATCGAAGGATTTTTTTTAAAGATGTTTGACAGAAGTCTACTCTGAAATACTTAACTCGCCAAGGATTTTCTATAATGTGTCGTTTAAATATTATCTAGCTTGTAGTGTTGCCGGGGGGGGGGAGCTGGGCGAGCCTCAGAGGCGTATGCAGTGAGATGGGATAGAGCACCCCCTCCTCTATTGTCCCCAAATTTAAAAAAGGGTGTCATAAAATCAAAAGTTTACTTACTTAATATTATTACAAATTTTACTTACCCCCCCTCCCCTACCCTCAGCAAAGAGAAAATCCTGCCTACGTCACTGATGAACTTACGGATGGTCAATAACCCCTACCCCCAGGTGAGTGACGTCATATATGGGGGCAGAGTTTCTTCCAGGCATCTCTTCCGGGGGGGGGGGGGCAAAGCCCACCCTCCCCCCCCCCCCCCCCCGAAAAAAATTCTACCGCCCTCCCCCCCCCCCCCCCCCCCGAAAATTTCAAGTGCCCCCACGGAGAAAAAAGTCTGGAAGAAACACTGTATGGGGAACACCGTTACACCTTGGTGACAAGTACAAAAAAGTTCACACGGTAGAACTAGAAGCCCGGCTGTCAGCGAAGTTTGGCTAATGTATTTTGATTGGTTGTTTTAACTGTAATGACATTAGCATTTTATAGTTGATTGGCTAAACAAGATTTTTTACTGGTGAGATATATTTGATAGTATACGCTGTAACTGTAATGATGTCAAAATTAGGTTCAAGGTTTCATATGTAATATTTTTATATGGTACACAAAAGTAAAAGTAGGTGTAAAAGTATATAATAGTTGAGTTTAAAGTTAAACTTCTAAATGATGAGTTTAATGTTAAACGTGTAGGCTATAGCTTTTATAGAATAGATAAAGCTATTTTCTTTTAAATCGTGTAGTGTACCTTGCTTTTATTGTGCAGATAATATCTTTAATTGTAGGCCCACATGTAGGGACGTGTTATGTATTAGATCCGGGGTGAATTATGCATGAGTGGCATTTGATGTGGGGGGGGGGGGGTACCCTTCACCTTACACATAGCTGGGGTGTGTATAGTTTTCTATTGGATAGTAGAATAAAACTTGTGACCAAAAAGTCTTCATATCCTTCCCCCCCCCCTCCCCCCCCCCCCCCCCGCCAAGGGAAGATATCCAAATATAAAAGTCAAGTTGTGGTCCTTTAAAATCGGTCGTGTATGGCTGTAATGTCCACCTTAATCTGCCGCTGGTTCACTGTGTAAGCGTCACATCACCCAGTGAGTGAGATGTAAGCGTCACATCCCCCAGTGGGTGAGATGTAAGCGCCACACCACCCAGCGAATGTGATGTAAGTGAAATGTAGGCGTCGTGTCACCCAGTCTAATCCCTATCACTCTAGTGACTGGTATGGTGTTGTGAGATTATTCATGCTA
Source organism: Physella acuta (assembly GCF_028476545.2). NCBI lineage: Eukaryota > Metazoa > Mollusca > Gastropoda > Physidae > Physella > Physella acuta. Next base: position 324,349 of record NW_026732082.1, read on the forward strand.
CATAGGAGGCAGTAGCTTAGACAATGTTAATAAGTGCAGTTAGACAATTCACAGCTTGCACGGTACAATAGAGACAAATGCTGACAAGCTAAAAAATAAAAATGTACATGACGATGTTGGTTATGAAATAAAATCATAAGCGTAAATATTTTTATTTCTTGTTGTCATTTCTGTATTTGTTAAACTAATGTTGTCACAGCTTATGTC